>NC_134314.1:1025910-1325910 GCF_964195595.1 Calonectris borealis | reverse complement strand
CTAGCACTGACCCAAACGATCCCCAGGCAGGGTCAGGAGGTACAACAGCCATGGGCCAGTCCCAAAGGGCAGATTAGGGATTGCCCATCCAAACCCTTTCTTTCAAACCCTGAAGCCAGGCAGTTTGGCTTCAAAGGCAGGGAACGTGCCCTTGAACTTATAATGTCAGCGCAGAGATAGGTGGCTGTAGCACATGTGAGCAGCACACTCCAGAAGCACGTCTGCTCCTGCACGTACCCAAGGCTGTAGATGCATCTGGGATGTCTGGGTGCCTGGAGGTGGAGGGACAGTCGAAGTGCTGTGACAAGGCTGCTGGATGCCTGGGAGTCCCCCAAAAGCCCAAATGCCACTTGGGCCAAGCCCAGATGTGGGAGCCATCACTCCATGCGTTGGATGGGGCATTGCTGTGCAACGCCTTCAGCTTCCCGAGGGTACCACTGCTCGGTGTGGGGACCGAGATGGGCAGCCCTCCTGTGCCACACCAACTTTTGGACCTGGCCGAACCAGGGAAGCCAAGTTCAAAGCCAAGTCCAGCGCTTGCTTTGCCTTCAAGGGTTGGGTTGGATTGGGGATGAGTTGCTCATCATTTTGGCACAGGACAGCCAAAAATCAAATTTCTGCAAGGCAGCAGTGAGATACATTGTAGGGATAAGGGGAGAGATATCCCAGGTCTGACTGGGAGGGAGTTCAGCTCCCGTCCCTGGAGATGCTTAAGTTCAAGCTGGATGCACATCTGAGGAAGTGGCAAGCTGAACCCCCCTGGGGAAGAAGTTGGACTTGAAATCTTCTTGGCAGCCCCTTTGCCTGTAATTCTGTGTGTCTTCACAGTCTGTTTCCATCCTCTGTGTCCCCCCGGGGGGGCTTTGAATCCGAATGAAGGCAGTGGAAAGATCCCCCTGGATTTCCACAGGCTTTCTGTCAGTGTCGTCTCCATCACAAAGCTGTTTACCTCCTCCCCTGGCTCATTAGGGACATTATTTTGTTATTCAGCTGATTCCCTTTCCTGAGGGGATGCAGAAGGGGGGAAACAAACAGACCTTGAAATGGGAAAAGCAGCAGCAACAACAAGGAATATATAAATAGCGCTGGGCTTGCTGAGCACTTCTCAGCCGTTGGCTTGCAGCCTAATAAAGGTGCCAGCGTGCTGGTGAGACGCGTGTTGGAAACGTGTGCCGACTGCGGGGATTGTATCAGAGTTATTTGCAGCCAGGCTCAGTCCCTGTGCTGTCAGGAGAAGACACACACCTTGCAGGGAAATACCATATTTGCTCTTGTAACTCCTCTGTGCCCAGAGCAACGACTTCAGTTCATAGAAGACGATCGCACAAGGTGAATTCTCTTGTTTTCTGGACAAAATCTCAGGTGAGGGAATGAGACAGGGGAGGCACAAGTTCGTACGGGGAAAATAAATGGTCCAAATGGAAGCACAGGTGAGGGTTGGGCTCTGAGACAGTAAAAGGCAGAAAAAGCTGTAACTGCAGTCACGATTCAGCCAAAGAGGTGCCTAAATCCCTCGGCCCTGCTGGGCAGGGGTTGAGGAGTCACCCCCTGAGCACCACTGCGGCTGGATGCTGCGGAGCAGAGAGGTCAAGCGAGGTCCCTCTGCTGCCAGCATCCCTCATCGCTCCCACCACCCCTCTGCTGCCAGCACCTCTGTTTGCCTGGGCAAGCCAACGGCCAGGTCAGGGCACGGATTCACCTGGCAAAAAAGTCAAGCAGTAAATAAATAAAAGCCAAGCAGGCTTTTATTTATTTGTTTTTCAAAACTGGATCACCTCCAGTTCACCGTGGGACACACACTGACCACCAAGCTGGCTCCAAACCTTTGCTGTTGACCCATAGCCTGAAACTTGCTGAACTTCTGCCTGGACTCAGACTTTGCACTTTTGCACAGAAGCTCAGACCTGCCTGCAGATGTGGGGGTCCGGCCAGGTTACTAGCCAGGGTCACCTCCCTCCGGTGGCTTAGAGGTGGGGAGGTCCTTATGTCCAGGGGCTGCCCAAGGAGGTAACCAGCACTCTAGGGAAGGCTGGTGGGGATGTTTGGGACATTACGGTGCTGAGCCGTTACGCAGCAGTGAGCAAGGGATGCCAGATTTGCCTTCTCTTTGCCACTGTGCCTTATCCCCCTTAGCAAAGCAAGACCTGAAAGCCCTGCCCCCATGCGTGCCGCGCAGGGGCCACTCTGCCCTCAGCAGTAGGGACAAATCCTTAAGGGATGGCCATTTGCTCCCCATAAAGTCCCAGCAGGATTCCTGGCAAAGAAGTGCAGATGCAAAGCTCTTTTTGCTATTTTTCTTCCATGACAAGGAAAAGTACCCAAGGGCCTGGAGCACCTCCTTGGCTCCCTGCTAGTGATTCAGGCAGAGACAAATAGCACGCAGAGAAAGAAGGCTGCAGTCAATAGACCTGCAGGAAGCAGTTTGTTGGAGGCTGCTGCCTCACTGGAAATATTCTTCTTAAAACACAGCCATGCTTCCTCACGGCTTGACCCTTGCCTGCTGACGGATCCCTCAGGAGCCTGGACTCATACTCTGGTTGCATACGTGGTGCTTTCATGCAGTGACAGCATCATTATTGGCATTTAACCTTGTGAACCAGTTGGTATCGGCATAGTCCAACTCCAGCTCTGGGGTTTTTTCCAGCCCCTGGAACAGCCTTTAATTTTTGCCATCCAAGTACGTGATGTCTTTTCTAAGCTACCTTCCCAGGCTCCCTCAACCTTAAATGAAGAGCAGTGGGGCATCTTCACAGGCTGTTCATCTCCCCCCAGACCCAAGCTTGAGGCAGGTGGGGGATCCCCCTTCCACTCTGCCTTTGCTTCACCAGTGAATGGGGGGAATCCTAGACCAGAGCTTTACTCTCCACCTAAAGTTTAAATGGCTCAAGGTTAGCGAGACAATTCCCATCTCCGAAGTGCCTGCAGGCAGTCCAAGGTGGCAAATTAAGGCATTGCAAGAACTACTTTTATTATTCCACTAACTGGAACTGTAAGCCCACGTATTTATTAAAGACAGACCATTATTCCCTTATTTCTACTATATTTGAACATTAGATCTATTACCAAAATTAGCAAGACTCTTAACTAGCCGAGTCCCGCAGGGTGCTAATCAAGACCTCTTTGCAACACTTCTTCATACGGGCTCCAGAGAGAGCTCCTGCGCTCCTGACACTCCATGGACCAAAGGAGCAGTGGGGGAAATGGATGGGTCCCTGTGGGCCATCCCGTCCGGAGCATCCTCCCCAGGCACAGCATGGCCAGCTCCAGTTTCTTCTGATAGCTCTAGTTATTTTGATAGCTCTAGTTATTTTGGCAGCCAGGAGCAAGGACTCCTGGTGCTCTGCATTTGCCCTCCAGCAGAGGAGGTGGGCTGATGGGCTCATCTAAACCTCATTGCTCTCTGCAGCTTCCTGAGGAGGGGACGTGGAGAGGGAGGTGCTGAGCTCTTCTCCCTGGGATCCAGGGACATCCTGGGAATGGTTCAAAGCTGCACCAGAGGAGGTTCAGACTAGACATTAGGAAGCATTTCTTTACCGAGAGGGTGGTCAAACCCTGGAGGCTTCCTGGAGAGGTGGTCGACGCCCCAAGCCTGTCAGTGCTTAAGGAGGCATTTGGACAATGCCCTTAATAACATGCTTCAACTTTTGGTCAACCCTGAAGCGGTCAGGCACTTGGACTAGATGATCGTTGTAGGTCCCTTCCAACTGAAATATTCTATTCTATTCTATTCTATTCTATTCTATTCTATTCTATTCTATTCTATTCTATTCTATTCTATTCTACTCTACTCTACTCTACTCTACTCTACTCTACTCTACTCTACCTTTGGCCTGCCTGGGGCCAGGGGCTCTGTCTGCACAGCAGGGCAGGAGACGAGAGCTGGACCTTGATCATCTGCTCCAGGATGCTCAGGCAGGGCCACCCCTGATCGGTCTGGATGGGTCCTGGCTGGAGGGGAGAGGTTGCCCCGGCAGGCTGGGGTTCCTGCTTGTGGGAGTCATGGATTAGTGAGTACGTGAAGAAGAAGTTAGAGAGAGGGAGATTGCAGCAGCTGAGCTGTCTACATGAGGCAGGTTTTTCAGGGATAATGGGGCTGGATGCATCCATGCAAGCTTGCAGCAGCAAGGGGAAGATGCAGAAAATATTGGTACAACCTGTCCCATCCCTGGGAGGGGGAGGGTTTAGCCCCCACCCCAATCTGCCCTGAGATCGATCCCCAGACAGATTGCAGCAACTCTGAAGGTATTAACGGCACCATTGACTGTGTTTTCACGGCAGGGGAGGACACAATGCCCCGAGAAACGTCTGAGGCATTGCGCAAAGCTGAGCCTGGCTCGGGCTGAGGCAAACCTGTGCTGGAGTTTACCATTAATCAAACAAGGGAAAAAAAAAGAAAGAAGAGACGTTTCACATTCAGGCTTTTGAAAAGAATCAAAGGGCACTCTGATGTGACCATCCTTTTCAATCAAAGAAAAGGACTCATTTTGTTTAAAATTTTTTTGTTCATATGAACAAAAATGTCCTGGCTCCTTTGGAAGGTCCTTCTGTTTCCATCAGTTACGGGGCCCCAGACCCAAGACAAAATTGCACCGAAAGAATAAAAAGAAGAGAAAGTTTTGGTGTTGCCAAATCTGCATTTCAAAACCAGGCATCAGTGTGGCTGGGAAGGGCTCCTCTCCTGGCCATCCTCATCCTCATCCCCCCATCCCCTTCACTGCGGCTGTTCTAAAAGCATTGCAGATCTGAGCATGCCCGGGGTTGTCCTTTCTCCAGCCAGAGGAACCCCCTGGACTCTCCTTCCTCCACAGAAGATGGTCCAGGGTAGCTGGACCAGGGTGCAGACAGCTAGATCTAGGCTCAGGAGCAGGCAGTGGAGCAGGGAGGGAAAGGACAAGAGAAGGGGGATTAGCAAGGCATGGCCCTTTCTGTCCCCTGAATGTCACAGGAGCAGCCTAAGGCATCATGGGCCAAGCCAGTCTACAGCCCGGGAGACACAGAATCATCGAATCACAGAATGGTTTGGGTGGGAAGGGACCTTCAAAGGCCACCTAGTCCAACCCCCTGCCATGGGCAGGGACATCTCCAACCAGACCAGGTTGCTCAGAGCCCCGTCCAACCTGACCTTGAATGTTCCCAGGGATGGGGCATCTACCACCTCTCTGGGCAACCTCTGCCAGGGTTTCACCACCCTCGGTGTAAAACATTTCTTCCTCCTATCTGGTCTGAATCTCCCCTCTTCTAGTTTAAAACCATTCCCCCTTGTCCTATTCAACAGGCCCTGCTAAAAAGTCTGTCCCCAGACGTGGGGACCTGGTTTAACTCCCAGCTTTGCAAATGACCTTTCCTATGATCTCAGGCATCTTCCTTCCTTGCTCTGCCTTTCTTTCACCCCACTCCCAGCTTTGAGACCCGGTGCTATCTTTTTCCTCCTGGTCAGTCTGCTGGGACTCAGACATAGACATCCCCGAGATGGTTCAGCCCAGAGATCATGCAACTTCAGCAGATCTGCTAGCAGAGGTGCAGCCCTCTCCAGCCCTAGCATGGTCCAGGGCAGCCCTGCCACCTTCCCATGGAGCAGAGCAGTGCCCAAATCTTCAGCAAGGCTTTTGGGGGTTGTGCTCTAGAGCTTCACCTCATGCTGCCAGTACCAGGGGAGCCAGATCCATCTGCATCAGCAAAGGTTCCACACGCTGTATTCGATCCAGCTCCTGCAGAGCCAGGTGGATGTCTCTGCACCAGGTTCCTACCGTGCGGGTGACCAGGCTTTGGTGCTACCAGCAGATCAAAGCCCTACCAAAGCTGAAACCCAGCAGTAAGTCTATGCTGACCCGTTCTGACTGCTCATCTTTTCCCACGTGAGCTCCTCTGTGTTTTCCACATGGGTTTTGGGTGGCCGGGCAAGCTGGCAGCTGGCTGGAGACAAGACAAGGAGAAGGCAGCTGGTACAAGTGAGGAGGAGGAAAGCCATTAGCACCCCAGCTGAAAAAGCCCCCAGTGAGATGGTCTCACACATCAAAGGGCACTAAAGCAACATGGTTTGGGGAGAAACAGCCTTAACTGCAGACACGTCATGCTGGGCTCTGGCTCCTACCCCTCAGGAGCAATCTGGTCTCTGCGAACGCAGCTCAGCACGCAGGAGCGGCTGAGAAAGTAGGCTGTGTGCTGGGAACACAAGGACGTGGGACAAAAAGACTTATTTTTCCTTTTATTTTTAATTTCTTATACCTATTAGGGCGTCCTCCTTGGCCAGTACTGGATCCAGGCAATCCCTTGCTCTGACACAAGGCATCCTCATCTTCTCTCCCTCCTTTTCAGGGTGTCTCTATGTCTGTTTTACCCTCATGTGCCTGCAGTCCCACAGACGCAGATACCTCTGCTTGATGGGACTTTTTTCATTGATGTAAACATGGATGTCAGCATGGGACTTTTTTCATTGATGTAAACAGGACCCCCGTGCTTCAGTTGAAGCAGCTGTCTGAGAGCAATCCCGCAGCTTTCCAAGCCCAGATTGCAACGAGCAGGAGCTCTACCCCATTTCCCAGCACCTCCAGGGTCTGCTCTGGGGTGGGGAGGCAGCTCCAGCAGAGCTGGGAGCAGAAATGCCTTGGACCAGTGCTGCTAGAACCATCAGGGCTTCATTCTCAGACCCCTTAGACTGGTGCTGTATCCCAGAGGGAGGATCAGCCCAGGGCAGGGTGGTTGTGGGTTTTCAGACGTGCGTGAAGTGTTTTGCTGTGTTGGTATGTTCTGAAGTTCTTCCTGTACTGAAGCAAATCATCCTGTTTTTTAAAATGCTGACACAATGGAAGAGTCCTCTATCTTCATATCACAGTGGTGTTTTTTCCTCTCTCTCTGTAAATGCCCTAGCCTTGGAGACGATGCAGAAGAAGAGCAGCGCGCTAGGTAAATACCCACACCAGCCCTGCTCAGACGCTGGCCCTGAAATCCTGCCTCTGCAGTGCTGAGACACGTTCAAAGTCTTCCTCTCCAGAGACCACTTCCTTAAATCCAGGCTTAAATGTCAAAACTTGGAGGCCCAGGTCTGTCAAGTCTAGATTTACGCCTTTCACTGGGGCTCACGGGCGAGGAGCCCGCTCACCCTACGCAGCATCCATGTGACGAAGCAAGCCAGGACACAGGAGGTAGCACCTTCCCAGCTGTTAGATCGTTAGCGTGGTCCCTGGCATGGCTTTGGCTCAGTATATGTCTGGGACAGTTTATGGTAGTACAGGGACTATGATACGATGGAGCAGGGACCACCCCCAACAGGTAGCCTGGATGCAGTTTGTGGAGAGAAGGGACCTTCCCTGTACAGACACAAGCCGTGTCATGGCCAGAGAATGAGCCTTGGTCCATTTATTTACCAATATAGACGTATGCTCTGTGGCCAGTAAAGAGAGATGGGCACTTCCAGAGGTGGTTCAGGGAGACCCTGCTGGACTGCCAAAATTTGGGTGGGATAGGACCACCTTGAAACTGAGATCCCAGGAAGCATCACCCGATAGCTGTTGACCTTGAAATATTCATGGGCAGGACAGAGCTCTGCAGCCGAAAGCAATCTGGTCATGGTGAATTATTGATCGTGTCTTTTCTTGTGCGTGCCCAGTGGATCCAAGACATGTCTGACTGGGTTCAGCTCTCCGCCTGCCACTAATTAGCCCCATGGGTCACTTGCTCCAAAGCTGGGGTCATTGCCAAGCACTGGAGTTGAACTTGGTGATGAAAATACCCATGACAGGAGGCTGGGAGAGGCAGGACTCCCTGCTTCTGTCAGGCCTGGGCACTTTGCTGCTCAGCCTGGGCTGGTCAATGGTGCAAACACGTTTGCTGGGCACTATTGCTGCTCACGGTGGCTTTCCAGAGCTGCTGTCTCTATAGTGAGGTAGAAATTAGGTAGTGCAGTGAGGTGCATCCCAGAACCATCCTGCGTGGCCCTAAGAAGGTCAGCAAGGCTCTTGCTATGATCCCAATCTTCCTAGGTTGCCCCTATAGTCAAAGGAAAGAGGAATCTCCCAAGGGGTGTTTACCCAGATAGGATCTGACTCGGCCTTTGGATGTGTGTGTCTCCACCCTTGGCTGTCGTGGAAGACCGGTGTAGACAGGTTCATAACCTCCGTGTCCAAGTAGATAAGGAGGGTCCGAAATCGCTAACTGAAGTGTGGCATTTGGGCACGCATCTTAGGGATGTCACACACCAGACCATCGCCTCCATCAGCATAACCAGGCAAGTCCAGGGTTCTTTTCATGAGCAAAGAAAAGTGAAATCATCTAAAGGCTATCAGCCCCTGTCAAGTTTCCCCCATCCTTTTTGCAACCCTTCCAAGGTACTATGAAATTGCTTGGAAAAAAATGCATCCTGAGGACCCTGAAAAGTAGGAAAAGGTGTTCAAAGCAGCGGACTGGGTGCCGCTGTAAGTCCCAAGGCAGAGCCTCCAGCAGCTTGAGATATTTGCTGGAAGCTGTTAGCACCTGTGATGTAGACTGACCCCAAACTGTTCCAGTATAGGAGATCTTCCAGATCTAGCAGGAGCAATGGATGATGCCAGCTGCCGGGATGGTGACGGCTCTGCCAGAAGTGCGGATCCTGTCACCAGCTGGGTTTTTCCTGGGGACGGGGTAAGCAGAGCACCCCAGGCTGGGTGCGCATAGATGAAGTTACCACCCATCAGCTGTCTTGGAGCACCCTGTGGCTTGGACACACCACCACCCCTCCTTGGAAGGGATGTCCCTGCACTCACCAGGTCCGTGTTTCCCTTGCTGCTGGTGGGCTGCTTCGAGAAGCCTGACACTGGTTTTTTTTTTTTCTCTCTTTCTCTTTGGTGCCTCACTCAGGATTAAGTTTAACGATGGATACAAGTCAGTAGCAAGGTACCAAAAGGTCATGAGTGGTGGGATCTTGGCTTTTGGGGTGTGTGGGGGGTGGCTCTCATCCCAACCCATCCCAGTCACCCCACATCCCATGAATATGTGACTGTCCAGGCATAAATTCGCCCAGGATTTGGGATACAGGCCAATCTGGTTTAAGCTCCAAATCTTCCTTAATTCAAATTAATCCCCAAATCTTAAGCCAGGAGAGCAGGGTATGAGGTCCAGACCTGGGTGAAGTCAATGCTTCATGCACCAGCATCACAGCACTGCATCTCTGCAAGTGCGGGACCGCACACGGGAGTGCTCTGAAGCTGGAGCTGAAGCCTGCAAAGGAGGAAGAGCTGTATGGTAGCACACGAGCCCTGTGCTCCAGGAGCTTTCTGTGGGACCCAGCCACACCTGCAAACCTCCTCCATGTCACATTGCAAAGGAGAGGCAGGTCCTGTGATCCCTCCACAGCCGTATCCCACTTAATACGATGATGATCACCCCGTCTGTAGGGCTAGTAGACTCCCAAAGGCACCATGAATAAGAATACATCTGTATAAATAAATTTATCTGGCATGGGTGAGTCCAGGACAATGATCCCAGCCCCAACCCATCCCTGTAAGTCTGTTCTTCATTGCTGCTGCTCAGTACTTGGGGGGCAGTGGAGAGGATGCAGAAGAAACCCGCAGAAGAGTGCTGGCCTGCCACTGGCAAGCAGGACCTGGGTGATGGCAAAGAGCTGTGGGACAATGTCTCCTCAGTACTTCGCCACGCAGTGCTGGCCGAAAGTGGGACCTTGTCCTCTGGTGTTCATTGCACTGAATGAACCTGCTCAGCCTCAGCCCAGGAGGATCCTCCTGGTGGCAGCCATGAGCCCTTTCCCCTGTCCTGGCCGGCTCCCGTGGGCCGCGGGAGGGTATATCTGTTTGGGTGGGTTTGTTTCTTCCTCATGTTCATCCTCCTGGCTGTATCTCTTCCAAACAGTGAAGACCCTGAAGATGCCAGGTACTGAGCATGGTATCCCTGCTTCGCTCAGGCCCTTTGGGCATGCTGTGTGCGTGCATGCGACATGCGTGTTGGCGTACCAATCCCTGCATGGCATTTGGACCCGGGGAAAGGTCCTAACTGCTTCCTGCCCTCTTCTTAATGGGGGGCAGAGCTTTCTTGTATTCACCCCATCCTCCCCTCCCCAAAGAGCACGGCTTCTTCGTATTCGGTCTGCTCTCCCCTATGCCCAGCAAGGACACGTTTCCTTCTACTCCTTCCAGAGAAGCTTCAAGGATAATATTTGCCTGTCTGCCTAGCTATCCACCCATCCATCCATTCATCCCAATACAGTTCTCACCATCCACCAATCTGTCCATCTGTCCATCAGTCCACCTCAATACAATCCCATGCATCCATCCATCTCATTGCATTTCTTCTATCCATCCATCACTGCAATTCTCTCCATCCATCCATCCATCCGTCCATCGCAGTACAGATCTATCTATCTGTCCATTCATCCCAGTGCCATCCTGTCCATCCATCCATCCATCCTGCTGTGATACTATCTGTCCATGCGTCTATCCGTAACACCAGCCAGCCAGCCCAGCGCCATACTATATATCCATCCATCCTGAAGCAATGCTCTTTTTCTGTCCGTTGTTCTGTCTTGTTCATGCACTCTCTCTTCTCCCTACTCATTCCAGCCCCACCAGGACTGTCACTATCTCTGTGCCCAGCTCCCTGGATGCCAGGGGGTCGGAAGTCCTGTTGCAGCAAGATCTCCCTCTGGCATGCTTGCGAATCGGGTTTGGCTGATTGCCTGGTGCATGTTGCTGATGGGGGGGTTGAGGGGAGAAGGCGGGCAAGGGTCTTTGTCACTGCAGCAGGATGAATCCCGTCTGAATGAATTGCTCTTTGTGATTGCAGAGCTAAGGCTAAGGGGAAAGAGAAAAGACATCTCATGTTGCCGTTCAGGTACCCTGACTCCCCCGTCCCTGCTTGTGCCCAGGCTCACTTTCCAGCTCCAGCCTCTAGCCCTTCGCAGCAGCGTTACTGCATCCCCCTGCAGCGGCTGCAGGGCAGGACCACAAGTTCATCCGTGCTAGTGAGAGTGCTGAGGACCAAGTTGCTTGAAGGCATAAAATGAGAATTCTCTGGTGGTGCCACTAATGGGAAATCTGTGCCCTTTTCAGGCACCCAAAGCCCAAACTGTGGCTGGCTGGAGTCAGAGAGGCACCTTTAGCAGTGAGGGTTGGCGTGGAAGGGGCAAGGGATAAAGGAGGGGAGGGAGAAAGAGTGATCTGGTGTTAGCTGCTCCACCAGGCCCTTGAAGAAGCAGCTCTGGACCTCTCACGTAGTGCAGTCACCTCGTTCACCCAGGCACCGATGCTCCAAGTGCCCAGGCCCAGCAGCACCATGCATTGCTGCATACGGGAGCAGGATGCTGCATACCCATCAATTTGCACATCCTTACTTGTAAAGCTACCATTAAAGCAAAGAAGGAAAAAAAAAAATTCTTATTTCATAGCATCCTAGGAAATCGATTACAGTTTCACAGCTTGCACCGAGATAACTTGGAAAACTCCCCAGGCACGCAGAGGGTTGCAGACTGATGTACAAACATGTGGAATCCCTTACTTATGGGTGCAAGATGCTAAGTGACCTGGCTTATGGAACTAAGTCTATAGCAAAATTCGGGTACCCTGGCATCACAAACAGCCTTCCGAATAAAGCAAGCTAGGAGGAGACAGACACAGAGCAAGAGCGCAGCCACAGCTACGTGCTTGCATCCCTCACCCAGGCCACAGTTACACCAGTGAAGTGAACAGGGAAAGGATGCAGGCTCGGGCACTGCCCTGTCCCACCCGCCCGAGGATGTTGCTCCCCACCCTGGCGCGGGCAGGACCAGACACTCCTGGCACCTCCGGGGCAGTTTGGACGGGCACTGGTGGGCAGGGAGAGTTTCCCAGCCTCTTCCCTTTCCCCAGAGGCTGTGGCAGGGAAGGATCCTGTGGCAGAGTCACTCGGGGAGATGCAGCTGCTGGTCCCTACCGCGATGCAAAGGGCTTGTGCATTCAGACCCAGCCACGCCAGCCGTGCTCGGGGTGAGGTGGTGATGAGCCATGGCTTTGCAGGGAGCTCGGACCACATCCATGAGCTGCAGGAGAAAGCATGGAGTGATTTAAATCCTCTCCTGGCACCGGGCAGGGGCACTAGGGCAGCTTTTACAATGCAGCTGAGCTGCTGGCATGGTGTTTGCTTGCTCCCCTGATGGGCTCAGCTGGCAAAGGAATGATTTCTGCTGGTTTGCTGTCAGAGCAAGTGTTGGTGCAGGGAGAGGGCAGGACTGCTTGTTTCAGAAGCAGCTTCTGGATGGGTTTCCTTGGCCGTTTCCCAGTCCAGGCTCTAAGCTGATCCCTGCCCATGCTGGGCTGAACGGGGGGACCCTGCTCTTCCCAGACTCCCACCCAGCACTGGGTCCTGCCCCCTCTCTTGTGCTGGAGCTGGTCTTCTGGACTTTACCTCTCTAAAAACCCATCCAGCAACACCTCAAACAAAAATGTGGTTTTTTCTGGGTGGTTTTCCAGCAGCTCAGTGCTCAGGGAGCCAGAGGTCCATGCTTCGAAGCCACCCTCCTGCCCCATGTCCCTAGCACAGACATGGCCATGGGATGAAGCAGAGTAACGAGCTGTAATTAAAAAACAGCCCTCCTAATTGCTTTCTAGAACTGGTTAATTGCTTTCTCCTGCCCACTTTGCTGATGCATAATGGGGGAGATTAGCCAGGGAAGAAAGAGTGATGGGGGAGGAGAACAGGGAGGCGGGACCCAAACAGAGAAATGTAGGAGCCATGAGAGAAGGAAAACAGGTTTGAAAAGCCAGAAAGCAGAGGCAGAGCAAAGCCTGCAAAGCGGAGCAGGGAGGTGAGGGGTCGGTGTGTCCTGCATGGTGTCGGGGCAGGAGGACCCAGTGTCGGTCTGGGCAGGGATGAGGACCCCCAGATCCAGCCCATCTCCTCTAGCTGAGCCTTCTCCGGAGGGAGGATGTGAATACACCTCTGTAGGAGGATAAGGAAGACCACTCATCCCTACCAAGAAGGAGAAGCCGCCTTGTCTCCTGCGCCGGCAGGATCCCCAGTCGGTGCACGTACCCGCTCACACGTGTGCCTGCATCCAGTGAATGCCATTCCCTCCAGCTCCCAGTGCTGTTGTGGTTCTCCTAAGCCCCTCTAGCCTAGCAGAGGGTAACACAGAGATGTTATCCACCTAAATTACAGACGTAGGCAGGACAGGGGTGTTTGGGGTCAGCCCTGCTGAGGAAGGTTGCCCGTGACTGGGCATGGGGATGGGGCACTCGGAGCACTCGTGAGGAGCAGGGAAGCTGCAAAGGGAAGAGCAGCCTCTTCTGATTTGAAGCACTTGAAGTGCACTGAAGCTTGTTTGCCTCTTGTTCCCTTGATGCGTGACCACCGGCTCCAGCAAAGGCAAAGAGAAGACAAAGGAGCACAAGTAGGTTTGCTCTCCTTGCTTCTTCTCCTCCTTCTTGTTTCTAGCTTTCCTAGCTCGTGTTGTGGCTGATCCGGTACGGGGTGTGCTCTCCCTTTCTCTAAAGCTGAGCCTGTCAGCCTTGGAGGAGCTTGGGTCTCTTGGATGTGTGGCCTGGGGCCTTGAAGCCTGCAGGGAATATTTATCTACAGCAAAAGCCAAATGTTATAGACAGGGTTGGAGCAGTCCCGGGCAGCACTGGAAGGGAACTGAGGTCTTGAGAGAAGCCTGGCTCCCATCATGTTTGGATGGGTCCTGGCTGGGGAGAGAGTTTCCCAGCTTGAGCGTGGAGAGCCTGGCCGGGGCTCAGGGCAGGAGAGGGTCTGGGTGCAGGTCACCAGCACAGGGCTGGGCAAACGGGACTTAGCACCAGCTTTACAGCTCCTGTGCCCACAGCTCAGGCTGCCACATCATCCACGTAGACAAGCTTCTTCAGCTCCTGCCTTCCTTTTATCCCCAGCTGCTTGCCTTGACACCAGACCAGGCTGTGAGCTCCCTCCCAACAGCAGCATCCTCTGGCTTAGCAGATCTGCTGAAATTTAAGCTCAAGTCTCTGGCGAGTGCAGGCTAATCTCCTGCTCTCCAGGGGACGATCCCTGCAGCCACCGCAAGGGCACTTCCCAATCAGCGAGGTCTCTTCTGGCTCATATTTATTGCACTGCAGCTTAAGGACCAGTTCATGGCAGTATCTTACTGATGGACCCTCCTAATTAATGGTGTAAAGCGAGGAGGCAGAGATGAGGTGGGGAAAGGAGAAAAATGTCTTCAAGCAGTCAGCGAGGAGAGAGCAGACTCAGGAAAAGATGGGAAGAGATCTCCCTGCACCGAGCAGCCTGGTCCTTGCTGGCTCCCCTCCCCAGTTTGGCTGCGCGGGGAAGGGGGAGAGGCAGACTGGGTCTGAGGGTTGGGGTCTTCCCTGGGCTCGAGGGCGGTGTGCGCGGGATGACCCCGTGGGGCTGGCCGTGGGGTCTGTCCCCGGTACAGGTGGGAGAACTGGAAGCCTTGTTAGCACAGGGGCGATGGAGGCAGCACCCACCGGACGGGCATAATTCCTGCAAAGAAATGAGCCATGGAAACCCCGTTCCCTGCTCCCAACTCCCCAGTAAAAAGCAATGATTAAAATGTCCTTTTCAGCCATGAATAATTAACCAGTAACCTGCAACTGTATCTTTAACTAGAAGCTGGCCAGGAGAGAGACTGCTTCCACCTCCCTGCCCATGTCTCAAAATCTGTCCGTCCCTCTGTGCTCCCCTCCTGGAGAGCCACATGGGCGAAACCCTAATGACAAAGCCAAGTGCTTCTGGGAGCAGCAAATTAAATGGAGGATGAATGCTTCGCCATCAACTGGAGAGAATTCATCTGCTCAATCCCGTATTAGACACCAGAAAATCCAAGGGGAGAGTGCTGTGGGAGGCTGGGTGGATACTCCGGTGTTTAACACAGGTTTAAGCTTGCTTGGAGGCTTGTCCCTACCTGGGAACAGAGTCAAGGTGTTCGGTCCTACACTCCCAAACTTGCAGGAACCCAGTCTTGACCCCGCTGCCAAACTGGCTCGCGATGGGCCAGCAGCCTGCACTGCTGGAGGGGAGCGGGCGGGCGGCAGCCTTCCCTCCGGCATCTCTTCTTTAGGGAACCAGGCTAAACCCAGGCTTTGGCAACGGGGGGGCTCTCGGTGCCACCACGCAGCCTGTGTCGGCATCTCAGGTTCGCGGGCCCTCATGTAAAATTCATGTGGGGACGGTGTCAGCTCTCCGCCAGCGCCGGCTTCCCATCCGCGCCGTCGGATGCCTGGCAGGAGCCGCGGAGGGGTGGGCACGACCTTTGTTTAATGCTGCAAAGACCCTGCTGTGCCCGGAGAGAAGCTTGGCCGGGGTCCCCATCCCTGCTCGGTCCTGACCTGCGGTGGGGCACGGCTCTGCCCTCGGCACCGGGATGGCCGCTCCACCCTAGACGTGCCACTGGCTCTCCTGTCTCAGCTGAGCTCTTCCAGCATCTCCTCCTGGGGGAAGCCAAGTCCCGGAGGGCCGGCAGGTGAAGGTAGTACCCTCAAGGGATGGGAAGGGGAAGGGGGGGTTCTATGGGATGTGTCAGTGCTCACCTGGCTTGGAAATGGTGATAGATGGAGCTTGGGAAGGGGCTGGGGGACGAGGGTGAGCCGCTGGACATCTGCTCCGAAGCATCTGGGATGGCTCCTTCCTCATCCTTCACTTGCCTCTTCCCTTCTCCTCAGCACATACCAAGTATGCTGCTGAAATCCACCAAAATCCACTTTTTTTCTTTTTTTTCCTTCTTTTTTTTCTTTTTTTTTTTTTTCTTTTCTCCGTGACCTCCAAACTCCATTGTTTCCTACATATTTGCCTCCCTGGGGCTCCAGTCCACTGCGATAATACCAGTAAGGGCAGTGGTGAAGGAAGGAGGCAGCGCCAGATGTTGTAACTGGGGCTGAGAAAAGCAGCAGGGAGATGCGGCCGGGATGCGGGCGTGGGGACAGCACCTGAGGTTTTATGCCATCGAGGGACCTTGTGCCCTCTGGACTCTGCTCTCCCAACCAGCTAGAGCTGAGGCTCGTCTCGTGGATGTGCTAGAGGCTGTCGGGCTGTTTCCCATTTCTGGGACCTCTTCTGCAGTAAAACTGTCTTTGGGGACACGAGAGGCTCCTGCAGCCCATGTCCCCAGCACATTTACTGAGGCTCAGCTGGCAGCGAGGGGTCATCGCTCCAGGAAGGGAGGGGGGTGACCCCATCTCTCACGTGCATCCCTCTGGAAGGAGCTGGGTTGGGCTGGTGCTGCTGGGATGGGTCTCAATGCGTGTTCCTTGGACCGGGTGCTTAATCCCAGTCTTGTTCCACATGGCCCAAAACCAGCTTGGTTGTTCTGCTGATAGGGGCATCAGATGCTGTGCTGGCCAGGAGCCAATGCATCCGCAGTGCCCGTGCAAGGACCTTGTCATTTTGGGTCCTGGTAGAGGACCAGCACTGCCAGTGTCTTTCCTGCAGAGTCCTACTGGCTCCATCACCAGTTGCTCTTCTGCTTTCTTTTACTTCCCAAGGAACCTCAGAAATTCCTGGGACAGATACAGTGGTTTTATCACTAACCATCTGCGAGCAAACTGCAGGCATGCCAGCTCTGGGGCTGGTGGGACTTTTTTTCCTCCATTTTAAAGAAATTAATTGGAAAGAAGAAATTAAATGTAACGTAACGGACCCTGGAGGTGCAGTGCCTCACTGAGGGGCTGTGTGTCGGCTGGATTTCCCACACTCAGTCATGGAGAGTGGCCTCAGAGCAGAGTTTCACAGCCTGAGCTGTTAAAGTATTTGCTCATTAAAAAAATGAGTTTGCAAATAACTTAAAAGTGTTACTTTCCCCGTAGCACCTCGAGGCAGATGTTGCCTGGCAGGATTACGGATACGGAAACCTAGCCCTCATCTTTCCTCCTTCTATCCGTTGAAAAACTGCCCTTTCACTGAGGATCCCCGTGAATTAATCACAGCTACCAGAGACTGCCGTGAGGCCCGAGCAGTGCTTTAGTCCCAATTAAACCTCAGCTATAAATAGTTCCTGTATCTTATCCTGGCCTTCTGCCCCGACTGAATTCCCCCCTCCCTTCGTGAATACATTATCCTCCTATTCGCCTTAATTTTCTTCTCATTTGCTCTGGCTCCATCTGCAAACTTCCAGCTGTTATTTAAGACAACAAATGCATCAGGCTGGCTGCAATGCCAGGACTTCTTTGTTTTGCAAAAAAACAAAAAGGGTGCAACCTCATCCTTTGGCCCCAGCCAGATGTGATCAAAGCTGAGAGCGGGGGATCCTGCAGCTTCACTGCTGGCTCATGGGCAGCGCATCCCAATCCTGCTGCATTCAGGGCTGGTGCCGAGCCCTGGCTCCCCTGCCCCGGCAGCCAGCTTGGAGGTGAGGTTCCCCCTTGCTTCCAAGCTGGCCCAAGAACATGTCCATCAAACCTTCAAGGCTTCTGCAAAGAGCAACACTTTCAGGTAAGGGGAATTCTCCAATAAAGAAAAAATCCCCTTCGGCTCTACCACCTTCTGCTTTTGGGACAGTCGCAGGCCATTGCCTTCAAGTCTCTCTCCAGCTCTTTGCTCTTTAGAACAGGGTTATTGCATGGTCTGACTTGTGCTTCTTGCTGGTTTCAGTTTTGCAGATCCTATGGAGGTTTTTTCCTACTGAGGTTTTCAGCTGAATCTTCAGGCGCAAAACCCACATCACATCCAGACTCCATAACTTTCACCAGGGTGACTCAGAACCTCCCACCCCTTTGCAACAGCAGCATGGAGTTACCCCCAAATAACAGGGAACAGCTTCTGAAAATAGCTGCAAGGCTCTTATTGTCTTTAACAATCTCTGCCCGTTTGCATTTGAGAGCAATCCAGTTTGCAGTGCAGAAATCCTATCATTTACTGAATGCCATATATATTTGCTGTATGTGTTTGTAACAAACACCAGGTAACGCAGGGGCCCAGACTGTCAAAACGCTCGTGGTTGCACAGGCTGATTTCCGAGTAACAGCCCTAGCCCCGCTGAAGCATTTGGAGCTAGAAGTTATTCTTCTTAAACTTGCCTTGAGATGATGGATATTTTTAAAAACCATTATTTTATCAGCCAATCCAGCCTAAACTGCCCTGAGTGAATTTGACCCCAGCCTAGATTGCAGACGGGGAGCTAAGACTGACCTTGCACTGGGGTTTACCACGCTGGCAGGGGAAAAATCACGTTGCTGCAATGGGATGCTGAAAAACCTCAGGATCTGCACAGGTTTGCTGCTGACCTAGCCAAAGAGGTTATCCATTTTTCAACTCAAGCTGGTGAGGGAGGCGGTTGGATGTTTTAATTTTCAGTTAATGGTTTTAGGTAACCGGGGAGCAATTGCACAAACGGGTCAGGAGAGATGAGAAGTCTGCACATAGCAGCAGAGACGGGAGGCATGGGTGGAGGGGAAGAGTTCGTTGGCTGCTAACGCTATGCTCCAGCCTCGTGTTTTATCCCAAGTTGAGGCATTCCCTGAGGAAAAAAAATGAGACCCAAGCAAAGGCAGTGCGTTTAGCTGCGATCTTGACTCTGCCCTGTGTTGCAGCAGCCCCTGCTCAGTCTTTCAGCTGATATTTCCTCTCTTGCTTTTGGGCTGTGAAAAGCTCCTGTTCCCACCCCCAAGCCCCAGAGAACAGCACTGAAAAGACAGTAATTGATGGTTGGGGTTTTTTTCTTCCCCTCTTCTTCCAGAGCCGGAAAAGGAGTTTTTTCAGCCATGAAGCTTGGCAAGACGCGTCCGTCAAAGGATGACCATCGGAAACAAGGTATGTTCTTCCTGGGAGGAGGTTGTTCCCTGCTCCAGAGCTGCTTTTTGGCTGTCCTCCACAACCCAGGAAAGCACCTGAGAGACCCCGTAGAATCATACAGTGGTTTGGGTGGGAAGGAACCTTTAAAGGCCATCTAGTCCATGCCTGGGCAGGGACATCTCCAACCAGATCAGGTTGCTCCGAGCCCCGTCCAACCTGACCTTGAATGTTCCCAGGGATGGGGCATCTACCACCCCTCTGGGCAACCTGGGCCAGTGTCTCGCCACCTGCGTTGTAAAACATTTCTTCCTCATATCTAGTCTGAACCTCCCCACTTTTAGTTTAAAACCCTTCCCCCTTGTCCTGTCGCAACAGGCCCTGCTAAAAAGTCTGTCCCCGAAGTGGCTCAGGTCAGGCACAGCCAGTCAGTAGCTCGGGGAGTAGTTGGGTGCTCGGGAGGAGAGCTGGAGAGAGGGGCTCCTCGGGGAAATGGCAAGTAGGAACTGATGGAGAGCAGATATCGCCCACCTTGTGCAGCTGTGGCAAAACCTGGGAGTCATGCAGACAGCTTCCAGCTTGTTTTTAGGGATGATTTGCAAATGTGACAAGGCAAAGCAGGATTTAGGGCTTGCACCTTGCTGGGTGGCCTGTGCAGCAGCTGCTGCGCAGTGAGAGGGGCTGCCTGTCCCCCGGCTCGGCACGGCGGCAGCACTGAAATCGGACGCCTTTCTGGAAACGCACAAGAGGGTTGGAAATTCGTTGTTGTTTCCATTCAGACCAAAGGATTGGGTTTCAACGGCAAAGAAATGGGGGAATGCATGTTTGCGGGCAAGGACAAAGCATTGCTTTAGATAGTGTTTCTGGGCAAATCTCCGCTGTTTTTCAGCCAGGTGGGAGGACAGGGAAGGGGGAATTTGGCCTGGGACACCAGCGTAGGTAGAGGCATTGGCAGCCTGTGGGAAGGCATGGCATTGAAACCCGGGTGGCCTCCCTCTCTCCCAGTGCCTGGGCGTTCATCTTGTGGTGAAACCTTCACGCAAGACCATGGGGAACGCTGCTGGGATGCAAAGGCAGGAGCAGGGTGTGCTAGAAGGTAGCAGAGTGCCTTCACAGATGGGGATTTACCCGTGGTCGGGGAACGGCTGCAACACAGCTGCTATATCGCATGGTGTGGTGCACAGCCGTGGGGCTCCTTCTTCCACCTTCCCCAGGTTCCTCTGGCTTTCACACACCTCACCAGGGCTCTGCCCTCAACACCACCCTCCTCTCTCAGCCCCAGTGCTGTCTGGGTTGTGATTCCTACCCTTGGTCTGGCCAGCTGGTGATGGGACGGGGTGGATGTTGCACCTTCTGCCTGTTGGCCAAGCCAACATCCCTCTTGTGCCATCGTCTGCTTTCCTCCCATACAGACTGCTGGTCTGCTCAGGTCAAACAGATCCACTGAATCACTGAAAACCAAGCTGGGAGGGTGCGAGAATGTCCGCCCACCCGCACGTGGCAGGATCGAACCCACTTAGGTCCTTCCCGGCTGGTGTGACTCTGATTCAATCTCAAAAACTGCCGGTTGAGTTGAGGACACCCTTTCCCCACCCAGCCTTCAGCAGTGTGTCTCTGTCCACCCTGATGGAGAGTGTTTCCTAACACCCAGCCTAGATCTCCCTTGCTTCAGCTGAAGCCCGTGTTGTCTCACAACAACAGGCCAGACTATGGTGAAAAACCTGACTTCTGGTCTCCTGGAGCATGCCGATCTCCTGGAGCAAGCTACAAGCTTGCCTAGGTTAATAAAGAGACAGGGAACCTGTTTCCCAGGAGCAGTGTCTGTGCTGTACGAGTGGATTCGTACAGCTGTGCCACCACAGCAAACCAGTGACCCAACAGCTATACTGGTGGTTTTGGCCCAACAGAAGAACAAACCATTGCTGCTTTGTGGTCATTTCTTGACCAGAGCAAAGGCAGGAGGGGCAGGCACGACACGCACACGGATTGCGCGCAGGAGAGGAGCATCTCAGCAACTTCTTCCAATAGAAACGCAAACCGGTGGACAACGCAGCTGTGCCTCAGTGCCTGTGGGATGCCTTGACCCTCCCTGCAGCAATTTTTCTTCTTGGGAAATGACCCCTTTCTCCTGTTTTTTCAGACCTCTCTACCCCAAAGCTAGACAGTGGTTGTCTTTGCAACGGCTCTTCTGGTACTAGAGCTGCAACGCTTGCTCAAATGCTCTTTCACCCCATGAAGTCTGGGGTGTTTGTCACCTTCTCCTTTCTTTTTGCCTTCACAAAGCCATATACAGGCACGCTGCCCGGGCGGAACAAAGTGTCACAGGAGGCAATACGTCTTTTTTAATCCCTTTTTAGACCAGGCTATCTCTGACCTGACCTGGTGACCATTGTCTTTGTATTATCAGGCGAGGTCGGTAGGACGTATTGGTTACCTTTCTCTTCGCCTTTAATTATTCACCGAGTGGAAACAATAAGAGACATTCTTTTGTCTCCTTTATGCAGATGAACCCGCTGTTTTGGAGGCAGAAGACCTGGACCGAAAAGCCATGAGACAGGGATGTGGGCTGGAGCCAGACGCCATCTCCTTGGCCTCCGTCACAGCTGTCACCACCAATGTCTCGAATAAGAGGTGAGGGCCAGACGTGAGCTTCTGCAAGGCACGGGCACCTTGGCGGACGCCCCACAGCCGCATGTCCCCTGTATGTTGGACATCACATTGCCCCACGCAGCCGGCGGTTTTTTGGAAATACCTGACCTGCTGCAAAGAGCACCAACGTTCAGTGGTGTCCCCCAGCCCCCAGGGTTTATATTCCTCAGATTCAAAGAGGGCAGGAGCTTCGAGGGGTGGCCCTGCCAGTGCTCTGTCACAGCTTGCAGCAAGTCCATCTGTGGTTTGACTGAGGGTTTCTTCTGCCCCTCCAAAGGTCCAAGCCTGACATCAAAATGGAGCCGAGTGCTGGCAGGCCAATGGATTACCAGGTGGGTGACAACGCTGTGACCCCACCCTCAGCTCACGGGGGTCACAGCCCAGGGGGTGGGGGGACTGTCTTGCAGGGAAGAAGCTCGTGCTGGGTTTCAACGCGCTGCACTAGCAAAGCACGGCTTCCCAAGAGCTGGCATTTGAACGGTCGAGCGATAAGCTCGAGATTAAGTAATTAACTGGTTTTGCTCTCCATCGTCTGAAGCCCAGAAAGCCCAGATAACCTGTGATTGAAACAGGCTATCTGCAACACGTTTCTCTTACTTCCCAAGAGCTTTCAGCGTGCTGTTTAGCATTCGAGATCGGTGAGCCCTGGCCGGCAGTAGGTTGCTCCCTGGATTTCCTCGGGTAGGCTGGTCCTGCTCAGCGGTGCTCCGTTCCTGCCACTTTATCTAGAGTTAGAAGAACCGCACGTTTCTTTTCCCAAGGCTTGGATGATCCAGGCGGCTCCCTTTTCTTTTACTAGTTGGTGCCAGTGAGATTCATAAATTGGCTTTTCTCATTTTCGCCAAGTCGTGCTGATTCAGCAGCGATTTAGCTTTATGTCCTCGCCTCTCAGCACAGCAACACATTCCGGGGGATATCTCGGAACAATGCAAATAATGATTTTTTTTAGAGGTTTATTGCAGAACATTTGCAACATCCACTGCAGACCAAATTGTGAGGCTTACAGGGAATGAGCGCGCTTGCTTCAGGAGGGGGGAACATAAAGAGGAGGGGGAAGGTGCAAAACAAATTACAACAAGAGGCAGAAGGAACGCAAGGTCCAGTTATTTGGCCACTGCAAACAGGAGGATCACAAGGTTGGTCTCAATGGGGAATGGCTAATTTCTGGGGTATAACAGGATTTGCGGCGCTGGGCTGGCTCATGAGCCAGGTAGGAGCCTGGCTGACCTCCGCACGTCCGCTCTCCTGCGACAACTGGCTTCTGTGGGACACCTGAGAACTAAGAGGAAAGGTCTTGACCTTCCAGGTCCCATCCCTGGGAACCCTCAGGACACTGCCTCATCTGTGGCAGCGGAGGGGATGGGATGCAGGGACAAAGGGTTAATGAAGGATGGTGCCCTGCAAAGCCATCTCCAGGAGCTGGTGTGGGTCAGGGCAGGGGTGGAGGGGAGGTCTCGGAGCAGAGATCACCCTGGCTGCAAACCTTTGGGGTGTTTCCGCGCACCTTGCCACGCGGTACGTGAGGAATGAGCCTGAGCCGGGTTCCGCAGCCGCTGCAGCGCTGGGCGTGGGATCGGCGGTTGCGTTTGCACCGCAGCTCCTCAGCGCTAAGTCAGCTTGTGCAATGATAACTGCCGGGCAGCCTCGCCCCCTCCTCAGGGGGCTCAGCTGCCCGTTACCAGCTGCCTTTTAGAGGCGCTTTAGAACAGAATAGAATATTTCAGCTTAAATTATCACAGCATCCCAGCAACGGCTGGTGGGGCTTTCTTTTCTTTTTTTTTTTTTGACTGGAATTTTAAAGAAATCCGATTGAAAGTCAAGGCTGTTAATATGTTACCAAAATGAAATTTCCCCAAGTTTACCCGCAAAGATAATAGTTTAATTTTTTAATAGATTTCTATTTTCCATTATTACATGATCTAAGATAAAGCTGAGATCAAGTTACAAAAATAATTAATGATAGCTTGAGAAGGCATGTGTAAATTAACTCATCTGTTGGGCTTCAAGGGAGCCAGGACTGAGAGCTCATGTTATTTTAAAATAATAATTTTAAATGATACCCAAATTCACTATGCCTTGAAACTTGGAGGTTACCTGTCCTACCAGTAACTTGTGATAGATTTTTAAAGAGATTAATCTAGAAAAATGGCTGCTGGGAATTGAGAAATCACACCTTATGTTTTTTAGTTAAATTAAGAAATATAGGTATAATCCGAGCAGGAATTCCTAATATTAATTTAATATTGCAAGGAAGAAATTTAGATACGATCTAAATACCTAATAGTAATTTAATGTCACAAGGTGGATTGAATTGTGAATGATAAACTTCTGTGTCGTAAATACATGCAAATTTTTCATCTGGATGATTTGCTCATATTCTGTTGAAAGTAGTTTATTTTTCATATACCACATACAGGAGTTAATTATTTTAAATAAAATGGCATGTGTGTGTGCATGCATATAGGAGGGTTGAATCACAGAATCATTAAGGTTGGAAAAGACCTCTAAGATCATCGTGTCCAACCGCCAACCCAACCCCCCCATGCCCACTACACCATGTCCCTAAGCGCCTCATCTACCCGTCTTTTAAATACTCCCAGGGATGGGGACTCAACCCCTTCCCTGGGCAGCCTGTTCCAAGGCCTGACCACTCCTGCAGTAATGAAATTTTTCCTAATGTCCGATCTAAATGGTGGGGAATACTCCAGAAATAATAAAGAATAGAATAGAATATTTCAGTTGGAAGGGACCTACAATGATCATCCCTTTGTGTTTTCTAGCCGAAGCAAGTCTCAGTCTCACCAACCAAGCTCCGCTCCCTCAGCTTAGCTAAATCCATTTGACTTTACACCTCGCGTGAAGCCACCCATGCTCTGGGGCTGAAGCAACAGGGATGCCCGGGGTCTCCTGCATCCCACACCGCGTTGCAGCTTGCTCAGGCTTGTCCGAGCAGCCCGGTGTCCTTGGTGTGACTGGTAGATCCCAGATCTGCCACCATTGCACTGAAAATGCCTCAAAAAACGGGAGATAGGGAGATGGGTTAAGGCAGCGAGCGGCATCTGATTGCTGCCCTCAGGAGGTGAAGGCGCGTGAATCCCTCTCCCCAGGTCAGCATCACCATCATCGAGGCCCGGCAGCTGGTTGGGCTCAACATGGACCCCGTGGTCTGCGTGGAGGTTGGCGAGGAAAAGAAATACACATCCATGAAAGAATCGACCAACTGCCCTTACTACAATGAGGTGGGTCTGTTCTCCCGTGATGCTCAGGGCTACCTGCTCCTCGGGGTCTGTGTTGCCGTTAGTCAATTAAATGTAATTTCTTGTCACTTGGGTTTTTTTCTTCTGTCATCTCTTGTCGGAATAAGATGAAATCTCAACCACACGGAAGGAGAAATGAAGCCTTTGCCCTCTGGTATTTTGCAAAAAAATGGTAAAAAGTGCACTGACTTGATCTGTGCTAAATTATTCTGTTTCTCCAAGAAGTTAGTGCTTCCTTCTCGTTCATCAGACTGCAGAGGTTGTCAGTGTTGGGGCTCACTCGGCTCCGTCCCTGCTGTGACATGTCCTCCAGGCAGTCACAGCCTCTCCTCCTGAAGCGCGCATCGTAATACTGTTTTTCAATCCAAAAGGAGCCCAACGCCTCTCTCCTGCCTTCACGACTGCTCTTTCCCTTTCAGTACTTCGTCTTCGATTTCCATGTCCCCCCAGATGTCATGTTCGACAAGATCATCAAGCTGTCCGTAAGTGAGCATGGTTGTGTTTATCCTTCTCACGGGGCTTTGGAAGAAATCAGCCTGTTTTGCGTATGCACTGGGGATGGATCTAAGGTCCTTGATGTGAGACCCCCAGCAAGAGCCGAGGTTTTCGGTCCTGCGAGCCTCACCTCTTTTGCAGACCCCCAGTCCCTCTTTCTGTCGCTGACCTTCATTGCTGGGACCGCACAGCTCCACTCCGGCATTCACTGTCTCCCTCCATGGCTGATCTCTGGTATTTCAGAGCCAGGCAGAATTAAACCTGTCTCGGGACGTGTTTAGGCTTGGGGAGAAGCAAGACCTTCCCGAGCCTGCCAGAGGATTTCCTGAGGCGTGAGACTGGCAGAGCTATTGTGGAGATTCAGGACTGCAGATGCTGAGAGCAAAGCAGAGGCTGCAGCCCTCCCCGCAGCCACGGAGGAGGGCGATGAACAAGACTTGCACGTTCACTGACCAAAGCACACTAATTAGGAGTATCTATATCTATCCCGTGCGCAGACCAGCTGTACAATTTCTCCCACAAAGTGAATTAGACCATAGATTTCGAGCATCCTGAAGACCTTTCCTTCAGGTAAATGTCCCAGTGTTTGTTGCCATCATGGCTGGAAAACTAAATCTTGTTTCAAAGATTAATTTCTTGGCATTTTTTTCTATTCAATCCAAGTATACACTTGTTTGCAAGACTGCTAAGCAAGAGCTGCCAACCCCACCATGCTTCTTAGTGTCCTTATACAGACCAAGGAAAATGCATCAGCTCCCTTCCCATCTGACACTGAACATCTCTGGAAAGAGCCTTATGGCTTCCAGAGCATGGCAAAAAGTCTGACCTGTTTTCCCCTCTCGATTTCTAGGTAATCCACTCAAAAAACCTCTTGCGCAGTGGGACTTTGGTAGGCTCCTTCAAGATGGACGTTGGAACCGTTTATACCCAACCTGGTAGGTAAACGCTGTTCGCAACCAGTCCCATGCACCATTGCCTACTGCACCATTGAATAAACGTCCTTGCAAGGTAGCCGGGCAGGTGCTAGTTTCCTTGGGTGATGCTCATCTAACTTGCTTATATCTGGGATACTAAAATTAAGTCACCTGGGCCACCCTCTGCGGTCAGGAAAGAGCACTCAGCACCTCCAGAGAAGGTTGTATATCCCACCCTGAAAGAAGGAGTTACAGCCAGAGGCTGAGATGCCCTCTGGGTGTGCTGGTCTCTGTCCACTGACCTGCTGAGGAAGGAAGCCCACGGCGACTTGCTTAGGCAAGATATCGACCTTGCAGATAGCTGGAGGTCATGGGATGGTTCTTGCTCTCTGTGGCTGGCGTTTAAACCAAGAAATGAAGATGTCTGATGTGCAAGGGGAAAGAGTGAGAGGTTGATTAGAGCTGCTGTCGTGTTGCTCACTGATGACAAACAGAGCAGCAATGCCCCTTTGAGGGCCCGGTGCTCGCAGCATGCCAGAGCTGAACACACACCACCCCTTCAGAAAAGAGACCTCCAAAATCACTGCAGGTGGTTTTTTTCCGTGCTCCTATGTCTGCGCCTATTGCAGCGTTCTGCCTCTATAAATAAGCCTGAGAGCTAGGATGTAAATGAAGCCTCCAGAGTCTGCACTTCAGGGGTGGTCAGCAAATGATGCTGGGGGGACCTTAAGGGAGCATCTAGGCTGGTTCTCTGCTCCATAGAAGGATGAAGTCTTTCTAACACCATCCAAAAGGCACGTGAGGCCTTAAAGACTTAGAATCATAGAATCAGGTTGGAAAAGACCCTTAAGATCATTGAGCCCAAAGGTTAACCTAACACTACCAAGTCCACCACTAAACCATGTCCCTAAGCACCACATCTACGCATCTTTTAAATACCCCCAGGGATGGTGACTTCCAATGATGGAGACTCCATCCCCCTTCAGGCAGTTTATCCCATTGCTTCTTGGTCTTCAACATGAGATACATCTTTCTAATAAATTTTTCAGGGGGTTCTGTCTGAATTCGTCACACCTGAAGATGTGTCTTACATTTCCAGTCCTCGGGGTCATTGCTGTGTCTCATTCTGATAAATGACTGTCTTGTCCCCTGGCTTCCAGAGCACCAGTTCTACCACAAATGGGCCATCCTGTCCGACCCCGAGGATCTCACTGCCGGGCTGAAAGGTTACCTGAAGTGTGACATCGCCGTGGTAGGGAAAGGGGACAACATCAAGACACCACACAAAGCCAATGAGACGGACGAGGATGATATTGAAGGGTAAGGATCTGCAGAGCCAGCTCCACATAGCCTTGCTTGGGAATGACTTTTCATGTCTCTTCACCTTGGATTGTGCAATGAGGACAGCATCCCTTCTGGATGAGGCCGATAGCCCTTCTAGTACCCATACTTACCGTGTGTAATGAAACCAGAGGGACCAAGTAAGTTGCTGAAAAGAGAGAACGTGTGGCAGATTACTGGTGCAAATCCAGGTCATATCAAGTACAGACCAGTCATTTCCATCAGGTCAGACCATGTGCTGGTTGTTGAGCTCTCTATACCAACGCCAGCCTGATGTCAACCCACCTGATGTCCCCACTGTTTACCTAGGCTGCTGTTGGCCCTTGGATGGGATGGGGTCTCATCACTCGCTGCCAGGGCAGAGCAGGGAGGTTTGGATGAGGTTTCCCAGGCTGCGTGGATGGGCAGGGCTCCGTGACTCCCCAGAGCATCTAAAAGGCCATGGAAGAAAAATCAGGAGATTTCCAGCCCCAAAACATTTCAGGCTAATTAAATATCTCCAAGTGCAACCACGGGCTTTCAAGTCTACCTCTCAGCCTCTCACCACATAGTCAGAAACCCAGACTAGTAGCAAAATACCAGTGCAGCTCTCTTGATTTATTGGGGATCCGGGGGCTGAGGTACCACCTGAACTATTTTGGGTCATCATTCCATGCTGTAGTGGTGATATTATCCCACTTTTTCATGGACAACTCCAGCAATTCCTTTAGAAATTGTTTTGTTCACAGCATCCCCCATGGCTCTCACTTCTTCCTCTGGAAGAGGAAAGCCACATATGCCAAGAAGAACAACTTGGTGAAGTTCAAGTCTCCCCCCAAAATAATCACCCCAGCTCCCCTTGTGCCCTGATAAAGAAAAAAGGCTCTTCTAACGTCCCATTCATCTGGCCTGCTTTAGACATCTAAATTAGGCTGAGTTTCATTGTCCTCTAGACTCCACTGACAATAATGATTATATCCCTTTAGTGGAATGCACATTGTCCCAAGGGCACCTCAAGGGGCTCCTCTAAGATTTTGCTTATGAAACCACCGCTCCCCATCCCAAAACAGGAGGATGGGCAGAAACAGGACAGCGATAAAGTGTATGGCTGCAGAAACGGTCGTCTTTCCACTCCACAGAGCCTCTGCTCAGAAAGTGGGGCAGCTTCTCCCTCTTTGGTAAGCCTTCCTGACAAACCTGCCAGCCCCAGCAGCTGTTTCCAACCCTATCTGTTGATGTTGCAGGAACCTCCTCCTCCCGGACGGGGTCCCTCCAGAGAGGCAGTGGGCTCGTTTCTACATCAAGATCTATCGAGCAGAGGGGCTGCCCCGTATGAACACCAGCATCATGGCCAATGTGAAGAAGGCTCTCATTGGGGAGAACAAGGACTTGGTAGACCCCTACGTGCAGGTGGTCTTTGCAGGGCAGAAGGTGAGCAAGCTGCGTGCAGTTCCAGGGTGACCCTGGGAGGTAAGGACCAGCCATTGTGCATCTGGCCAGAGATGATCTCGGTTGTTCTGGCATGTAGATGCTGAGATGTAGGGGAAAGCTGCTTTGTTTGCTATGCTTCCCCTCTCTTGTGCAGACTATGATGGGTCTGCAGCACTCTCCAGTTGAGGAAAGGAGCTTGTTACTTGGGAGAGGAGAGTCACAAGACAGAATGCGTGTTTCAGTGGTCATTAGTAAGGGAGCAGTGAGGGATGGCTTGGGAGCTCAAACCCTTGTCAAACATCTACCTCCTCCCACTCGGCAGGGGAAGACATCCATACAAAAAAGCAGCTATGAGCCTCTCTGGAACGAGCAAATAGTCTTCACAGAAATGTTCCCCCCATTGTGCAAGCGGATAAAGATCCAGATCCGAGACTCGGACAAAGTCAACGATGTGGCCATTGGTACCCATTTCATTGATTTGCGGAAGATCTCTAATGAAGGAGACAAAGGTAAAGCTAAGGCGGGAGGCAGACTGAGCTACCTTCTTCATGGTAGAGAGACATCCCTTTGTCAGAGAGTTAGCAAAATAGCCTGGGGTCCTTGCCCACCCCTGGAGACAGCTGCTTCTTGGTGCCCAGCCAGAGAGACCTTGATTCACTGCAGTGGTCCTCTGAGGTCACTGGACATGTGCTCTTTGAAAACCAAGCCCCGTCACAAGCCTCCAGCCTTTGAAAGCAAAGACACCCAAGCACAAAAAATTCATTGCCATGAATGGACGAATATCTGACAGGTTTCCCCATTCACGCACACGTGAACACAGCAGCGTACATGGGCAGGACCAATGTGAGGCCAAAGATGGCTCTAGAAAGGGGACTAATGGGGGGGTTTTCTTTTTTCTTGACTCTCACATTGGCTAACTTGCCCAATGGGAGACTCACCTCTGTCTTTGGGCTGGTGCACTGCACAGTTCCCATCACTACTTCCACTGCAAAACTGTCTCCATGTATGGTTGCAATCATGCAGTTCCATGCACACGTATGGGCATATTCAAGCCTGCGTCACCGTACACAGACCAGGAACGTGACGCCAATCCATGAGTGAGTTTGTATCCTGAGGCAAAGACATGCCCTCCTCTTCGCACATCCCCTTCCCTACTGCAGGCTTCCTGCCCACCTTTGGCCCCGCATGGGTGAACATGTATGGCTCCACTCGGAACTACACCCTGATGGACGAGCACCAAGAGCTGAACGAGGGTCTGGGTGAAGGCGTCTCCTTCCGGGCCAGGCTTTTGATGAGTCTTGCTGTGGAGATCTTGGACACCACCAACCCGGAGATCAACAGCTCCACCGAGGTGCAAGTCGAGCAGGCCACATCAATTGCTGACGTAAGTCACCCCCAAGCCTACAGCTGCCAGTGGTGAGTCTTGGGTCTCAGGCCTCTTGGTTTTTTTTATCTTTGGTCTCACAAACCGAGAATTTCGTTTAGTGTTGTCCTAAGTGTTCTGGATCCCCCTGCACAATGAAAATCTTGCAAGGGTTTCAGATTTTATGATCATTCAAATGCTCACCTCTCTTAGGAGTGCTGGGCAGAAGGAATATCTGAGTGAGGGAGGATCCTAAACTTTGAGATGTTTCTCCAGTTGGAAGTTAGACAAGGACAAAGACAGCCATCTCCTAATGCCAGCTGTCTCACTCCTATCCTGAAGATGGGTTTCAAACAGAAGCCAAGAATCTAATCTATTTCCCAAGCAATTCTGGGAGGGTGGAACTGGTCAGAGAAATTGAGTGGCTGTTTCCTGACAAGAGAAGCCCCACAGCTTGAGTCCTGACATGCACAAACAGGCACATCCAGGCTCGTCCTACCTGCGGATGCCCACATAAGTCAACCCATATGAGCCAAGGGTGTGAAGTCGAAATGGAGAAGTCTGATGGCAGCGCACCCTCTGTGTGAAAGCTCTCCTTCGGAAGTAAAGTGGCTTTAATTCACCTCCAGGGGAAACGAAGCAACCTGGAAATAAAGCTATTCCAGTTCTGAAAGAGCGTCCAGGCAGATGGATCAGTGTGGTTTGATTAATTCAATTTGTGAGTGAACTCAGGCTCGTATTCCTGAATGTCCCTGAGACAGTCCCTCACGTGCAAGGGATGACTGATCTCAGTTAAGCCAACACATTTAAAAGTTAAAATCTTTAATTAAACATTCTCTGCAGTGAGCCTAGAGATGGTTCAGGCTGGGGGAGAGAAAACCCTCCTGGTCCCCTTGAAATCCCGAGCAGTGGCACCTCCAAAAGCCCATGAGGGTGCTCAGAGGTGCCAGGTGATGCACCCTCTGCCCCAGAGGACCTGCCCTCCTCGGTGTCCCTCCGCCGACCTCAACCCTGATCCCTGGGATTTCTCCTGCAGAACTGCACTGGGAAGATGGAGGAGTTCTTCCTCTTTGGAGCCTTCCTGGAAGCTACCATGATTGACAGGAAGATTGGTGACAAACCCATCAACTTCGAGGTCACAATAGGTTGGCTGTTTTTTGAGGAGGGTGGTTTTGAAGCATGCCTAGCAGGGAATGCAGGATATGAGGCCAAGAGCAGGGTTTATTCCCCATTTTCCATGCTAACATGCTAGAGCATGCAGGGCTCTCAGTTTAGGGAGAAGGTGATGGCTACTTTACCGGCACAAGCTATGCGGGGCCCCAAATCATCTGTTGTGTGCGTGCTGTGCTGTGGCCAGTGGACCTGCTCCCTCTTTCACCCTGGCTTTGTGCCTCCTGAGGCTGACCACCAAAGGGAGGGTGTGCGTTGCTACTGGCTTGAGAGGGGACGTGAGCAAGGGACAGACACCCATCACTAATTTACAGCTCCTGGGCATCGTTTCAGAGAGTTGAACTCCACTGTCCCCCATAGTTCCTGCAGAGAAAACTTCTCCCCAGCCTGAATTAAAGTCAAGAGATTGGGCCCAACTGGAGTTACAACCTTCTGACTTTATTTCACATTTTTTCTTGAGGTAACTATGGGAACCAGATCGATGGCATGACCAAACCTATCCTGCGGAGGAAGAAAGAGGGAGGGGATGGAGACCAGGAGGAGTCCGAGCTGCTCCAGAACTCAAGTGAGGATGAAGCTGATGAGGATGGAGAGCTGGTCTCTGTTTCCTCATCTCAACCCGTGAAGCCCCTGGTCACAGACAGGTAAGCATGCCCGCCTGGCCGCTGAAGTGCCACTGGGCAGAGATGTGGTCCTCAGTTCAGACATGGTCTGTAGGTGTTGCCACATGTGCTGGGTGTCCGAGCTCCCACCGCTGTCTGCGGGGGTGAAGTCAGAGATGAAGTCAGAGCCACCACGGGGCCTGGAGTCATTCAGCCAAACAGACCTGGGAGCAGCAGTGGGGATCAGATCTCCACGCCCTGTAAAGGCAGATTAGATACCACGTGTAGATACCTTGTCTCAGACAGTACAGTCTGCCAGCTGAACGTCCACCCCATTCCCTACAGTTCTGAGCACTCCTGATGTCCAATAAGGGCTGAATTTACCTCCCAGGCTACCCTCAAAGGACATCCTTCATCCACCTGGCCAGATATGCACCCAAAACTCATGGCTATCTGATACCTTTAGTGCTCTTCCCCTACGGCAAATAGGGATGAAGTTAATCAGTGGATTAAAAAAATCGTTGGTGGGCACTGAAAAAACCAGGTTCACTCCCATACATATGTTTCGTACCTTCAGGAAACCAGCCTAAAACCAGGTCCTTCCCTAGGATCGCTGCCACCCTTGGTGGCACAACCCAGTACCGCACAGCAGGGAGAAGAGGTCTGGGCTTTGCATCTGTGCTCTCTCTAGCTGCCCGACACACAAAAGCATCACGGGCACCACGTGGAGACAGGCAAAGTCCATCTAGAGCTAAGGCATAGATTTCGGTAGGGAAGGTGATTTGTGCTGAGGCAAGGTGCATTTCTTCATCACTTCGGATCTTAAAGGTCACAGACACGCAGAGGGCAGAGGATGCAAAAAACTGCTGGAAAAAGTTCTTGAGCGTGTGTTAGGCAGGAGATTGGGATAAAAGACTTCAAGTCCTCTCAGCCTCCCTACTTTGCAGCATCTCTCTCTTGGTCAGTCGGTCTGTCCCCATTGCTTACAGTCGTTGACAGCCGCGCTTTGGTGTTTAACCGAACCAGGACTCGGGAAACTGGGTCCTACCCTGGCTCTGCCGATGCACAGCTGGTTGTCAGTGGACAAGTCCCTTCTGTTCCTTCTGCCTCGGTTTCTCCAGCTGTATAATTAAGACTATTTTTTGTGTCTGCTTTACAAATTGCTTTGTGATGTGCAGGTAGCAGTTACCCTAAAATACAGATGTGTGATGCTGGTGGGTGCTTTCTGTCCCAAGCAGCTGGATCAGAAAGCCGCAAACTGAACGGGATCAGCACAAGTGGCTTGGGACGTCTGGGCTGGGCTTCAGCCACAGCCTGGATTTGAATACAAAGGACTAGTCCTGAGGAAAGCTAATTGGATTTAACCTGATGAGATATGCTTAAAGTGGATTTTAACTGTGTTATACGAGTAGATAGATGTTAACAGAATTAACTGGCTGACTTCATTCAACTGGGAAATGAAACAAACCACGCTGAATCCAGGGTATTTGCACTCCAGACAAAAGGGTCTACCTGGGGTTTCCTCACTGGTTTGCCAGCTCCTTGTCAAGGTGAATGCCGAACGGAGATGAGACGCACCGACGCTTTTTGAGCCTGCTCCCTGGGCTCTGACCCTCATGCTGTTTACCCAGATGTCTCCAGCCCCTGGGTGCTGGGAGCCTCACGCTCAACCGTGGGCTCTGCTGACATCTCCTGGCTGGAAACACCCCGATGGCTTCAGAAGGATGAGTTGAAGCTGGTTTTTAACTAAGGGTGATCCCAGGTGCAGCAGGATCTGCAGCGGCTTTACACCAGCTCACGGCCAGTGCTCAGGCAGCCAAGAAGCATGAACCCGTTCTTCAGCCTCATCCTCCCTTTGACCGTACCATGACTATTACTGCTCCAGCCCCCCAGCATATGGAAACTGTCAGCTCTGCCAAGGGCAGAGACCTCTGCCTGCTGTGAAGGCCAGGGGACGACAGGAGATGCTCACCAGCCTTCAGAAAAGGGTGTTAATGCTTTGGTTTTCCTGCTCACACTGCTGCCACGCTGGAGATGTTTGCTCGCTGCTGGGCTATGGGTGAGGTGGTGGGAGTGGGGGCTTCCCTAGTTTCTCTCTGGGCCACCAGGTCTGAGGTGGTAAATTTGCAGTCCCTGGGCACTGCACCCATCCACCCCAGGACTGGCGTTGGGAAGGGTGCGAGGAGAGATGGAGCCTTTGTTCTTCAGGGTGCAATTCACATCAGCCCCCTCTCTCCCACGCCTGACCTCCTACACACCCCCCTCCCCACGGCAGCATTGCCTCCCCGGGAGAGGAGTGGGACAGGGGCTGTTCCTGGCCGGGAGCGTTACCACCACGGAGCATCTCTTGTGCCTCCTCTTGCAGGAACTACTTCCACCTGCCGTACTTCGAGAAGAAGCCCTGTATCTATATCAAGAGCTGGTGGCAGGACCAGCGTCGCAGATTGTACAATGCCAACATCATGGACAAGATTGCGGACAAGCTGGTCAGTATGCGCTGGGGAGGGAGGGAGGCAGCTTGGGGCATGGGGCTGGCATGAGGCGCATCCAGGCTCCCGGCGCATCTCTGCAGCAGGGACAGACAGTGCACGGACCAACTGGCAAACTTGTGCCAGAAAGGGGGAAGTTTCCCAGTGCTAAATGCTCCACAATTTGAATGTCCAAATCCTAGGAGCTCATTGGATTTTCTGTGGGTCGGACCCCACCAAAGGGAGCAGGCTTTGTGCGCCTGGACTGCAGGGGTGGACCACTTGCGTGGCAGAGTCTCCTTAGTAGTCTCAGCTAATCCCCACGGAGCCTTTGCGACAGCTCCGTGCCGGCAGGGTCACAGCAGGATCTGCAAAGGGAGAGCCTGGCAAGTCCAGCCATTGGCCAGCTAGTCTCATGGGGGACGGTGGAGCCATTCCCATCACCCAGAGCCAGGTGCCCGCAGCCAAACGTGTGCCAGACCTGAGCCCTGAGGCCGGCGGGTCTGGAGAAGCAGCAGATGTTTCCCACTGGCAGCCCCCACAGGGCTGCTCTGTGCAGGGATGGACCTCAGGGGGGACCTTGTTCCGCCGCGGGGCTCTGCCCCACCGCCCCCTCACCGCTCCCCCCATCGCCGCTGCAGGAGGAAGGGCTCAACGACGTGCAGGAAATGATCAAGACGGAGAAGCCGCACCCGGAGCGCCGGCTCCGAGGGGTCCTGGAGGAGCTGAGCAGTGGGTGCTTGTGAGTAAAAGATGGGCAAAGGTGGCACATTGCAGACCCCTGCTCTCTGTGGAGAAGGTTGTGAGCGTAAGCCCACCTTGCCTTATCCTCTGGATGATGGGCAAGCATTTCATCGCATTGGCACAACACCGTATCAGCTGCCTTCTGGCTTGCAGCATGGGTGAGGTGGTGCTTACATCTCCACCCCAAAGACCCCAAACCAGTGGTGAAAGCCTCAGTCTTGTGACCTCCACAGGCTGGTACCCGATCGGCACCTACACTCAGCATTGGGTGCAAACAGGCCATTTGGCCGCGATTGCCTTGCAGACTGGGGGGGGACGAGGGCATTTCCCTCCAGTGACATGTCCTGCTGCTGGCAGAGATCCAGCCGGCCACGGGTCCTTGGGGAGAGCCTGTGGACTCCCGCGGGATTCATGCCGCTGACCTTTTCCACCAGGCGCTTCGTGACGTTGGCTGACAAGGACCAGCACCATTCTTCCCGCACGAGGCTGGACTGGGAGAGGCTCAAATCCTGCATGCGGGAGCTGGTAAGTGGGATTCAGCCAGGCAGGGAGGAGGATTCATGAACGGGGGTTGGACCTTGTCAATGCAATGGGGAACTTTGGTCCTTAGGCGTGATGATTTCCAGTCTCTGTGGATTGAGGGTTTGGGGTTTATTTCTGAGAAGAGGAGCTCGGGAGCACTTGGGTCTTGCACAGGTCCCAGGTGCCACTTGGGTCCGTGCTGCTGCCGCCCCTCCACCACACTCTGCTTTGCCTTGGAAAGAAGTCCAGGAGTACAGAGGAGGGGCTGCATTTCTGCCGAACAGCTGAGGAAACTGGGAAGGAGTAATTTAGGGGAGCCCTGCAGAGCACAGCTGCTCCAGGGGTAGATATAGCCTAGACGGTTGGGGCTAGGGGCCCAGCTCCTTGCAAAGGAGTTGGAGGTGCAAAAGAGATGTGCAAAGAGCAGGTGGCTTATCCAGCTGGCACAGCCGAGGACGCCAGCTTCAGCAGCCAGCTGCATCCTGCAGAGCGATGAATTTAACATGTGAAAGCCTCCACATCCCCTTTTCCGAACTGTCAGGTGCTGAATTACAGCAGGGACAGCAGAAGGGGAGAGACTACCCTTAACACCAGGCTAGAAGCCACCCCAAAACGCCCTAAGCACAGCTGACACCTCTCTGTCCTGCACACTTTCCGCTGGGACAGACGTGTCAGGGGTCCTTCCTGCATTATGCCAAGGTTGATGAACGGGTGTCAGAAGTACCATCACCGGGGTGCACATGGTGGGATCAAGGCATCTGCCTCCTCACCACCCTTCCCCAAACGCCGGGGACCTGCCTGGTGCTGCTCCCTGCTGTGCTCCATTCTGCTCTCGCTAATGTGGTGTCCTGGGCTCTCCTTTAACCACAGGAGAACATGGGGCAGCAAGCCACGACTCTGCGGTCGCAGGTGAAGAAGAACACCATGAAAGACAAGCTGAAGCTGGTGCAAAACTTCCTGCAGAAACTCCGGTTCTTGGCGGATGAGGTGCGTCCCTCTGCACGGAGAGAGGGTGTTGTCTGGGTCAAAGCATGCCAACAGCAGCCTGGGATGGACGGAGACCTCTCTGCAAACCCTGTAGGCAGGAGAGGTCTCCGGTGGATCAAGTCTTGTGCAAGGAGCCACTCCAAGTCTACGCACTGCCCCATGCCTCCCAGGCTTGCCTGTGCACTGCTGGGTTGGAACGAGTCGGCGCTAAAACAAATTTAAGAGCCCTTCCCAGCCAGTAACAGAGCTGGGTCCTCTTGCAGCTGAGCTGAAGGCATTTCTGCCAGCCTCAGCCACGGCAAGGCCATGCAATTCCCCGGCTGCGTCAGTCATCGGAAGGTGGCACATGTCCACACAGCGTTGATGTCAGCAGCAGGGAGCCATTTCAGATCCCGGCTAGGTAGGGAGTTGTTAAGGTAAATGGCTCTTCAAAGGGCTGTGGGATAAAGCCCTCTCCTCTTGTAGAACTCAAACCACCTAATTTTTATTGCTGAGCGTACCCTTGCTTCACTCCAGCTCACGGGTAAGAGATAACAGTCCAATATATTAGAGTTGCTCACAGCATTTCCAAAGGAAATATTTTCCAAGTATCTGCAAAATATTTTTTCCTTCTTTCAGAAAATTACACCGTTCCTCTGATATTTTTACAGTTTAGGACTGGGTCAGCCGTTGGGGGTTACTGGCCCTCATGGGAGCTGTAGCTGTTGCACCTCCTGTTCCCGTTTCCCATGGCAGGCTCCCAGCCTCAGCTACGAACCCCTTATTACAGCAAGGCCTTCCTTGGCTTTGGCTCACCACAGCAGAACATAAACCAGACTATAAGGTGTGATGGGACCTGTCCAGACAGGGAACCTCTTCCATAGGGAAGAATGAAGGTATGGCCCCTGCCCTACAGTCCCCATGGCCACTGAATGAAGAGAAAAGGAAAATCTTTAGTCTTCTAATCCAAAATTTTTTTTTTTTAAACTAGAACAAATGTAAATCCCCGTTTCTTTCCTGCTAGGCTTCACTCTGCTGAGCTTAGCTCTGAGCAGCTTTTCTTAAGCAGAAAAGTTTCTGCAGTGGGAGGCTCAAAACCATTTCAATGGCCCTAATGTGGCCACAGGTACGATCCAACTCCTGTGGCATCTGTTGAATTTGCCTTCAGAAGGTCTCCAGCCCCGCTGGTGCCTCAGTGGTCAGAAAGAGCTGAGACACTGACAGGGCTCTTCGCCGGTGTTCACAGCCCCAGCACACTATTCCCGACATCTTCATCTGGATGATGAGCAACAACAAGCGCATTGCCTACGCCCGCATCCCTTCCAAGGATATCCTCTACTCCATTGTGGATGAGGAGATGGGCAAGGACTGCGCCAAAGTGAAGACCGTCTTCCTCAAGGTGCCGGTCTGTCTTTCCTGGGGGAACTGCAGCCAAGAGGAGGGAGGTGGAGGAAGGACAGACGGGGAGGACAGGAGATGGAGATGAGAGAGCTGTGTATCCAATTTTGATGGGGCTTGAATACTAGGCAAAACAGACCCATGCCCTACTGGTACGGGTGGAAGTCTGCTGCTAGGACGTGTGAACCACTGATCTTACCCAGTCCGGTAAGTGAGAAATGTCTGGAAGGAGAGATGTTTGATCCAGCTGGCCACAAGAGAGGATGCTGGCTTAGAAAGAGGAAGCCAACATGGTGGGAAGAAGATAATGCATGAGCCAGAGTAGTGTCACGATCCAAAATGATGAGGGCTGGGTCCCTGGTTTTAAGGGGCAGGGGTAAAAGCAATGCACCAGAAGGAGTTGACTGCTGCAGGAGGTGGTCTGTCCATCTCTAAGGACTTCCCTATATCTATATAAACTCTTCTGTCCTTTGTGCCCAGCTACCTGGGAAGAGGGGGTTTGGACCTGCTGGTTGGACTGTTCAGGCCAAGATGGAGATGTATTTGTGGCTGGGCCTCAACAAACAGCGCAAAGACTTCTTGAGTGGCCTGCCCTGTGGCTTTGAGGAGAAGAAGACCACCAGAGGCCAAAATCTGCCATCCTTCCCACCCATCAGCCTCCTTTACACCAGTAAGAACTTCCTGCCTGCAGTGGGTCTGGGGACAGGACATGGAGAGGGCAGGAGGGAGCCTGGCTGGACACCACTTGGGCCGAGGGCTTCCAGGAGCTAAGGGAGAAATAATTCCAGTTGTCCCAGTCTGAGGGTCTCCACTGCTCCCATGGGGAGCTGGGGTGTGGGAACTGTGCACCCTCTTCCCCACCCCATTGATAGCTGTCATTCTGCACACCACGAGCAGGACATCGAGGAAGTCCGTATCCATTCAGGGCTCATCCGTCACCAGTGCTGGCCCTGAGCAAAAGCGTGCCCCCGAGTCCTCGCTCTGCAGGCTGAGCCCCACGGCTGGGCTCCAGGGATGCGTATCGAGCTGTCTCGCTTCCCCTCTCTCTTGCAGAGAAGCAGGTTTTCCAGCTGCGAGCCCACATGTACCAAGCCAGGAGTTTATTTGCAGCCGACAGCAGTGGCCTTTCGGACCCCTTTGCACGAGTCTTCTTCATCTCCCAGAGCCAATGCACGGAGGTAAACACCATCTCCTGACCTGGAGGGCTGGGCTGGGCTCTGGCGTTGCATGTCCCATCAGCTCTCCAGCTGGCTCCCCTGCCACAGGTCTCATGACTGCTAGTGAATCAAGCATTAGGTTGATCGTGGGGTCCTGGGGTGGGAAAGCAGCCACAGCACTGGGGCTTGACTGTCTCCAGGAGCTCCTTCCCCAGGAACACCTTCACGACATGTCCCCCCCGCACCAGCACACAGCCATCCCGTGTCCCTGTGGGATTCGTGATTCACCTGCAGGTTAGGAGAACATGTTGAAGTGGTTTTTGTGTCTTCCCTTCCCAGGCTGAGGGCTGCCAAGCCTGGTGGACACTGGAAATAATTTGTGTCTGCTTGCCTGCTGTTGGTTTGTTGTTTTTTTCCTCAGAAGAGTCCTTGGGAGATACCCCATGCCTCACTGGTCCAAAAAACCATGCAGCAGCCCACTAGTGCTGCCAGGCACCGGAGCTGCAGCCTGACACATGGCTGAGACAGGCCAGGGCTGGGCTCATTCTCCAGAACTCATCCCTGTGGCTGCCCCATCACAAGGCACTGTTTCACCCTGATTTTACGGAAAGTAGATAATTAAGCAGAGCAAACAAACATCAGAGCAAGGGGTGAACACTGCGAGCTGCAAGGGTCAAGATCTGCAAAGTGTTTCAGACCTTTAATTCCCCCTCTACTCAGACCAGGCTCCAGATCCCATTGCGGGTCTGTCCCATCTCCTGCCCCATCAGCCCTGCGCTCTCTGTAGCACCTTCACCCTTTGATCCAATAAACAGCTGCTGGTCGGAGAGGGCATTGACAGCCACTAGACTGCAGGCAGCTGTAGTGTACACATCTGCATCACAGCACTCTGAATTCTCTTAATAAACAGTGAAGACAAAAGGACCCCTAAAGGGTACAGTGCTGCTCAGCTGGGTTAGCCATGCACCTTAGGAAGAGACAAACTGCACCACAAAAACATTGCTTGCTTTCCACTGCTTATAAAGGAAACCTGGGGTGACTATTCTAAAAGCAACGGAGCCTTTACATTGTCCACAATGTCTGAGATAAATATTTTCAAAGCATCGCCCACCCCAGCACTGCCGATATCCTGCTGCAGGAAAACTGAGACCAACGCCCTGTCTGCGGCCCTTGCACAGGGCCTTAGCTCCTCTCTGGAGCAGTAAGCCTCTCTCCCATTCTTCCAGGTTCTCAATGAGACCCTTTGCCCGACCTGGGACCAGCTGCTGGTCTTCGACAATGTGGAGCTGTATGGAGAAGCTCATGAGATGCGGGATGACCCTCCCATAATTGTCATTGAGATCTATGACCAGGACACAGTGGTAAGATGAATGCCAGCAAAGGAAAATGGTTATGATTTAGACGCTGCAATCACTCCTGGGTCGGAGACAAGGCAGATGGTGCAGAGGATGTGAGAAGCAGCTTTTTTCCCCGACCCTTGGAAGATGGTCCCCCCCACATCTCCCACGGCATGAGCAGCCTCTGCTGCTCATTAGATCTCAGACTCAACTTAATGATATCTTATTTTTGGAGAGTGAAGCAAGAGCTTTTGTGAGGCTGGAGGCAAGGAGACGTTACCTGAGTCTTTCCCTTTAGAAAAGCTGCTCAGCCCTGGCCTCCTTGCTGTCCCAGCCCTAGGCCACCTCCTTCACCTTATTTGAAGAAGCCAGGAGTGAAAGCTGGCACTGAGCTTTGGTGTCCCAGGCCCAGTGGGCTGGTCCTGTTCCGACCACGATGGGGAGAGCTGTGGGGCTAACTTGGGAGACCTCGTGTTGGGTCAGCAAACCCAAGTGCTCTCTTCACCTCTCCAGGGCAAAGCTGACTTCATGGGCCGCACCTTTGCCAAACCGGTGGTGAAGATGTCGGATGAGCACTACTGCCCCCCCCGCTTCCCCCCGCAGCTGGAGTACTACCAGATCTACCGGGGCAACTCCACTGCAGGCGACCTGCTGGCTGCCTTCGAGCTGCTCCAGGTACCAGCTGGCCAAAGCCACCCCAGACCGAGGGAGGGAAAGGGTGGGATGGAGGGTTGCAAGGGAGCGGGGCTTAACCCGTGCTTATAAATCTTAGGTGCTGCAAGGAGCAGGTAGTTCATACATCCTAGCAAAGCTAGAAGGGTTTAGCACAGCTACCAACCCACTGAGAGGGCAGCTCCTGCCCAGTTATGCTGGTCAAGGTGATGTGCAGTGAGTCCCAGGCATACTGCTGGACAGGACACCCCAGCAAAAGTGTTGCGTTAGCCCAAACTCTGCATCATGGGATATGGGAGATGCCAATGGGAGTCCTGGTGTTCTCGGAGATGTCTCAGGAAAAAGGGGTGTGAATTCACAGCAGCATTCCAAGAATATGGTGCAATTTTAGCTGCATAGTCTGTGGGGGTAGCAGAGTTAAACCCTCCTGCTTTCGTGCTTCCTTTCCCGTGCGCTGACACGGTTGTACCTGTATGGACGTGTCTCAGCAGACTCCTGGTGTTCAGGGAGCATGAGACAGCCCAGCTGAAAAGAGAGAGGCCCCAGCAAACCCAGCGCAGGGCTGGTGGGTTCGGTGTGCAAGGACCGACCTGCCACAGGCACCTCTAATGAGCTGAGCACCAGCCCGGGGCAGTGGTCCCAAGGCTGGCCTCGCATCTGCGCGTGTGGGAGCAGGCAGTGCTTGGGGAGGTGGACCCTTGGGGACCACGTGCTCTCCCTCCACCTCTGGGTCTCCCCTTTATTTCAAAGGAGTCTTTGCTTTACACGCCTGTCTGCAATGTCCTCAGATGCCCTATGATGACGGCGCGATCAGGGCAGCCTTGCAGGCTGCTCCTGAGCCTGGTGTCCCACCCCCCAAGGTGCTTGTCCTGTCTCCTTTGCCTGCCAGGGCAGGTGCTTGTCCAAGCCCTTTTTTCCCCCCAACTTGCCTTGCAATGGGGTGGTTTTCTCTACAAACTGACTCACATGAGATATTTGATCTCCCTCATGCCCCGGGTTGGAAACGGGAGCTGAAACCTGCTCCTGGGCTGAGCTCTTGGTCCATTTCTGCAGCTTTTCACCCCCAGCCCAGGCAGATGCAACTCCTCACAGGAAGGAAAGGAACAGCCCTGGGGTTGGGGCGTGTTGGTGGGCTGAGAAGTTTGCCTTGCTGCCGGGTCTGTCCTGTGTGGAAGCACAGCACTGCCCAGCACCTCCTGCTCCTGTGTGTGCCTTCTCCCAAAGAACCTGCACAGTACAGTCAGCTGGATGCTCAGCAACCCTTGTTGCTCCTGCACCCCTGAGACAGCGCGGACCCAGTGCATGAGACCAGGCTGGGCCAGTTACAGCTGAGACTGACAAAAAACCGCTTCCCAGCTCAAAGGAACAGATCCTAATCCATGCTGCATCCCTTCCAGATTGGCCCTGGGGGCAAGTCAGACCTGCCCCCAGTCGACGGACCCACAGACGTGGACCGGGGCCCCATCCTGCCGGTGCCACTGGGGATTCGGCCGGTGCTGAGTAAATACAGAGTGGAGGTAATTCCCCTGGAGCACCAAATTTTAATGTTCAGCATTGTGTGGGGCAGGAGAGCCTGTCCATGGGTGTTTGAAGGTCAGGAGGGCTCTCTGAGGCTCTGATGAGTAGCTGGGCACCAGGACCAGATGTCTGTACTGGCTGCACAGGGAGCTCGGCTGCAGCAGCCCTAAAAGAACAGGGAACTGGATCACTCCTTGCTGTCTTAAATGCGGGCACCGTGGCGAGTCTAGAGCCCTGCAGTAAATGGCATTTGGGCTGAGATGCGACGCAGGGCACATTAGAGAGACACATGGAATGCATCTCCGCCCGCAGCAGTCAGGTGAGCTGCATCCCACCAATCTCAGGCAGAATGCCTCTCGTGTCTGTAGATATCTAAAGGGTGATGCATCCAGTCAGGGTCCCTCTCCCTTGGTTGTCTTGGTGGTGATCCAGGTAATACAGCCAGTGACGTTCATTGCAGAATTCACCCATGGTTGTGGGTATCTCTGCTCAGGTGAGATGCTGCTGACCAGATCTCCAGGATCCTAGCTCCTGGTCTTCCACACATTTGGAAGCAGCTGCTTCAATAAATCCTATTCCTCTGATATGCAAGGTGAATAGAGCCATGGGGAATCAGGACGTGGAAAAATCTCAGTTTAGGGGAACTTTTGGTCATGGTGGCAGTCTGTTATCCTAAGGGAGAGGCAAGTTTCCCCAGTGATACTGATACCATTTTGACAAAGCGATGCCAGTGCTGAATCAAGAGCTACTGTGGGTGGACAGAGCTGGTCTGGTCCTGCTCTGTGGAGCCCCATGGCAGAAGAAGGCTGCAAAGGGAGAAAAGCAGAAAAGGGAGTGTCAAGGGCAGCAGGTTGGAGATCTTAGGCTGCTGCAGATCAGGGGTGGGGTGGATTATGTGGGGTGTCAGAGAGAGACTGTGCTGCAGCCCTGAGCCATGTGGAGGAGGAGAGGGTACCTCGGGGATCCACCACTGCCCAGGTGATGACGTTTTGCAGCGAAGTCCCTGCTCCTGGGGGATGTGGAGAACCAACTCCTTTGGCTCCAGCCCAGCTCCAGCCAGGGGCAGTCCCTCTCACATTCATACTCTTCCTTCTCCTCCTCCTGCCCTAGATCTTGTTCTGGGGGCTGAGGGATCTGAAGAGAGTGAACCTGGCCCAGGTGGACCGGCCCCGGGTGGACATTGAGTGTGCTGGGAAGGGGGTCCAGTCAGCCCTCATCCAGAACTACAAGAAAAACCCCAACTTCAGCACTTTGGTCAAGTGGTTCGAAGTGGTGAGTGATTCCTCTTCCCCCTGAGCCCTCAGCTGAAACCCAGATTTTCTGCAGCCCGAACCATGGCTCCTAACCCCTTGCTTCAGTTTCCTCACAGCCATGGAGGACATAAGCTCCATCCCAGATGGTGATGGCCTTTCTCTGAGGGCTCCCAAGCCACGCTGGAGCTGCTCCAGACTTCCTCCAACCTGATCCCTGTTTTAGTCCCTACTGGCCTTTTCAACCACCAAAGTAGACATCCCACACCAAGCCCTCGATAACCAGCACACCTTTGCTTCCCAGGACCTCCCGGAGAATGAGCTGCTCCACCCACCCCTCAACATCCGGGTGGTGGACTGCCGGGCTTTCGGACGTTACACCCTGGTGGGGTCCCACGCCGTCAGCTCCCTCCGAAAGTTCATCTACCGCCCACCAGATAAGAAAGCCCAGCACTGGAATATGACAGGTACCAGGCTGGGGCCATGGGGACCCGGCCAGTACGGGTCATCGGTGGGGCATTGCGCATGGAGAAGAGGGAGATGGGGAGAGGGTGGTAAGGGCTATGGGATATTGCCTGCTTGTTGGTTAAGCAAGCAGCGCTTCAGGGTTTGGTCAAGGGGGTGAGAAGGCGCAGGGCGTGAGGCCATGATTCCCCTTTGATTTTTTCATCTGTGGGTCTCACCGCGACAACTGTGTGCCCCCCCAATACCTGTAAGACAAGAAAGGCTGGTTCACCCCTAACACCTCTGCAGCTTCATGACTCTACACTCCCAATGTTCCTCAAGACTGGGAGGTGAATTTGCCATGCTCCGTGCCTGCTGCTGCTATTATTTGAGTAAAGACTAGAAAGCTGATTGAGGCCACCCTCTCAATCCCAACCACCACCCCATCTACCAGCACCCACAGCAAAAACCATCACAAACTCACTTTCCCTGCACCCAGCACAGCAGCCGAGGGCTTGGTGAGCCACAGGAATTGCTCATCTCCTCCCAGTCCTTGGTGGAAGTGGAGGCACTCTTGGCTGGGCAGAGACAGGAGGTCTGTGGAGGGATTGCCAAGGGCCATGCCTGGTTCCAGCCAGAGGTCTGGACCTCTGGTTGTGTCCATGCCAGCTGATACTTTCAGGGCAACCATCTTCTCTGCGTCTTCTCCTCTGGAGGATGGTGCAGGTGAAAAAAAACAATCTTTCTCATCATCTGCTTTCCTTTGCTATGGAAGGGGTTTTTAATCATGCTGTAAGGGTCTGTGCTCCTTTCCACCTCTTTTCTTGTCTGACCAAGGTGGTCACGCATCACTCCTGCATGAATCCTGTAGGATCTCACCTAAGCTCTCAGTTTCTCCTCTACACTATCCTTCTCTCTTGTTCTTTCTCTTTCTCTGTCCTCTGTCCAGCTAAACACCTCAATGGCTATCTGGCAATGGCCAATGGGGCCCATCGCTCTCGCCCCACAGGGGAGATCGTTGTCAATATGGAACCTGAGGTTCCCATCAAGAAGATGGAGACCATGGTGAAGCTGGAAGCTGTGAGTATCCGTATGTCAGCACCACTTTAGCATCCCTTTCCTCGCTGAATTGCCAGTCTTTGAGGGATTCCACCCAAACGGAGGCCACCTTGTCCTGCTGAACGTGGGATTGGGCTGATGCCTGGAATGAAGGGCCTTGGGTCATCGTCAGTCCTACAAATTGGCCTCTTTCTGGCCTCTCTGAAATTAGCTGGTGCTTGCTGCCCAGAAAATGGCTGTCCTGGGCTATGCACATTAGACAGCTTTATGTTTTCCCTCAGAAACAGTCAGATGGGAACGAGCGCCCACGAGCACAACCCTGCCCCTGCCTGTGACCAACACAGACACAAGTGACGCATCAGACATTCCCCATCTGCACAGCCGCAGCGATCCTGCCCCTTCAAAGCACCGCACACTGCTCAGTCTCTGCAAGCAGCCAGTCACCCAGATTTCCCTGATACTTTTTTACAGCAGTTTTGAGACGTTCAGATGGCTACGTCAGCTCTTTGAAGTGCCCGTCCAGCAGTCCGGATGGGTGGTCAGCGCGGTGTCACTGCACAGCCACTGTCCCTCAAGTCTGAGCTGTACAGGACACAGCAGATGCGCGTGGCATAGAGCTGATCCAGCCACACAGAGCCAGTCTGAGGCAGCCGAAGCTCTTTAGCCCTGTTGTGCTTGCCCTGAAAATTTGGCGCTGTGTGCATTTGACGGGCAACATGTCCCAGAGGCATCAGGCTTTGTTCACACACTGAATGTGCCTGTGCCCATTTTCTTGCCCAGAACAGGAATTTCAACTCCTCTCACTCGTTCCAGAGCTTCCTCCACAAAAAGAAACAGATTTCTTTTTGCAGGAGGCTCTTTGCAGCAACATGCACACACAACCCCCCAGAGAAGCAGCATATGTGCATACGTGTGCCTCCAGGCACGCTGTGGGCTCCAGATATGCATGGCCCCTCACATGTGCACATTTACAGAAAAGCTATGGCACATACAAAGCCTCACAAGCACACACGTATAGATGCATTCACATACATACACCCCACAAGGTTCCTGCTGCATTTACATATGCGCTTATATGTAGAGTTCCTCGTATGGGCACAAGAAGCTGTATCGTGTACGTCTGCTCACACAGCTTCATGCAAGAGGAGCTACAGGATACGTGTGCATGGGTACGTCTGGAGCGCCCCAGCACCCACGTGCTTCTTGAAATCTGCCATAGTAGCTTGCAGACCTTCCTAGAAGAAAAGCTCCAAGAGAGCAGAGAGGTGTTACCCACGCTGAAGGCCAAAGTGTCTTTCCAGACCCAATCCCTCGCTGCCAAGGGCTGTGGTTGTCCCTTAGCAGAGTGCAAGAGAGACATCTCCCACGCGGAGACGGATTTGGTGTGTGTGTCACAGCAGACGTCTCCCCTCTATGCAGAGCTTTCCCAGCCAGGGCTCTTCATTCACGGCGTTCGGTTCCTTTGTCCTTGGGGAGCTGTCTGTGACTTCTAATGCATGCGTGTGCCAGGGTGTATCTGTACTCGGCTGAGGCTGCGCTGCTAACCTGCTCTCCCTCTCCCTGTTCCCTTCCACCCCGGGCGGCAGAACTCCGATGCGGTGGTGAAGGTGGACGTGGTAAGTGATGGATCTGCTCTGCATCCCCACCCTCCACACCCCATCCTACCCTTCTGTGCAGCTTTCGCCAGACCATGCATCCTCACTAACCCGGGGATAGGTGGGGAGCAGCACCCCTTCATCCCAAGGCAGAGACAGAGCAGCGTTGTCTCATCAATAGATAAGACAGTGCCTGGTCCTTGCAGCTCGGGAAGCTCTTCTGGGCCAGCGCTTCTCAGCCCAGCTGTGCCAGGAGGAGCAGGGCAGGCAGCACCCTGCGGGAGAGATGCTGATCATTCCCATCACAACCAGACACCAGCTGCAAAAGGCTTTATTGCACCACTAAATGGACCCAGGGTGCTCTGCCGGGCAGAGGGAGGACTGCTACCGTGTAAGATTCAAGTGCTCTGGCCTGGGAAATGCATGGATGAAAGGGATGATGGAAAGGAGGGGATGTCTCGGGACTCTGACACTGCGTCTCTCTGGAGCCTTGGGCATCTTGCTTTGCTGCTCTGTGCCTCAGCGTCTGCGCTGTAAATGGGGGAAAGTGCTAATGGGGCCACCCAGCCAGGAGGGTTCTGCCTTCTCAGGTGCTTCACTCACCACCTTTGCACTTCAAGAGACATTTCACTTTCATCAATCCCTCTTCTTCTCTGTCTTTGCTTCCCTTGTGCCTGCAGTCTGAGGAAGAGAAGGAGAAAAAGAAAAAGAAGAAGAAAGGAGGAGGAGGAGAAGAAGCAGAAGAGGAGGAGCCGGACGAGAGCATGCTGGACTGGTGGTCCAAGTATTTTGCTTCGATTGAGACTATGAAGGAGGTGGGTGCAGAGCAGAGGAGGGGTGTATGTAGGGGGCAAGATGAAAATTGTTTCCTGCCTGCGAGGTCTCACCTATTTCCAGCTGCTTCCAAAGGCTTGGGGCTGTGCTGCTTTCCTCGCTAACCTTGCCCGACTGTCGGCAAGCCTGGTTTTTTACCTGGCAGAGCTGAGCAGGATTCCTCTTCCTTGAGCGCACTCTGGGTGGACTGGTTTGTATTCAGACACAGGTATTGAACAGCATCAGTGCTCAAGGCTGCACTGAGTAACTTTGATTTCTCCAGCGCTGCCAGAACCTCGCTCACGGCTCAGACGGGAAGAGCGAGCTGTGACCCTCAGTTAGGCACTTCCAGCGAGCACAGAGCTCGGCACAAGCACCCACTCCCTGTTCGCTTCATTTCTCCTCCAGCAACTCCGGCAGCAGGAAGCAGCCGCAGCAGAAGCGGAGGAGAAGGAAGAAATGGAGATTGCAGAGGGTAAGCAGGTTACGAACGAGAGAGGGAACATGGCAGGGAAAGGTAGGACCAGGACTCCTTTTGGTGCTTGAACACCCCTTTTGCAGCACGTCGTTGCTCTTCGGCCAAACCAGATGCTCACAGCGTGTTGTACATCCCTTGGTTCAATTTCTGGGAATGCAAGCCTGGTGTGGGCTGTGTTGGGCTGACATGCTAACGCCGGGTGAATCCAAATCAGGGCATGGTATTGTGGCAGCCTCCAACCCATCCGTGCTGGGAGGAAGGACATGTGCAAGCAATGCAGACTAGTGACCAGGACCCTTGCTATTGTCCGAGGACATTTTTTGTGCAATGGCAAGTTAGTATGGCATTAAAAGTCCCGTCACTTTGGCCATGCAGATGTCTAGCTATAGGACTGTGTGCTTGAAGTCTGTTGAGTACACCAAGTAATAGATACTTCCAGATCACCTTCATGGAGTTTTCCATCCTCGTTTTGCAGGAGGCTTAAAAAATTTTTTTAAATTTTGCTCCAGTTTTGCAAGGGAAGATTCCACCAGGCAAAAGGTCTGAGATTCACCTAATCTGAGTGCTTTTACCTGCATGTGGAGGCCTCCTTGTCTGCTGTTCTAGCACAGGCAGTGAAGAAAAATATGCACTTTTAGGGCAAGTTCTCTGATCTGTTTTCAATACTATGCTGCAATCAGATGAATTGTGCCCTAAATGTGGTTTTCTCTGAAGGAAGTCAGGGGGTCTGTAGCTCAGATGGGGTGTTGCAGATGTCTAAAGTTGGGTGAGACGAATTTTGTACCACAAGTGATGTGGGCCAAGAATACTGGTGAGTTGGGACATGTTGGTCAAGGATGATTTTGTCCAGTTGCATCCTGGAGGCTCCTTGCCAGTCCCACCAGCAGGACGTGGAGGGGTTTCCCTGAGGACTTTCTCATGCTCTCCATATGTCCCATGTCCCCATGACAGCAGGTTGCTGTCATGCCTGGGCAATGCAAAATCCATTAGCTGAGAAAAATACAGAGCCTGGTTTCTTTTGGAAGACTAGTCTTCACATGATGAGAAAGATGAGGGTGGGTCTTGCTGAGCTTGGAGACTACTCTGAGCAGCTTCTTCCTGAGCTTGCTGTCACGGCAGGGCTGCTGGGGGGTGTCTTGTGTCCCCCATTGTTTTCTTTCTGTCTTCTGCGAAGGGTCCATTTCCCCTTGGCACTCCCATTCCTTCCCCCTTTCCTCTTCCACATTAAGTCTTTGTCTGTTGTCATCTGTCTGTCCCCACCTGCATCGCCCAGCAGTCATGAAAGCTGACAGAGGCAGTGAGGGATGGGGATTGTAGAGGGGTGGGAGAAGTGTTCTTTGAACGTGCCTTTCCAGGCAGCCTGTTCCCAGTGTAGCTGATGTCCCTGGCTGGTGGTTGCTCTGAATAGAGACCCTAACAACCTGTCATTGCAGCTGGTGACGGGCAACACCTCTTTAAGGGCAGCAGCCTGTGCTCTGGTGCTGAGCATCAAGCACCGTCCCCTCTGCGATACCTAGGCTGGGGTTTTATTCTCCAGGCTGCATACAGCAGGAAAAGCCTCCAGTAGAAGGAAGAAAAGGAGATGCTGTGGGCAGGATCAGGTTTTCTCACTGCTGTTGAAGCTAGCCAGAGCCCAGCACTCTCAGTCCATGTTTTGTAGTCCTCCAAATGACTTCTGCTCAGGTCAGCTTTGGAAGCTCCCTGCACAGAGACTTCTGGGGTCCTGGAGATGCTGTGACCTGGGCAGCAGTGGCCAGAGTCAAGGAAAGACAGGAGAGGGCTGGGATGGGACTTGCAGGCAGTAGCAGCTGTCAGCTTTCATGCTCCTCCTGTTTGAAGGACTTTGATCAAGTCCCCCCCTCCCTGTCTCCTCCACCCTTCCTCACCCTCATTTCCAACTCCTCCCTCCCCGCCACTTCCCCTCGGACTCAGAAATCAAACTTGATGACTCTCTCATGAAAGGCTCCAAGGGTCAGGCGAAGAACAAGGAGAAGTCCAAGGCACCCAAAGACGATAAGAAAAAGAAGCAACAGCCAGCCCCCGAGCTTCCCGAGAAGAAGAACAAGCAGAAGATTGATGAACTGAAGGTGCGTGTGTCGGCAGGGGAGGAGACCTGCTCAGTGGCAGGCTGGAAGTCTGGCAGGATGGCAGTCCCAGCCACTGGAGATCAGAGCAGGATGGATCACCATGAGGCACCTTGCCTATCTGAGGGGTACCTAACCCTAGGTGAGATGTGCCTTGGGACTGCCAGCTTCTCTCCATAGTCTGAAGGAGTCAGAGGTAACACGCTTTACAGAAAAGGGGTTGCCCTGGGATAGGATCATCCTTGGGGCAGCTTGGATGTGCCCTGGCTGGCAGGAAGAGTTTTCCAGCCTGGCCATGGCTGGCCCAGCCAGGACTCGGGGCAGGGATGGGCTCTGTTCAATATACTGGCCCGTGGTGTTTATTAGGTTTAATGTAGTCTGTGATTCTGGGGTTCAGAAGCGGTTTGAATCTGGGTCTTGCACAGAGTGGGTGCAGCCGCCTTGCCCATTCAGCTGAGCTTCCCTCTCGGACGTTATCAGTTTGGGGAGGTGCTTGGGGCATCAAGGTCCAACCCAATGACCCTGGAGATCCTTTCCCTTCCTAGAGAATTGGGCATTGGGAGCTGAGGTGTCTGTGTTCCCTCTGAGTTGACTCGGTAGTCACCGTATCTTTTCGTCACCTTTTTTTCTTTTTACCTAATTCCCCTCCTTTAACTTTCTGTCATCTCAGGTCTTCAACAAAGAGCTGGAAACAGAGTTTGATTACTTTGAGGACTGGCTGCACACCTTCAACCTGCTCCGTGGGAAGATTGGGGACAACGACGACAATGCAACAGAAGAGGAGCGGATAGTGGGCAGGTTCAAAGTGAGTTTGGTTGCTGAGTCAGGCCAGGGCAGAGGCAGCTTGGGGACCCCTTGCCAACAGGTTTCTCTGCTGAAGCTGCGTTAGCAGGACGGAGCTGTATGCAACAGAAACCAATTTGCATTGACCCAGCTGCAGGCACCTTGCAGGGAGAGAAAGCCTCCCAAGATAGCGCCAGAAATCAGATAGCTTCAAAGAGCGCATCCGCAGAAGTGGTGATCTGCAAGCAAGCAGATCCTTGATGATTCTTACAGAAGGCCAAGGGAAAAGCAGATCCTTTTTCTTGCCCACTGTGGAAATAAGTCTTGCCCTGCGTTATCTCTGTGAACCGTTTTTCACCAATAGCAGTCACCTGGGCTCACGGCCATGTTGCACCATTGCCAGGACCCACGCAATGTAGGAGCACATCCGTCAGCTATAAGATTCTTGGACAAGAACCTTTTTTGAGGGTGGGATCCTGGCCAGATGAAACCTGTTGATGCCAGTTTTGCCCTTTGTTTGCTTAGCGGAGGAGATGAGCAGGCAGTTCCTCACTTCAGCTGGGATCAGATGCTTAGGGAGCATAGAAATCAGCAGTGTTTCATGTGGTAGTTCCCAGATTTTCCAGCCCATCCCTCATCAACCCTTTCATTCCCATTGCTTTTGTCCTCCTGTCAGTTTTACTCTTGGAAATCCCTGTCCACGAGCACCTTGCTAGTTCGATTCCTCTGCAGGCCTCCTTCCCTTTGTCCAATTTCTCTGCTCACGGTTGCAACCCTTGAAGAGGTGTTTGCACAGTGCAAGAATTTTCCAGATCTGGCCTGTCTGCTCCAGCACGTGGCCAGAAACAAGGATATTGACTGGGTCCTCAGGAAGGGTGGTTTGGGATGGGTCTGCTTACCCTGAGCCCCTGGGCAGCAGGACTCTCATCGGGCTGCGTGCTCCCTCGCACTAGGGCTCCATGTGCGTCTACAAAGTGCCGCTCCCTGATGATATCACCAAGGAGGCAGGATACGACCCCAACTTCGGCATGTTCCAGGGGATCCCCAGCAACGACCCCATCAACGTGCTGGTCCGAGTCTATATTGTGCGGGTGAGTATAACTGTGTGGCGTGGCAAGGCGTGATCCTGCGCTCCCTTCCACGGCGCACACCAGGAGCGGTCCCAAAGCTGTAGGGATGTTGGGTTTTAGCACTTAAGTGCATCAGGGCCAAGGATGCAGCATGAGGACTGAAGCAACTCATTGATGGGGACTTGAATGGTGTTTCCATAGCTGTGTGCTCCAAGCAGTGGGAGCAAGCCAGATCCAAGCTTCTGCCAGATCCAGAGACCTTTCTTCTGGTGTGTAGGATGGACCGGCCTGTCTGCCCTAGTGCTTAACTCAAGTTGAATAATTTGGGTCAGCCTGGACCACGAGGTGCTGGTTCCTTACATAGCCATGACAGCTCAGTGAAGCACGTGCAGAGCCGAATGGGAGCTGGCAGGGTCCAGCAGACCTGGCTGAAGGGCATGGCACCTCCTTGAACACGCACTGAGCTAACGCATGTTTCTTTATACGGAGTGTGCTCGGGAAAACATCCTTTCCTGACCCCTAAACTAGTCATCCGTGTGTCCCCAAGCATGTGAGTGAGGTACTGAAACCAGGCACCTGAGAGGGATCTCAGTCCTGCTAGAAGCACCTGGGCTGCTCTTTGTCATCACCTTGTCCTGATGTTTTACAAATGCAACCTACTTTTGGCGACATTTCCTACTAGCCTAATTCTCCATCTAGTGCTGCATCCCATTGCCCAGTGGGGTAACGAGTCTCCCATCCATCACCAACAGACTGAGGCTGCAGTGGTAGACACCAGCCCGATAGCACTAACAACAACCACGACTGGCTGAATGCGTCCTAGCATGGGCATCTGCTGTTGTGTGCCGTGATGGAGGATGGGACGGGAGAGTTTGGGGATACTCACCTCCTTTATGGGGAGAAACCAGAAGCCCTTGGCCCTAATGTAGTGTGTGGAGAGAACAAGAGGGGAAGGGGACAGTCGTCTTGCCATCTTGGTCAGGTTGTTGCTCTGGGTCTTTCTTTAGAGGCGCCTGTTTCTTTCCACTGATAAAAGAGATGCTAAAGGAGACTCTGGTTATGTCTCTCTGATGGGACACAGCCAGCCCTCATCCCTCCCCAAACCAGGACAGGGATTACACAAGGCAGGACTTATCCCCAGTTTAACCAAGCCACTCTACTTAGGAGGCCTGAAGAGCCTAGCCGCATGCCTATGGCCAGGCAAGGCCAGCTGGTCTCGGGGATGGAGAATGGGGCCACCCCTGAATTGTTCGCTACTGTGGATGGCACTGATGTATCTTCTCGTCTGTTCTCTACAGGCCACGGACCTTCACCCAGCTGATATCAATGGGAAAGCCGACCCCTACATTGCCATCAAGCTGGGGAAGACGGACATCAAAGACAAGGAGAATTACATCTCCAAGCAGTTGAACCCTGTCTTCGGAAAGTGAGTTGCCCCAGCCCTGTTACCTGTCTGCACCTGGAAGGGGTGAGCTAAGCCTGAGCCAAGCTTGCCAGCACTCAGACCTCCACCCTAGCCATCCCACAGCTGCTGCTTGGGCTCAAAAGACGGGACTCATCGCACAGAACTTTCCTTGCAAGCAGTGTAGGCATCCTCATTTCAGCCATCTGTCCTTCTTTGCCAGTGGTATGGTCAATATAGTAAAGGGTGTTTAAGAAATGTCCATATCTGATCAAGATTAAGTACCTACTTTAGGAATCATTAGGCCTGAACTCCAGTGAGAGTATGGCCTGGATCTCCAGTGTCAGACAAACTTAGTTTCAGGGCTATTGACATCCAGGTCAAGCAATCGCCCTCCTGCCTAGGGCTGCTGGATCTGAAAGAGCCCATGCAGAGGTTTAGTTAAAACCCCCACCTCAAATGTCCTGCAGTGGTAGATGTAAATTGAACGCTGTCCACAGATGGGAGCAGACCCACCTCACCCATAGAATCATAGAATCATTAAGGTTGGAAAAGACCTCTAAGATTATTGAGTCCAACCATCAACCCAACACCACCATGCCCACTAAACCATGTCCCTAAGCGCCTCATCTACACGTCTTTTAAATACTTCCAGGGATGGTGACACCATGTGTTTGTCTTGAGTAGCAGTCAAACCCTTCAACAGCTTTTCTCTTTCCCGTGGCCTAGATCCTTTGACATCGAGGCCACCTTCCCCATGGAGTCCATGCTGACAGTGGCGGTGTACGACTGGGACTTGGTGGGGACTGACGACCTCATTGGGGAGACCAAGATTGATCTGGAGAACCGCTACTACAGCAAGCACCGAGCTACTTGTGGGGTGTCACAGACTTACGCCATGTACGAGCAAAGCTTTCCTTGCCCAGCCTTCTGCCTGGACCCATGCCTGTCTCATCTTCCACATCAAGCCTAGATCTCCTGCAGGAATCTCCCTCCTGCTAATGGAGGAGTCTGTGCAGTACCCTCACTCTTAAGAGAGGTTTTGTGACCAGCACAGCAAGGCAGCAGAGGAGCAGGTTGTAAGGAGCCCAGGGCAGGGAGGAAGGGACTGAGGGGCACTGGTGGGACAGGGTAGAGGGGTGAAGCCAGAGCTGAAATAGCAGCAGGGCCAAAGGAGCAATTCTGGGCACCAGGAGTCAAGTGGGGTGCGCTGGGGATTTCAGGTCTAAGTCAGCACAGAGTAAAGGGGCTGGGGTGGAAGGGTGTTAGCCACGTGTAGAGGGGGGGCACAGAGGAACCTAGTCTGCTCTGAAGTTTCACGTTTGCTGCCTCCGATCCTTTCCCCGTGAATCCTGGGTCCTTCATGGCAGTAGCATTTGTTTTGCTGGCAGAGGGGAAGAAAATCGCTTTTTCCTCCAAATCTTGCTACTATTTCACTGACCTTGCCCTCCTATTCACAGACATGGTTATAACACCTGGCGTGACCCCATGAAGCCCTCCCAAATCCTGTCCAAGCTGTGCAAAGAGGGCAAGGTGGATGGGCCGCACTTTGGGCCAGGAGGAAGAGTGAAAGTTGCCAACAGGGTCTTCACCGGCCCCACGGAGATTGAGGATGAAAATGGTACCTGCCCCATGGGATGAAGGTTGTGGAGGGGAGCAGGGGTCTGGGGTGTCCCCTCATCATCCAGGATTGGAGACACATGTAGTGGCCCCATCACCCCAAAGCAGCACTGCAATCACTCTCCATCCACCACTTTAAATGGACCTTCCAGTATGTGACCAGTTAGAGAGAGTCTTATAGACCACCCAGGCCAGTGGGTTGCTGTCAGAATCACTCATGGGCGTCCGTGGCATAGCATCACCAAAGCTGCCTTTGAGAACTTCCTCCTGGCAGCATATGCCCAAAGAGCAATGAAGACAGCCCACCCTGGCCTTTCCAGGGTTTAGGAAGCCATTCTCCATGTAACTGCATCCCCAAACAGTGGTTGTGTCCCAACGCACTCGCATGTGCCCAAGAAAGATGAAGGCAGGCCAGGAGGGGTGCAGAAGAGGAGGAGAACATGGTCAATGGATTTAGAGCTTGTTCAGCCTGGGAAAACACAGGCTGGCAGAAGATCTTCTGTAAATGACTAGTGTTAGAGAGAGGGAAAGAGAGGAGTGAGGAAGTGTTGGCTGAAGGACAAACCGTACACAAGGAAATGGAGAGGAGTAGCTAGTAGGCAGTTCTGTGCTCTTGGACTAGGGGTAGAGGAACAGGGTTGTTTGCTGTCCCTGGTGTGTCTCTGCCCAGTTCTCCAAGCTCAGCCCTCCCTTTGCCCACACAGGTCAGAAGAAGCAGACGGATGAACACCTGGCCCTGACTGTGCTGCGCCACTGGGAGGACATCCCACGGGCAGGCTGCAAGCTGGTCCCTGAGCACGTGGAGACGCGTCCGCTGCTGAACCCTGACAAGCCGGGCATCGAGCAGGTCCTCAAAGTCCCGGAGCAGAATTGGAGGCAGCCCACGCTGCAGGGCCTCCAAGCAGAGATGTCAGCTGGGCAGACCACCCGTAACCCACCTTGTCGTGGGCAGCGGAGGTGGGGGGGAAGCATCCTGCAAAGAGCAGCACTTGGGCATCAACAGCCCTTAACAGTCACCTGTTGACCCCAGCAGACTAAATCTTCTGTGCCTCTCCTGCTCCAGCCTGCATCCATTTCATACCCCCGAGCCCCTCGGTCCCCTGACTCCCCACGCCTGTGCACCTTGGCACCACGCCATGCCAGGAGATGCTCTTCTGCAGGGGGTGAAAAAGGACTCGTGGCATGGGGGAGCCCTGCCTTGCCCCATATCTGGCAGGGTTCGGTGCTGCAGGCCCTGCCCCACATCTGGCGTGGCCAGACTGACGTTGAAGGGCAAAAGGAGCTGGGGAGGGACACACGCTGCTGGGGTGGGGGGGGGGGCAAGGAGGGACAAGGGGAGCTGACTGCGCCTCTTCAACCTTGCAGGGTCGCCTGGAGATGTGGGTGGACATGTTCCCCATGGACATGCCAGCGCCCGGCCCTGCCACTGATATTTCCCCCAGGAAACCAAAGAAGTAAGGAACCTCCCGGCCAACCAACCCCAGGGAAAACTCAAGGCTGGGGATGGAGCCCTGCTTCTCCCCTCTCCTGCTGCTGTTCCATGGCCCAGCCCGGCCCTCTGCCTGGGTACCTCAACCACGCTGGCATTTCCAGACATCCCAAGACTGGAGCCATTGAGTGATGTCTTCCCCTCCCAGGGCGGCTGCTGAAGGGTGGTATCCCGCCTGTTCCATCCTCTGCAGCTCCCCATCTCTCTCGTCTGCGTAGACTAGGAAATTAAATTGTTAGCCAGTCCCCGGCACGGGGCCGGGGCAGACCAGCGCGCCCAGCCCTGACCCCCTCCCAGGGTTAGCCCAGGGCAGGGCATCCCTGGGCAGTTTGGATGGGCCCGTTCCAGGAGGCTTTGGCTGGAGCCCGGAGCAGGGAAGGTTACTGGGACAGAGTTGGTCAATCCAAGCAGGATAGAGCAGGCAGTGTAATAAAGAGTTCTTCCCTCCCCACCCTGCCTTCTCCCAACTCATTTAGAGAGAAGAAAGACGTTTCTTCCCTCGGCATCCCTCCTGGCCCTGCCGTACCCTGCTAGACTCTGTCCTTGGGCCCCTTTTCCCACCCCCCGGGCCGGGATACAGGGGCAGCACTGGGCATCCTGGTGGCAGTCCCTTGCAGTCCTGTGCCCAGCAGACGATGCCTTGGATGGAGAGAATGTCCCCTGATCCCAGTGGGCTGCAGGTGGGGTCTGAAGAGCAGGGCAGGCAGCTGCAGGAAAGCTGAGGCCAAGGGCAAGATCCAGACACTAGCGCAGACTGGAAAAGCAGAGGGTTGTCTACCGTGCAGCCCAGGACAGCCGCGCTCAGCAGTGACCCATGAGCTGGAGCTGAGATGTTCCTATTGATGGGCTGAAGAGAGGGTTTGCAGGTACATAGCCTGTTGCAAGCAAGGTTAGGCCTGGTTCTCGTCCTAGGGGTTTAATCCATCTCCTGTCTTTGCTGGGAGCATCTGGCACCACCTGATGCTAGCTGTAGGTGCTGGAGAGGCACAGCATGGGACAAGCTCCCACCCATGGGTGCGCTGGGGCTGGAGGAGGTGGCAGGAGTCCCACAGTTGGGCTCAGCCAGGGCACTGCCAGGGGCAGATGCCAGAGGAGGTGGGTTAAGGAAGCTGTAAATCCCCTTCCCCTCACCTGTAGGATTCCCTGGTACTTCTAGCGATGTGTTGTGCTTGTGGTCGCATGGCTGCGTTTCTCTGCCACCGTCCCCCAGCCTTCCCCCAGCCTTTCCACGTTGCAGCTGCGCCCTGCGAGGAATCTGGCTTCTGCTCTTCCTCCGCCTGCTCCCACCAGAGCTGCTTTCTCCATCACCAAAATACCCAACCAAGCCGAATGTGGCTGGGAAACCCCGGGTTGCTGCGCACAAAAGGCAGTGCTGGGAATATCTCGGAGTCTCTGAACCTGCTGGAGTCCTAAGAAGGACTATGATGCCCAGCGGGCTGCCCTGGACATGGGAGCAGGGTTTGCTTCTGAAGGCAGCAATAAATCCCCCTCATTTCTAGGGGGTGACAGTAAGGTGGGGAAACCAGGAAGAGAGCTGGACTGTTTTGCAGACCCCATTTTAGCCACAAATCTACCAAAGACCAAGCATGGGCTGTCCCCTTGAGCCTTTGGCTTGGGTCTTGCAGTGGAAGGTAAAGCTCCCCTTGCTGCCCTGCTCACCCTGCCTGGCCTGATCCGAGCTCATGCACAGATCCTCCCCCTGTTCTTGCCCTCATGATCCCTAAGATCCCCGTGAGCAGTTCCCTGCGGTCTCGGTGCCTGGCCCCGGTTTCTGGCAGCATCACGCCATTCCCTCCTGCCCCTTCCCCTGCCCCCGTGCCTCACCTCCTTGTCTCCCTTCCTCCTGCCAGATATGAGCTTAGAGTGATAGTGTGGAACACAGACGAGGTCATCCTGGAGGACGATGACTACTTCACTGGCGAGAAATCCAGTGACATTTTTGTCAGGGGGTAGGTACAACGTGGCATGCCAGCACCACCTCCTCTGCTCCTCCCTGGGGGGGTCCTAGTGCTCGCGGGGGTCCCCGGGGTGGTTTTGGAGCGGGGAGGGGGAGGTACGACACGGACTGTGGTGCAGGGGCAGATAGTGCCATTGTCTTCTGTGCTGTTTCTTGCCTCTCCATCTCTCTCTCTTGGCTGCACGACCCGCTGCGTGTGCCTGGCCTGGCCGCCCAGCTTTGAGCTGCGGGTTATTATCTGGAACACCGATGAGGTGGTTTTGGAAGATGATGCTTTCCTGGCGGGAGAGAAGATGTCTGACATCTATGTCAGGGGGTAATGGCCGAGGCCTCACTGCTTGGTCCCGTTTGCCCCTCTTCCCCTTTTTGAGCTTGTCTTGATGCCCCCACTTGGCATTTCAGCCCTGCAACCTCCAATTCCAGCATCTGGAGCCAAATTGTGGTTAGTTCCCATCGCCGCTTCACTCTCACCCAGCAGCAGGGCAAAGCCCCTTCCAAAACTCGCCCGTACAGAGCTGAGGGGACCCACACCTCTCATAGCCCAGTTCTTTACAGGACCTCAAATCAATGCAACGGCACTTCGGGCGGGTGGCTGACTGCATAGTCAGCCCCACCACTCTGTTAAACTGCTCGCTGCTTCATCTGCAGCCTCACCAGCTCAGGCCAGGTCTTCTCTGCTTGCACCTCGTGCTGCTCTCAGAAAACTGGGTTTGTTTTGGCATTTCGGGTCCTATCAGCCCAGTGGCTTTTCTGCAAGGGCTCAGTTTTGGGGCCGGTCCTGTTCAATATCTCTATCAACGATCTGGACGAGGGGATCGAGTGCTCCCTCAGTCCGTTTGCAGATGACACCAAGTTGGGCGGGAGTGTTGATCTGCTGGAGGGTGGGAAGGCTCTGCAGAGGGACCTGGACAGGCTGGATCGATGGGCCGAGGCCAATGTATGAGGTTCAACAAGGCCAAGTGCCGGGTCCTGCACTTGGGCCACAACAACCCCAGGCAACGCTACAGGCTTGGGGAAGAGTGGCTGGAAAGCTGCCCAGAGGAAAAGGACCTGGGGTGCTGGTTGACAGCCGGCTGAACATGAGCCGGCAGTGTGCCCAGGTGGCCAAGAAGGCCAACGGCATCCTGGCCTGTATCAGAACTGGTGTGGCCAGCAGGAGCAGGGAGGTGATCGTGCCCCTGTACTGGGCACTGGTGAGGCCGCACCTCGAATCCTGTGTTCAGTTCTGGGCCCCTCACGACAAGAAGGACATGGAGGTGCTGGAGCGTGTCCAGAGGAGGGCAACGAAGCTGGTGAAGGGCCTGGAGCACAAGTCTGATGGGGAGCGGCTGAGGGAACTGGGGGTGTTCAGCCTGGAGAAGAGGAGGCTGAGGGGAGACCTCATCGCGCTCTACAGCTACCTGAAAGGAGGTTGTAGCGAGGTGGGGGTCGGTCTCTTCTCCCAAGTAACAGCGATAGGACGAGAGGAAATGGCCTCAAGTTGCACCAAGGGAGGTTTAGATTGGACATCAGGAAAAATTTCCTTACTGAAAGAGTGGTCAGGCCTTGGAACAGGCTGCCCAGGGACGTGGTGGAGTCACCATCCCTGGAGGTATTTAAAAGACGTGTAGATGTGGCACTTAAGGACATGGTTTAGTGGGCATGGGTTGACAGTTGGACTTGGTGATCTTAGAGGTCTTTTCCAACCTGTATGATTCTATGATTCCATGAATCTGAGATGCTCCAGCCCTTCCCCATCTGTGTGGTGGGAGATCACTTGACCTTTGTGTTTGTGGGGCAGAGCAAGGCATCGGCACGCTCAGAGCCCAAGAGAACAACCCTGCACTGGCTGCCCGTGCATGGAGTTGTGTCCCTGCCAGCTGCAGTCCCCCAGGACAAACGGACGTACAAAAACCTGAGAGCACCCCGGGGAACGGAGATGCCTTGGCTCATCAGAGAAAGGGGATGGGAGACATTCAGAGTCTTTAAAACAAAGCTGTATTCCCCCGGGGCCCAGACTTGATGGTATGAACCATCCTCCGTGTCCCTTTTGCTCTGGGAATCCTGCTCACTAACAGAAAATTAGGGGCAAAAGCACATGCAATGGCAAGGTCGGCATGGCCACCCCATCTCCCAGGGTGGTATGACTGGGACCCCACTGTCTCCAGTGACACGGTGCCCACGGTGCCTATCTGAGCTGGGCACTTCAGGTCCCTTCGCTGGAGATTGGGCCAGCAGAGACAACCCCACCCTCAAGCAGAGCCTGCAGCAGGCCCTCAATACCTCTGATGGGCTCGGATAGATGTGCCCTGACACAGGGAGCCTGCGGTGACCAGCACAGACCAAGCTGCCTCCACAGGGCCAACTGCCATGGAGTGAGGTCTCTACAGGCTCCCCTGGGCCTGTCCACTCCACCAGTGTGGGATGGGGACATCCTTCCAGCATGCTTTACTCCAGACTCCCCAGCAACGCTCCTTGCTCCTGTCCACCTCTTTACCTGCCCAGAGAAAGACCCCTGACACCCCCCTTGCATTTCTTGCTCTCCGACCCCCCTCTTCCCTCTAGGGCCCTCCTGCCCCCGTGCCCATTCTGCCCCTTGGAGATGCTGCTGCGGTGATTCAAGCAGCCCCAGCCCATTGCTCACGCCTTTTAGGTCCTCCCAGTCTGTCCGTGCCTTGCTGGTCTGGAGACATCCTTGCTGCATGCACAGGATGGTCCTGTGCCCTCTCCTCCCTGCTGTAACATGTGCCACCCCTCTCATCCCTCTGGACCCTGCAGGTGGCTGAAGGGTCAGCAGGAGGACAAGCAAGACACGGACGTCCATTACCACTCACTCACTGGTGAAGGCAACTTCAACTGGCGCTACATCTTCCCCTTTGACTACCTGATGGCGGAGGAGAAGATCGTCATCTCCAAGAAGGAGTCCATGTTCTCCTGGGATGAGACCGAGTACAAGATCCCAGCTCGCCTCACCCTGCAGGTCTGGGATGCTGACCACTTCTCGGCCGACGATTTCCTTGGTAAGCAGGGGGTCCGCTGAGCTGGGGCAATGGGGCAGGCAGCAGGGAGCCCATGGCTGGACAAGTACGGAGTAGTGCGGGATGAGACAAAGCCTATATAGGAACGGAACCTGGAAGGGCAGCTCCGGTCCAGTCCACAACACCCTACAAACCCCTTTAGATGCTGCTGGTAAGAGCAGGTAGGATGAGAGCCCGTCTCCACAGGCTGCTCCTGTAGCAAAGGTGTCAGCTTCTTAGCTCCCAGAGCTAGTTCAGAATTGCTCTCTAGGGCAGGAGATGCTGGCCCAGCCCACCTCCAGCCGAGGACTCAGTATTTTGGGTCATAGCATCATAGAATAGTTTGGATTGATTGACCTTTAAAGATCATCCAGTCCAACCCCCAGCTGTGGGCAGGGACATCTTCAACTCGATCAGGTTGCTCAGAGCCCCATCCAACCTGACCTTGAATGTTCCCAGGGATGGGGCATCTACCACCTCTCTGGGCAACCTTGTGCCAGGGTTTCACCACCCTCAGTGTAAAAAATTTCTTCCTTATACCTAGTCTGAATCTACCCTCTTAGTTTAAAACCCTTCCCCCTCGTCCTGTCACAACAGGCCCTGCTAACATCTGTGCTCCCCTTTCTCCTGCCAGGGGCCATCGAGCTGGACCTGAACCGCTTCCCCCGGGGAGCCAAGACATCGAAACAGTGCAGCCTGGAGATGGTGACGAACGAGGCAGAGCTGCCCATGATCTCCATCTTCAAGCAGAAGCGGGTGAAGGGCTGGTGGCCGTTCGTGGCCAGAGATGAGAATGATGAGCTGGAGATCACAGTAAGGATGGGGACAAGGGAGGGATTTTGCATCCCGGGGACTGCACTCTTTGCAGACACCCTCCACCTCCCCGCACTTGCCTCTGTTCCCTCAGGTCCCCTCTGTCACCATGTCCTGGGGGGATGAGGTGGGGAGCATTGCCTAGGTCTCAGCACAACTCTGCTCCCTGCAGGGGAAAGTCGAGGCTGAACTGCACCTTCTGACAGCAGAGGAGGCAGAGAAATCCCCCGCCGGGCTGGCTCGCAACGAGCCTGATCCACTGGAGAAACCCAAGTAAGTAGGAAACCTCGTTCCCCAGCAGGCACCTGGGCTTCTGGGAGATGCCCAGGGAGGGAGCCAGGCATGGGGAGGTGAGGGTTGCACTGAGGGGTGTAGAAATGAGGGACATGGGCAGAACCATCTCTACTGGTTCCCCCCCACTGCCTGCTATTCACTGCCCCGCTGCTTTTCCTTACTTTATTCCTCCTCTGCCCCTCTTCTTGGCTCCATTCCCTTTCCTTGGCCTCGAACCTCCTCCTCCTCCCCTCCGGTCCTCACCATAAGACTCCAGCTTCAACTAGAATCCTCACGCTCCCTCACGAACCTGCATTACTCCATCTGGCACACGTCATGCTGACTCCCCTTGTCCACCCTCCTGATCCTCCTGGTTGGGCTCTTTCACCCTGTGCAGGCTTACCCAGGGAAGGGGATCCTGCACCTCCCTTTGCCCACCATGTCCATTGTTGCCTGCCGTGCATCCCTTCTCCATGGCATTAATGATGGGAATTTGCTTCCCCTGCAGCCGCCCGGACACATCCTTCATCTGGTTCCTGAACCCGCTGAAGTCCATCAAATACCTCATCTGCACGCGCTACAAGTGGCTCATCATCAAAATCGTGCTGGCCCTGTTGCTCCTCATCATGATCGCCCTCTTCCTCTACAGCATGCCAGGCTACATGGTCAAGAAGCTGCTGGGAGCATGAAGCATGGGAGCCTCCCCCATGTCCCCAGCCCCGCGCCAGCACCTTCCCTGGCCCCAAACCCTTCTCCTCCCCGCAGCCTCTCAGCAGCTTCGGGGGACATCTCCTCCCTGCTGCTACTGCTGCTGGGCCTCCTCTTGTGTTCCTCCTTTGTGGGTCCCATTTGTGGCTCTAGTCCCAGAGAAATGGGGCTGGAAGATGGCGCTGGTCCCGAGGTTGCGCATCCCTCACCGGGGCTGGTAGAGGTGCCCAGCAGGCTACTGTGGGGCACCCAGGCTGGGGGTCTCAGAGCCTTTTGCCCACTGGGGCCACGGCAGGTGCCCTCCCAGGGAGCTCGGCCCCAGGGGAGGGGGAGCGAGAGCTGGGGCTGCATCCGAAAAGCTCGTTGGAGGGACATTGAGAAGCAAGGATGAAGCAGGGACCTGGGCTGGAGCAGCTGGGGACACGCCAGCCCCCCCAGGGTGGGGACGAGGCACAGAGCGGCCCCAACGCCTGTCCCCCCCACCAGCACTGTCCCTGCTCCGCTCCCTGTGAGCTCCCTGCGGCCTTCTCGATTCTCGGTTTATTTTGTTTGGATTGGCATGTACTGCGGCTGGAGTCTGTCTTGCCGTGCATATTAGGGGAGGGCTCTTTTCTCAGCTCACTGCAATATTCAGTGAAAAGCCACCTTTCTCAGCTCCAAGTGTGCAAGACCCTCACTAAAGAATTGAGGAGATCTCGGGGATGTATTTAGGATACTACTGGTTTAATCAGTCAATAAAAATCGTCTTTCACTTCCAGATTCTCTGCCGAGGTCTCGCTTTAGTGGGGAGACCGCTCGTCGCTGGCTGCTTTTCAAGACGAGCCCTTTTCTCTTTCCCTCCGTCTGCCCCGCTGCTTCCCAGCCTTTTCCCGCTGCCTCTCCCCGTTCCGGTGCCCTGGGCGGCAGCCTGCTCCCCCAGCTGCACGGGGACCAGGACAGGCATGGCCCTGCCTACCCCTCTGGGCAGGACAGCAGGCGTGGGGACCGAGAGGGGCTGCTGCTGGGCAAGGAAGCCCCCGTCACTTCTCTCCATCATCTGCCGGCTGCACGGGGGAGGGGTGCCCATCCAAAAAGAGAAAGAGGAGGCAAGGAGGGACCCCAGGGCTCCATTTGTCCCCAAGCAGGAACCCCCGGGGCAGGGAGGCCCTGCAGAGGCCCAGGCTGGGGGCAGAGGGGGGCCCTGGGGTCCAAAGGGCGGCTCTGGGCAAAGGGGCTTTGGGGTGTGTGAGCAGCGGGCATCCCCTGGGCATCCCTGGCATTTGCCCTTGTCCTCCGCAAGCCCCGCGGGACACGCACCTCCCTTGTCCTCGTCCGCGCATCAGGGTCCGTGCCGGATCCTGCCTCTCCGCGTGCTTTCCCTCTGTGTCCAAACCAAAAACCAACGAGAGGCCGTCACACCTCCCACCGTCATCCCAACGCTCCCAGACCACGCTATCCCGTCCTCCAGAAACACCTCCTGGACAACACAGCTTCGGCGGCTGCACGAGACAGCCCGGTCCCGTCCCCGTCCTCCCATGCTGTGCTCACCCTGCCCACGCTCCTCCCAGTCCCACCTTTTCTTGCCGGTGCTCCTTACGCCTCCGTCCCCATGGCGTGGAAGAGCGCGTCGACCTTGAACCGGAGATCGAAGGGCAGCGTCTCGTCCTCTTCCTCATCGGAGCTCACTACTCTCCGCAACCAGCGCTGCCCGGCCTCGACGCTCTTCCGCACGCTGGCCTTCAGTTGGGTCCAGGACCGCTGGACGCGCTGCAGACTGAGCCCCCGCCCCAGGCCCTTGTACCCCACCCAGGGCAGGGGCTCCTCCCCAACTCCCTGCAGCCGGTCCGGGGCCCGGGGGAGAGGGGCCACGTGGGGACCACGCTGGGCAGAGACTCCTCCTGCCCATCCTCCTCCAGCTGCAGCTCTGCGCTGCTGGTGTCGCTGCACTGGCTCCGTCTCTGCCTTGCGTCCTGCCCGGCCTTGGCGTATCTCCCCGCTGTGATCCTCTTGCCGGTCTCCAGAAAGGACTTGTAAGACGGTCGGAGGCCACGCTCTGGGTACAAAATGAGACACCTTGCTCACGTACAGCACTGCCACTGCCTGTGCTACTAAACGAGAGGGGCAGGACATCAGCTAAAGCGCTGGTCTATAATTGTCCATGCTACTTGATCTCTACCAAAGCCCCTGCCATCACTGTAGCCTCCCGACACCTGCACTCTGCCAAGCCATGCCCAGGCAGTTTGGGGGCTAGAAGGGCCGTAGACCATTCCCCATAGGCAGGCTGCATAAAATCCTTGTTTAGGAGCATGAGTGGAAGGGTTCAGTATCAGGCTGCAGTACAAGCCGTACGTATATGCCATCAGGTGCAAGGAATAAGCCCAGGCCTGTTTCATTTACCGAGAGGTGTATATCCTGTCGGGCTACTAGCAGTTCCGCGCTGCTGGTCATTTCTGGACATAAAAAGTTGAGAAGAAAAACCTGCATTGATGCTGCTGATCAGAGAAGTAAAACAAAAGAGGGTAAGGAGCAGCCTTTCAATCCCAGTCTTGATCAAAGATCTTCGACAACGTTCAGAGCAGCGATGCTTCTGCAGACACCTCAGGACATCTTCTCCTTTCCATGTTCTCACCAAAGGCAACACATCTCTCTGCCGGGGCAACCAGGATGTGACACCACACAATCCATTTGTTTCTGTTGACCTGACAGTTGGATGCTGTCCTTCCTAAGGCGATGAGGGAAAGTTCAGTGATTTCCGAGAGGCTTGGGATTTGCTTTAGCTATGGTAGGGATAGGGCAGCAATGAAATTCCTGTCTATATCCTGGACGGACTTTCACAGGGCATTGCAATAGTGGACTTCATGAGTTGGGTGCTGTAGCCCTTTTATGGATCTTGAACCATGTTCTTCTCTCCGAAGACCTTAGACGCTGGTCCTGCATCAGCATTCACCTTCGACTCTGAGAAGACCTGAAGCTACCAAAGTCTGAATTAATTTTCTCCATTTAGACCGTGCCTATGTTCTCAGAAGAAAGAGGCAGCTCTGTGGTAGGGTAAATTTCAAACAGTGCCAAATCAAAATTGTAGTATCAAAGATGTTGAGGCAGCCACTCCCTTCTTCCCTGTGGGCAAGAGTGGCTTACAAGACCAAATCCAGCTCAAAAAAACTAATCCACGAGGCTGAATCATTAGCATTTCACCTTTACTGATTATATCCCTGATACTCTCTGTACCTTCAGCAGGGACTGCAAGGGGTCAAGGCCAAAACTCCACCCTACAGTAATTCCATAATTAATTCTGTGGTGGCATAGTATTTTGGTGTGGGCCAATTTTAGCATCAGTGGACCCATCTATGCTGATTTCTAAACCGACACATCATTTCCACCAGGACAGGACATAAAAAAACCTCAGCCAGGTTCAGACTTGAGCCCAGCTACATGAAGGACAGAACGGTGCTTTCTCCAAAGACCTTCCAGCTTGTTTCAAAACAATAACTATAGCACGGAGTGGGAGGGGAGGGAGGGGAAAGGACAGAAGGGAACCAAGCTCTCAGGGGGTATTTCGGGGAGCCGTGGGTTATCTCCCACACGTAGACCTGCTCCCCGCCGACGGCCAGCTCAAGGCCCAGCCCCATTTCCAGCTGCAGGTCCTCCTCGTGCACCAGGATGTCTGCGGTGCCAAGGCAGGCAGCCAGCGTGTGCCCGTCCTCTTCTGCCGCGGGCTCGCTACCCGTGAGGCACCGACGGCACTGCAGGCAGACGGGGTATTCTGTCCTTATGCCTTCGTGCGGGACTGGAGCGCCACTATCCTGGGAGTCCTTCAGCTTTCCCAGCAGGTCGAGGCAGGTTTGGGTTACGTCCAGGGACTCCATCAGGGATCTGGCAAGCTCATCCATGTCGGTGGTGGAAGGCTGGTTCCTGAGGAGCTCTGAGCTGGTGTCAGCACTGAAACTTCCACCGTGACCCATGTCTCCTGTCTCCTGGAAGAGATTCCTTGCTTCCCCACCGTAGTTAGAATCATTAAGGTTGGAAAAGACCTCTAAGATCATCGAGTCCAACCGTCAACCCAACACCACCATGCCCACTAAACCATGTCCCTAAGCACCTCATCTACACGTCTTTTAAATACCTCCAGGGATGGTGACTCCACCACTTCCCTGGGCAGCCTGTTCCAAGGCCTGACCACTCTTTCAGTATTGAAGCCATTTCCTCTCATCCTATCGCTGTTACTTGGCAGAAGAGACCAACACCCACCTCGCTACAACCTCCTTTCAGGTAGTTGTGGAGCGCGACAAGGTCCCCTCTGAGCCTCCTCTTCTCCAGGCTAAACAGTCCCAGTTCCCTCAGCCGCTCCCCATCAGACTTGTGCTCCAGGCCCTTCACCAGCTTCGTTGCCTTCTCTGGACACGCTCCAGCACCTCCATGTCCTTCTTGTCGTGAGGGGCCCAAAACTGAACACAGGATTCGAGGTGCGGCCTCACCAGTGCCCAGTACAGGGGCACGATCACCTCCCTGCTCCTGCTGGCCACACTAGTTCTGATACAGGCCAGGATGCCGTTGGCCTCCTTGGCCACCTGGGCACACGGCCGGCTCATGTTCAGCCGCTGTCAACCAGCACCCCCAGGTCCTTTTCCTCCGGGCAGCTTTCCAGCCACTCTTCCCCAAGCCTGTAGCGTTGCCTGGGGTTGTTGTGGCCGAAGTGCAGGACCCGGCACTTGGCCTTGTTGAACCTCATACATTGGCCTCAGCCCATCGATCCAGCCTGTCCAGGTCCCTCTGCAGAGCCCTCCTACCCTCCAGCAGATCAACACTCCCAACTTGCAGATGCCCAACTTGGTGGCATCTGCAAACGGACTGAGGGAGCACTCGATCCCCTCGTCCAGATCGTTGATAAAGATATTGAACAGGACCGGCCCCAGTACTGAGCCCTGGGGAACACCGCTCGTGACCGGCCGCCAGCTGGATTTAACTCCCTTCACCACAACTCTCTGGGCTCGGCCGTCCAGCCAGTTTTTTACCCAGCGAAGAGTGCACCTGTCTAGGCCGTGAGCCGCCAGCTTCTCTAGGAGAATGCTGTGGGAGACAGTGTCAAAGGCCTTACTGAAGTCCAGGTAGATCACATCCACAGCCTTTCCCTCATCCACTAGCGGGTCACCTGGTCATAGAAGGAGATCAGGTTGGTCAAGCAGGACCTGCCTTCCATGAATCTGTGCTGGCTGGGCCTGATCCCCTGGTTGTCCCGCACAAGGCTCGTGAGGGCCCTCAAAACCAACCGCTCCATAATCTTCCCCGGCACCGAGGACAGGCTGACCGGCCTGTGGTTCCCCGGATCCTCCTTCCGGCCCTTCTTGTAGGGTGTCACATTGGCAAGCCTCCAGTCGTCCAGGACCTCCCCAGTTAACCAGGACTGCTGGTAAATGATGGAGAATGGCTTGGCAAGCTCCTCCACCAACTCCCTCAGTACCCTCAGGTGGATCCCATCTGGCCCCATAGACTTGTGAATGTCCAGGTGGCGTAGCAGGTCGTTAATTGCTTCCTCTTGGACTATGGGGGGTTTATCCTGCTCTTCGTCCTTGTCTTCCTGCTCAGGGGGCTGAGCAGCCTGAGGATAACTGCTCTGACTATTAAAGACTGAGGCAAAGAAGGCATGAAGTACCTCAGCCTTTTCCTCATCCTCGGTGGCAATGTTCCCCCCCGCATCCAATAAGGGATGGAGATTCTCCTTGGCTCTCCTTTTGTTGTTAATATATTTGTGAAAACATTTTTTTGTTGTCTCTCACAACAGTGGCCAGGTTGAGTTCTAGCTGGGCTTTTGTCTTTCTAATTTCCTCTCTGCACGACCTAACGAGATCCCTGTACTCCTCTTGAGTTGCCTGCCCTTTCTTCCAAAGGTGATAAACTCTTCTTTTTTCCCTGAGTCCCAGCCAGAGCTCCCCATTCAGCCAGGCCGGACGTCTTCCCCGCCCGTTCTTCTTGCGGTACATGGGGACAGCCCGCTCCTGCACCTTTAACACTTCCTTCTTGAAGAACGTCCAGCCTTCCTGGACCCCTTTGCCCTTCAGGACTGCCTCCCAAGAGACTCTCTCAACCAGTGTCCTGAGCAGGCCAAGGTCTGTCCTCCGGAAGTCCATGGTAGCGGTTTTGCTGACCCCCTTCCTTACTTCAGCAAGAATCGAGAATTCTATCATTTTAAGGTCGCTAAGCCCACTAAGGCGACCTCCGACCACCACATCTCCCACCAGTCCTTCTCTGTAAACAGCAGGTCAAGCAAGACACCTCCCCTGGTAGGAAGTTATCCTCCACACACTCCAGGAACCTCCTTGACTGTTTCCTCTCTGACATGTTGTATTTCCAGCAGACGTCCGGAAAGTTGAAGTCCCCCACGACAACAAGGGCTAGCGATTGTGAGTCCTCTGCCAGCCTCTTGTAGAATGCTTCAGCTGCCTCTTCATCCTGGTTGGGTGGTCTATAACAGACCCCCAGCAGGATATCTGCCTTGTTGGCCTTCCCCCTCATCCTTACCCATAAGCACTCGACCTTATCATCACAATCAAAACACTCTCTAACATACAGAGCCATCCCACCACCTCTCCTTCCTTGCCTGTCCCTTCTGAAGAACTTATAGCCATCCATTGCAGCACTCCAGCCATGAGAGTCATCCCACCACGTTTCTGTGATGGCGACTAAGTCATAGCTACCCCGCTGCACAATGGCTTCCAGCTCCTCCTGTTTGCCGCCCATGCTGCGTGTATTGGTGTAGATGCACTTGAGCTGGGCTATCAATTTCGCCCCCAACATCGGCGTGTCACCCCTAGGCTCATCTCTAGTGAGCTTGGTTTTATCCCCTTCCCCCTTCGAACCTTGTTTAAAGCCTTCTCGATGAGCACTGCCAACTCATACGCGAGAATCCTTTCCCCCTGTGAGACAGCTGAACCCTATCTGTCGCCAGCAGGACCCGTGCCGTGTAAACCTCCCCATGATCAAAAAAGCCAATACTTCGCCGATAGCACCAGCCCCTGAGCCACGTTGATCAGGTGCTTTCCTGCTCCCTTCGGTATTCTTCCCTGCCACTGAAGGGATTGAGGAAAACGCTGCCTGTGCTCCTCATCCTTCCACCGATCACCCCAGTGCCCTGAAGTCCCTTTTCATCGCTTCGGGACTTCTCTCTGCACCCTCCTCGCTGCCAGCCTGTATAACCAGTAGCGGGTAGGAATCGGAGGCCTGCACGAGACCAGGGAGCTTCCTAGCAATGTCCTTCACCCGGGCCCCAGGGAGGCAGCAGACTTCCCTGTGGGATGGGTCTGGCCAGCAAATTGGGCCCTCCGTCCCCCTCAGAAGGGAATCACCTGTGACAATTACCCTCCTTTTTTTCTCAGCAGAGTCAGTCATAAGGCGTGGGGCCGACTGACTCGCCCTGGGCAACCCCCTGGGTGGTCCTTCATCTACATCCTCATTTGCCTGCCCCTCAAGTTCCAGAGCCCCATAACTGTTGTGTAGGGGCAACTGGGAAGGCTGGGGTGAGGGAGGCCGGGCGGGGGTTCGCCTGGCGCCCCAAGCAGGGACCTGTGTCCATTCCCCTCCGTCGCCTGGGTCTCCTCCTTCTGCCTGGTGGCAAGAGGGCAGGGGATCCTCCGCTTCTTGCGGAGCCTCCGTGTGCTGCCCCTGCCTCAGGGACGGCAGGGTGCGGCTCCGCCGATCCATCTCCCTCTCGCACTCCCTGACACTCCTGAACCTCCCCACCTCCTCCTTCAGCTCTGCCACCAGGCTGAGCAGACCATCCGCCTGGTCACCGCGCACACAGGCGGCGTCTCTGCTGCCCGCCGGTACCAGGGTCAGGCTCGGGCACTCCCTGCAGCTCTGTGTTTCTGGGGGGCTCCTGCTGGCGGCGGCTTTCGGCCGAGCGGAAGCCATGGCCGGGTCCTCTCCTGGAGGGCGGTGACCACCAGCCGAGGCAGCCTCGAGAGCCAGGAGAGGGGCCGCGCCGCGCCGCGCCCCTCCGCCGCGCCACTCCCTGTTTGCCGCCCCGGGCGCTCCCGCTCCCGCGGGGCTGGTCTCGGCCCTGAGGGGTGTGGCCGCCGTCCCGCCTGTCCCCGCCCGCGCCCGCCGGCGTCAGGCGCTCACCGCTGCGGCCCGGGGGGTGGGGCCCCCTCTCGCCCCCGCGCTTTTGCCTTCGCGGGTTTCGCCGCGGTTTTGCGCTTCAGGAGGGGTGCCCCGGCGCCATCCTCCGCTCCGGAGCCCTTCGCCTCGGTGGCTCCCTCTCTCCTCCTGTCTCCCGGGGGAGATCCGCAGTGGCTTTCCCACCATTCTCCTCCATGAGGCTTCTCCCACCTGTGGGGGGAAAAACCACTGGGCTGCGGGGGCTGCTGTGGCCCTCCCCAAGCCATCCCCCCGCTTCCCTCGCCCCCCAGCCCATCCCTTCCTCGGCTTCCTCAGGGGATCGGGGCTGACCCCGGGCCCTGGCTCGGTGCCGGACCCTGCTCTCGCCCACCCGCAGCCTCCCCAGGGCGACGGGGCAGCTGCAGGGGCAGAGGGACCCACGCGTGGGGCTCCCCAGCCAGGAGGGGGCTGCCTCCCTGCAGGGAAGGGCTCTCCTTACCCTGCCTTCAGGCTCTCCGTAGACCCCTCCGCGCCTTCCCAGGGGTCGGAGTCTCCTGGGGGAGGAGGCAGAGGGAGAGTGAGCACGGGCAGCCGTGGCGGGGGCTGCAGCCGCAACGGCGTCTCTCGGCCGGGCGCCGCTGCGCAGCCCGGCGCAGCTCTGGGAGGGGGCTGCTCACCTGTCGGCTCCTTCCTGCTGCTTCTCCCGCAGCTCTTCCACACAGAGATCCCCTGCCCCCAGAAAGCAAGCCCCGGGTTAGTGCGGGTGTCTCCCCTCAGCCGGGAGGGCCCCTGCCCGGGAAACAGGGACCCTGGGAGGGCAACTGCAGTTACAGGGACAGGAGCGTCCCTGGCCTGCTGCCCGAGCGGAGGTGGCCCGGTGGCCGCAGAGCAGGGGCTGGCTGGGTGGGCAGAGGCCCCTGTTCACTGCTCCCTCCCAAAACGGGGCCCTTCCCGAGCTCCCCGGGGATGGGCTCTGCAACCAGCGCCACCCGGCCTCGACGCTCTTCCACACGCTGGCCTTCAGTTGGGTCCAGGACCGCTGGACGCGCTGCAGACTGAGCCCCCGCCCCAGGCCCCTGTACCCCACCCAGGGCAGGGGCTCCTCCCCAACTCCCTGCAGCTGGTCCGGGCCCCGGGGGAGAGGGGCCACGTGGGGACCACGCTGGGCAGAGACTCCTCCTGCCCATCCTCCTCCAGCTGCAGCTCTGCGCTGCTGGTGTCGCTGCACTGGCTCCGTCTCTGCCTTGCGTCCTGCCCGGCCTTGGCGTATCTCCCCGCTGTGATCCTCCTGCCGGTCTCCAGAAAGGACTTGTAAGACGGTCGGAGGCCACGCTCTGGGTACAAAATGAGACACCTTGCTCACGTACAGCACTGCCACTGCCTGTGCTACTAAACGAGAGGGGCAGGACATCAGCTAAAGCGCTGGTCTATAATTATCCACGCTACTTGATCTCTACCAAAGCCCCTGCCATCACTGTAGCCTCCCGACACCTGCACTCTGCCAAGCCATGCCCAGGCAGTTTGGGGGCTAGAAGGGCCGTAGACCATTCCCCATAGGCAGGCTGCATAAAATCCTTGTTTAGGGAGCATGAGTGGAAGGGTTCAGTATCAGGCTGCAGTACAAGCCGTACGTATATGCCATCAGGTGCAAGGAATAAGCCCAGGCCTGTTTCATTTACCGAGAGGTGTATATCCTGTCGGGCTACTAGCAGTTCCGTGCTGCTGGTCATTTCTGGACATAAAAAGTTGAGAAGAAAAACCTGCACTGATGCTGCTGATCAGAGAAGTAAAACAAAAGAGGGTAAGGAGCAGCCTTTCAATCCCAGTCTTGATCAAAGATCTTCGACAACGTTCAGAGCAGCGATGCTTCTGCAGACACCTCAGGACATCTTCTCCTTTCCATGTTCTCACCAAAGGCAACACATCTCTCTGCCGGGGCAACCAGGATGTGACACCACACAATCCATTTGTTTCTGTTGACCTGACAGTTGGATGCTGTCCTTCCTAAGGCGATGAGGGAAAGTTCAGTGATTTCCGAGAGGCTTGGGATTTGCTTTAGCTATGGTAGGGATAGGGCAGCAATGAAATTCCTGTCTATATCCTGGACGGACTTTCACAGGGCATTGCAATAGTGGACTTCATGAGTTGGGTGCTGTAGCCCTTTTATGGATCTTGAACCATGTTCTTCTCTCCGAAGACCTTAGACGCTGGTCCTGCATCAGCATTCACCTTCGACTCTGAGAAGACCTGAAGCTACCAAAGTCTGAATTAATTTTCTCCATTTAGACCGTGCCTATGTTCTCAGAAGAAAGAGGCAGCTCTGTGGTAGGGTAAATTTCAAACAGTGCCAAAACAAAATTATAGTATCAAAGATGTTGAGGCAGCCACTCCCTTCTTCCCTGTGGGCAAGAGTGGCTTACAAGACCAAATCCAGCTCAAAAAAACTAATCCACGAGGCTGAATCATTAGCATTTCACCTTTACTGATTATATCCCTGATACTCTCTGTACCTTCAGCAGGGACTGCAAGGGGTCAAGGCCAAAACTCCACCCTACAGTAATTCCATAATTAATTCTGTGGTGGCATAGTATTTTGCTGTGGGCCAATTTTAGCATCAGTGGACCCATCTATGCTGATTTCTAAACCGACACATCATTTCCACCAGGACAGGACATAAAAAAACCTCAGCCAGGTTCAGACTTGAGCCCAGCTACATGAAGGACAGAACGGTGCTTTCTCCAAAGACTTTCCAGCTTGTTTCAAAACAATAACTATAGCACGGAGTGGGAGGGGAGGGAGGGGAAAGGATAGAAGGGAACCAAGCTCTCAGGGGGTATTTCGGGGAGCCGTGGGTTATCTCCCACACGTAGACCTGCTCCCCGCCGACGGCCAGCTCAAGGCCCAGCCCCATTTCCAGCTGCATGTCCTCCTCGTGCACCAGGATGTCTGCGGTGCCAAGGCAGGCAGCCAGCGTGTGCCCGTCCTCTTCTGCCGCGGGCTCGCTGCCCATGAGGCACCGACGGCACTGCAGGCAGACGGGGTATTCTCTCCTTATGCCTTCGTGCGGGACTGGAGCACCGCTATTCTGGGAGTCCTTCAGCTTTCCCAGCAGGTCGAGGCAGATTTGGGTTACGTCCAGGGACTCCATCAGGGATCTGGTGAGCTCATCCATGTCGGTGGTGGAAGGCTGGTTCCTGGGGAGCTCTGAGCTGGTGTCAGCACTGAAACTTCCACCGTGACCCATGTCTCCTGTCTCCTGGAAGAGATTCCTTGCTTCCCCACCACAGTTCCTTTCCCACCATTCTCCTTCATGGGGCTTCCTGCACCTGTGGGGGCTGGACTGTGGGGGCTGCTGTGGGACAGGATAGACCCAGCACCCCATCTCTGCCTTCTCCTGACCGACTGGATGATCTCCCAGCTCCCCGGAGCCAGCCCTGCCAGCTCTGGGATGCTCTGGGTCAGCGATGGGGACACGGGGCAAGCCCAGCCCAGCAGGACGAGGCGAATAGCTAGGGGCCAGGTGAGCCCATCGAGGGAGAGCGGGTGGCAGTGGCCGGTCCCCTCCCGCGGTGCTGGCAAGTGCCGACCTCTCTGCTGCCCCCACTCTCCCTCAATGCTTCCCCGCACTCTGGTCTTCAGCCTGTACCAGCCCCTCTTTACAGGATCCGGACAGATCAAGCAAAATCCTTCAGGGCACTTTTGTCATCTCCCAGCATCTGAATGGTTCCCAAAGAGGTGAAATTTCCTCCGGCACCATCTCCGCTCCTCAGCAACAGCCGAGTCTGTGACCGGGCGTTTGCAGTGACATAGCCACCCCCACGCACGCTGCTGCACCAGTCTGCTCAGATCGGCTGAGGGAACTGGGGGTGTTTAGTCTGGAGAGGAGGAGGCTGAGGGGAGACCTCATCGCGCTCTACAACTCCCTGAAAGGAGGTTGTAGCGAGGTGAGGGTCGGTCTCTTCTGCCAAGTAACTGGTGATAGGACGAGAGGAAATGGCCTCAAGTTGCTCCACGGGAGGTTTAGATTGGATATTAGGAGAAATTTCTTCACCGAAAGGGTTGTCAAGCCTTGGAACAGGCTGCCCAGGGAAGTGGTGGAGTCACCATCCCTGGAAGTATTTAAAAGAGGTGTAGATGAGGTGCTTAGGGACATGGTGTAGTGGGCATGGGGGTGTTGGGTTGACGGTTGGACTCGATGATCTTAGAGGTCTTTTCCAACCTTAATGATTTTATGATTCTCTATGGTTCTAGGACGTGCCCCAGCTCAGCATGCCCCGCTGTAGACCCCAAACCCAGCCTGACCCCATGTCATGACCTAAGGGGTTCCCCAATCCGCGGGTGTGTAGAAATCGTGACCGTGGGTCTATAGGTGTCCTGGTTCCAGCTGGGACAGGGTTAACTTTCTTCCCAGTAGCCTGGGAGGTGTGCTGTGTTTTGGGTTCGGTGTGAAAGGAGCGTTGATGGCCCATTGATGCTTTGGCTGTTGCTGGGTGATGCTTGCACCGGGAGGGGGGTGCACAGCCGGGGTGGTGGACCCAGCTGGCCAATGGGGTATTCTATACCATGTGACGTCATGCTTAGTATAAAATCCGGGGGGGGGGGGCGAGCCCCGGCCCCCCCCCGTTCGTGACACGCGGTCGGCGGTCGGTGAGCGGTTGTGTTGTGCATCGTCTGCTCTGTATATTCTGTTATTGTTGTTGTTCTCATTGTTATTATTACTGTTCTACTTCGTTTTATTTCAATTATTAAACTGTTTTTATCTCAACCCGGGAGCTTTCCTACCTGTGCCCTCCCGATTCTCTCCCCCATCCCACCGGAGGGGGGGGTGAGCGAGCGGCTGCGTGGGGTTTATTTTGCTGGCCGGGGTTAAACCACGACAATAGGATTCCCTGATACACAGGGACACGGAAGCTTGATCTGTAAATTATTAACTTTATTACACATTGCCACAAATACCACAAAAAACACTTCTAGCAAGTACACCTATGTTCAGTGGCAGACTTGGCAGTGTTCGGTTTACGGTTGGACTTGATGATCTTAAAGGTCTTGTCCAACCTAAATGATTCTACGATTCTATGATTTTATGAATAGATATGTATCAAGCTATTACAAATTATTATCAGCAATCAATACTACAGCAGTAATTCATTAGAGCAACAATCAATAGCAGCAATCAATAGTAGCAGCAATCAATATAGCAGCAAATATATATAATATTATGGATTACTAGTGTCTTATCCCTAGTGAAGCAAACTCATAAATAATATAATGCTAGATATACTTACGATAGATTACTTATATGCATATATATATATATGTATGTATGTTTGCAATATCGAGCGCATTAGATAGATCCCAGGAGGGGACCCAACCAGCCCAGAAGTGGCAGGACAAACCGACCCCACCCCAGCATGGGGCCCAGAGGGGGGACCACCGAAATAACAGAGTCTCGCTTCGAAGATGATCCGTGTCACGGAGTTTGGAGTCAGCCAGGCGTCCCCGGCGAGGGTCCAAGATCTCGTAGAAAGTTTGTGCAGACCTGTTTAGGAAGGGGAAAAGCCTGTGCAGCGTGGGAGGTTCTCAGAGAAGCTGCATGTGGGTAAGAATTAAGTCATTTTTGTATTATAGAGACATAAGAAGGCGTAGGACACCACCACTTCGAGCCGCCAGTATACGCTGTTAATTTCTATTTTTTCACCTGGAACAGCCAATAGATGATGATGTTTTCTGTTCTCTCTGACCAATTTTTATTTTTCCGGACTGTTTTCCTGTCCTTGCAGTTGGAACAGCCAGTGGCAGTCACCGATTCTTACTTTCTCAGGATGTTTCCCCCTTTTTCCAGGCTATTTTTCACCTTTTCAGGCCATAAGTTGCTGTTACAGTTCTTTGTTTTTGCCCTTATCGGTGGTATCGCAGGATGTGTCCTGTTTCTCAGTACCCAGCTGCACTTCAGAGATGCCAGCTGCGCTTCTCAGGGATGCTTCTGGCTCCCAGGCCGAGTGGGGCGGCTGGCAGTGCCCTGGCTGGCAGTGCCCCGGCTGGCAGTGCCCGGGCTGGCAGTGCCCGGGCTGGCAGTGCCCCGGCTGGCAGTGCCCTGGCTGGCAGTGCCCGGGCTGGCAGTGCCCCGGCTGGCCGTGCCCCGGCTGGCCGTGCCCTGGCTGGCAGTGCCCGGGCTGGCAGTGCCCCGGCTGGCAGTGCCGCGGCTGGCAGTGCCCCGGCTGGCAGTGCCCGGGCTAGCAGTGCCCTGGCTGGCAGTGCCGCGGCTGGCAGTGCCCCGGCTGGCAGTGCCCGGGCTGGCAGTGCCCGGGCTGGCAGTGCCGCGGCTGGCAGTGCCCGGGCTGGCAGTGCCCCGGCTGGCAGTGCCCCGGCTGGCAGTGCCCGGGCTGGCAGTGCCCGGGCTGGCAGTGCCCCGGCTGGCAGTGCCCTGGCTGGCAGTGCCCCGGCTGGCAGTGCCCCGGCTGGCAGTGCCCTGGCTGGCAGTGCCGCGGCTGGCAGTGCCCCGGCTGGCAGTGCCCGGGCTGGCAGTGCCGCGGCTGGCAGTGCCGCGGCTGGCAGTGCCCTGGCTGGCAGTGCCGCGGCTGGCAGTGCCGCGGCTGGCAGTGCCCGGGCTGGCAGTGCCCCGGCTGGCAGTGCCCTGGCTGGCAGTGCCGCGGCTGGCAGTGCCCCGGCTGGCAGTGCCCGGGCTGGCAGTGCCCGGGCTGGCAGTGCCCCGGCTGGCAGGCATCTCCTCTGTCAGTATTTCAGCAGACATTTTCTTCTGTTCGGTCATTTTCCCCTTCCAACCAGGTCACCTTTATGGCCGCTCACATCACCTCCCAGTCTCCGCCTGTCAGACTCTTCCTGATTCTCCCGCGCACCAAATGACTCCCAAAATCGGGCAAATTCAGGAGCTGGGTCGGGCACCTGCACATCACCCACGTCCCACAGGACGGGTGGCGCAGGAGGCACCGGGCTCTGGGGCTGCACGTTTGACCCTGGCTTTGGAGCAACTCAAGTAGTTATCAGAGAGAGGTTTGTCCTCCTTCACCAGCGTGACGGGGGGACGCAGGATTTGCTTTCTGCCTCCCCCAGAGCTGCAAACATCTCTGCACGGGCAGGACCCAGCTCCATCTCCCCCGTCCGCGTACGTCGCTCGCCCGCAGCAGGATTTACCCCGTGCCCACCCGCATGTTCCCGCAGCCCCAGGTCTTGCCAGCACTTGGACCCGCTGTCCTGGACGCGCACCAGCGAAGCCAAAGGTGGGCAAGCGAGCCACCCGGCTGGCTCCTGTGCCACGGGCAGCCAAACCAGATTGCAGCACCTGGGTTTTGGGTGCCCTGGTGGGGGTAGTCCCCTCCCCAGAGGACCCTGGGGAGTGTGCAAGGGTCCCCCCGCTTTGGGAGGGCGATGCCCACCCACGGAGGGTGAGTGAGGGATGTGCGAGGAGCTGCTGAGCGGGACTGCGCCCGTCCCCGCGGTGTCGGGGCACCGTGCACTGGCAGGGGGGGATGGAGGGGGCTGTGGCTGGATAAATACGGGTGGGCAGGCAGCTGTGGTGCCAACAGCAGGTACAGCCCTTCCCCCTCGGCCCCCCCAATTAAGTGATGAATTAGTGAATGCACGTGTCTGTACAAAGGGGATCAAGCCCTTATTTGTTTGTTTTCTTTCCTAATAAGCTCATAAAATAAAGTTTAATTTACAGAGTACGTTGTCCTGTAAATCTGAGAGATCCAAACGGACCGTGACAGCAGCCTGTGCTGCCGGCTCGCAGTACGCTGCCGAAACGCTATTGTTATTAACGATCCCTTAAGTACATTACACCTACCGCAACAATCCTCTTAGAGGAAGCCCTCGAGATGGCTGATAAAGGATGAGGCATCGCTTAAATACACCTAGGCTTTAGCCCAGAGGGAAAGCGCGTGGCCCAGGGCACAGGAAGAGGCCGCAGGGCCCCTGGGTTCTGCTCAAGGCTTTGCCACCAGCCTGCAGCCTCCTCCGCTGCTCCCAGCCCCGGAGCCCCTGTCTCCGCCGTCACCCCATGTCCACGTGCTGCTCTGAGGTTCCCCAGCCCAGTGCCACGGGCAAAGGTGGGTTAAAGGTGGCCTGGCCAAAGCTGAGCTCCCCCAAAATTCAGGGAGCCTGGGTCGGTGCCACAGCCCGAGGGTTTCGGACCCCCTGCAGCAGCTCGGGTAGGTCTGCGGTGGGGCAGAACCTGTGTCCGCCCGCAGTGTCCCGCTGGCTGGGGGGATGGCCGTGCCCCAAGGAGCTGTAGCATGCAGAGCAACCCCTTTGCTTGGGGAGCAAAATGGCACCTGGGACGGTTTGACCCCCACAATTTCATAGTCGGGAAAGCCTGGTTCCTGCCTGACCTGGTTTCGGCTGGGATAGAGTTAAATTTCTTCCTAGGGCTGTGTTTTGGATTTAGTACGAGAAGAATGTTGATAACACACTGATGTGTTCAGTTGTTGCTAAGTGCCCTGCTAGTCAAGGACTTTCAGCTTCCATGCTCTGCCAAGTGCCCAAGAGGCTGAGAGGGAGCATAGCCAGGACAGCTGGCCCAGCTGGCCAACGGGGTATTCCATACCATGTGACGTCATGCTCAGTATATAAATAAGAGGCATGGTCCAGGAAGTAGCAATCGCTGTTTTGGGCATTGTTCAGCGAGCAATTGCATTGTGCATGACTTGTTTTGTATATTCTATCATTATTATTATCATTATTTTCCCTTCCTTTTCTCAATCCACGAATTTTACTTTTTTTTCCCAATCCTCCCCGCCATGCCACTGCGGGGGGGGGACTAAGCGAGCGGCTGTGTGGTGTTTGGCTGCCTGCTGGGTTAAACCACGACACTGCCCCAGCAGCACCATCCATCGCGCGCCTTTATTTAGAGCAATTCATGCTCTTTCCAGGAGGAATGGCAGCGGGTGTGCTGGCACGGACGGTCACCGGGGGGGTCACCGGTGCTGGGTGCAGAGCGCTGCAGGAAGGAGCAGCAGCGCAGGGCCCCTCTGCCACAGAACCCGTGTCCCCGCGTGCCGGTAGAGCTTTCCCAACCGCAAAGAGCTCCCAGGCACGATGGCGTCAGCCCGAAGGGCACCGGGCACACGGCGCGAACCGCAGGGGGTTGGACTGGGGCTGAAACCCCCACGGCCACCAACCGTGTTCTCCCTTCTGCCGAGCAAAGGGCACGGAGGGGGGAATTTGGGGTGTTTATCCTGCTCCCCCCAGGAGCTTCTGGAGCAGAAGCATTGCTTTCTGCCCTGGGACGTCTACCTGGAGGTGGCCAAAGCCACCAGCCCGTTCCTCTCCACTTAGCCCTGTGCCACCCGTGCGCCTTCCCAGGCACGCCGGGAGCTGCACACGCAGAGCAGCGATTCAGACCTCCGTGTCTGGCTTGAATTTTGATGCAATTTGGTGGCTACAAACCAAGATGCCCCCTCCCAGCCCCACGGTGCGTGTTTGGAAGGGAGAAGGCAGCCCCTCTCCCCTCCCCTGCCGCAGCCTTCCCCACCCCTGGGCCACCCGCCGATGCAAGGACCGTGTCCCCAGCCACCTCCCCGTCCCCGTCCCAGCACAGTCCTCCCGATCTGAAGCTGGGTGACCCAGGAGGGCCGTGACTCCGCTCGCCCCGCCCCGCCAAAAAGCCAGGCTGGGGCTTGCAAGGACCTTCTTCCTAATTCCTGACCTCAGCCTCCCTGGCTAAACCGGGTGTCTGTGGTCTCCCGCCCGGGGGCCGCAGCCACCGAGAGCAGCTGATTCCCCTGCGCGCAGCCCCCGCCGCGCTGGCGCAGGCTGTGAAGAGTTGACCCTGGCTGGACGCCTCGTGCCCACCAAAGCCGCTCCATCACTGCCCTCCTCAGCAGAGAGGGGAGGACTCCTCATACTCTTCCCCTGCTCCAGCGTGGGGTCCCTCCCATGGGAGACAGTCCTCCACGAGCTTCTCCAGCATGAGTCCTTCCCACGGTCTGCCATTCTTCGCAAACTGCTCCAGCGTGGGGTCCCTTCCACGGGGTGCAGTCCTTCAGGAGCAGACTGCTCCAGCGTGGGTCCCCCACGGGGTCATGAGTCCTGCCAGCAAACCTGCTCCAGCGTGGGCTCCTCTCTCCATGGGGCCACAGGTCCTGCCAGGAGCCTGCTCCAGCGTGGGCTTCCCACGGGGTCACAGCCTCCTTCGGGCACCCACCTGCTCCAGTGTGGGGTCCTCCACGGGCTGCAGGTGGATATCTGCTCCACCATGGACCTCCATGGGCTGCAGGTGGATATCTGCTCCATCGTTAACCTCCATGGGCTGCAGGTGGATATCTGCTCCACCATGGACCTCCCTGGGCTGCAGGTGGATATCTGCTCCACCATGGACCTCTCTGGGCTGCAGGTGGATATCTGCTCCATCGTTAACCTCCATGGGCTGCAGGTGGATATCTGCTCCATCGTTAACCTCCATGGGCTGCAGGTGGATATCTGCTCCACCGTGGACCTCCCTGGGCTGCAGGTGGATATCTGCTCCATCGTTAACCTCCCTGGGCTGCAGGTGGATATCTGCTCCACCATGGACCTCCCTGGGCTGCAGGGGGATACCTGCTCCACCATGGACCTCCATGGGCTGCAGGGGGATACCTGCTCCACCATGGACCTCCATGGGCTGCAGGTGGATATCTGCTCCACCATGGACCTCCCTGGGCTGCAGGTGGATATCTGCTCCATCGTTAACCTCCACGGGCTGCAGGGGCACAGCCTGCCTCACTATGGTCTTCACCAGGGGCTGCAGGGGAATCTCTGCTCCGGCGCCCGGAGCACCTCCTCTCCCTCTTTCTTCACTGACCTTGGTGTCTGCAGGGCTGCTTCTCTCACATGTTCTCACTCCTCTCTCCAGCTGCAATTGCACAGGGGTTTTTTCCCCCCTTCTTAAATACGTTATCCCAGAGGCGCTACCACCGTTGCTGATGGGCTTGGCCTTGGCCAGCGGCGGGTCCGTGTCGGAGCCGGCTGGCATTGGCTCTATTGGACACGGGGGAAGCTTCCAGCAGCTTCTCACAGAAGCCACCCCTATAGCCCCCCGCTACCAAACCCAATACACTGGGATAAGGCGGGGATCACCCCGATTAGCACGGAAGCCGACAGCACTAAGAGCTCGCTGTCATCGCGGGCGGCTTTCTTGGGGCAGAGCCGAGTCCTGACTTGTCAGGGCAGTCACGCCGCTGCCAGGAACACACCAGTTCCCAGTGACACCAGCCTCCCTCTCCCAGGGCACCTTCCCGGGCGCAGTCGGGGTGGGCACCACATCGGAGGAGCTGTGGTTGAAGCAGACCGTCCTCGGGAGCAGCCGGCGGCCACGGCCCCAGGCAGCCCCAGCTCTGCCCAAGCCGTTTCTAAGGGCGCTTTGGAGATTTAATGACTCGCGCGGGGCTTCGGGCTGGCCCCAAGCCCAGGTGTTGCAGAGCAGGGCCCGCTGCCCGGAGCAAGGACAGATCCAGACCCTGCTGCCCGAGGGACGGACCCTGCCGCAGGGCGCAGCTTCGTCGCAGCTTCGCTGCTGGGGGGGGAGCCTGAGCAGGGGCCAAAGCCCTGAGAAGAGGGTGTTTGGGGACAGGGACTCTCTTCTCCTCCGAGGAGCCCTGATGCCTGCCCGGGGGAGGTCAGAGATGCCACCTCCTTCCCCAGGGCCCAAACTGGCGCTCTGCACAGGCGCGATGTGCTGCTCCCTCCTCCCACCACCCTTCCCGTCCACGTCCTGCTGCTGGTCTTTCTGCCGCAGCCATACCCGCCCCGTCGGCCGTAACCCACAGCCCCCCCAGTACTGACTGCCCTACCCTCGCTGCTAAGCAGCAGCCAGCGAGTAAGAAACCATCTCTCTGCTTCACCCTACCTTCTTCTTCCTCACCATGCGTGCCCCAGTCATGCTGCCGGGGGGACCCAGGGGTCAGCACTGGCTGCAGAAGTGGCAGAGCAAAGGGGAGAAGCCTACAGGTCAAGGGAGAGCCCTTGGGATGGCAGTGTTTCAGGTAAAAGAGGGTGCTGCACCCCCCCACGCAACCCCCTGTGCCCCTGTAGCACCTCCCAGGGTCCTGTTAACCCAGGAGGGTGCCATGGGGCAGGCACAGCCCCGGGCGACGCTGCCTTCGCCGTGCCAAGCCCTGCCCCGGGTGCAGCCAGCTCGCTCCCTTGCCTGCAGCACCTCGACGAGCACCACAACCGCAGCCTCTCGCAGCAGGCGAGCAAAACCCATGGCTGCCGGGAGGGCCCGCAGGAGTTTTTCCACCTCTGCCACGGCAAGCACAGCTGCTCAAAGCAGGGCTGCAACTCCAGCCCGGGCACTGCTGCCCAAACCTGTCCCCTTGTGCTGGGCTGCCTGCTCAGCAGAAAGGAGAAAAAAAAAAAGACAAACACCATTAAAAGGCTTGGAAAATTTTATTCTTTACTGAACTTTAATAGTTTTTTGTTTGGTTTAAACACAATAAATATTTCAGTAATAGCATTTAACAGACTGGAATTCAAACGCACTGCAGTACCTGAACTCCCAGCGACAGGACTCCGGGGAAGCGATCGGGGTCCCTGGGACCACGGCAGTGCCGGGACCGCTGCTCACAGCCTGGCTGCTTCGTCTGATCTGTTTAGGGGCAACCCCGCGCAGAGGGGCCGGGCCTGCTCAGCTCCCGCGGGGAGCCTGGCGAGCACCCCGAGCCCCGGGGAGCCAGGCCCCCGCCGACGGCGGCTCCTCAGAAAGGCTCAGTGGGGAAGAAGGGACAGAACCAAACCACCGCACCGGCACAAGCACCGAACGCGCCTTTCCCTGCATCATTTCATGGCCCCAGGACAGCAGCCGGCAGCATTGGCTCTCCAGCCCCGCTGCGCAGGGGGTGGTGGCAGAAGACCGGGCTGCAGAGTCCAGCTAGGGCCTCCAAACTTGTTTCTAGAAGGACGAGGAAGCATCCCCAACCCCTTCCCCACCCTGCCCAGGAAAACCGAACAGCCAGATGGACACAGGCCTTCGAAGAAGCTCTGAGGGGTTGCAGAGAAGCCCCCTGTCCTGCACTGATACCAGGGGCCCAGTGCTAAGAGCCCAGAGAGCCGGGACTGTTTGCAAAACCACTCAGAGGTAAGGGTTGAGTCTGAAATGCTCCGGTTCACCCCATGGAGCCCCTCTGCGGGTTGGGTTTGACGCTGCTGCCTTGGTTTACCGTTAGGGGCAGGGTTACAGCTGGAGAAGAGAGCGATGCAGCACTCGCTCAGAAGGCCAGAGCCAAAACCAGTCTGGGACCCACCACGCTCCTCTTCCAGAGGGGCTGGCACCAGCACAACACGGACCACTACCAAAACCAGCATCCGCTTCAGCTGAAAGCTCGAGGGACAGAAGAAGGTCAGTCTGAAACACTGCCGGGGGGAGCGGGGCGGAAGATTTTGATTAAGGAGGTCTCCAAGCTGAAGCACAGCACCCGCTCCTACCAAACAGCCATCACAGATGCCGCTGGCCGAGATGAACGGCACCTTGAGCAGCGAACTTCAACGAGAACTTCACCCCTGGGGCAGTGACGCCCTGACCACTTCCTCGGAGACCAGCCTAGAGCCCTCCCAAGCCAGGTCTGACCACACCTGGATGGGCCAAAGGGTCTTCTACAAACTAACAGTGACCTTTTCCAGAAGCAAAGAAGTCAGCGTAGCACGCGTTGTCACCACGTCCCACCGAGAGCAGCCTCCACGTCACCTCGGCCACTGCTTCGACACAGCACAGCAAGGTAGAACAGGCGGGCACAAGCAGGATGAATCAAGTTTGCAACCCCACGCCAGCGTTGCAGATCTGCGTTAGAAAAGCAAAGAGTAAACGAGCTTGTAGCTGACCTAGCTCCATCGCCACCGCTGGCCAACGGCACCGAAACAAGGCTGACGCACTGCACCGAAAGATTTTGGGATGGGGGGCGTGTAAGGGAACGCTGGTGTGCTGTGTCCCCCCTTCTCAAGCGAGTGATGCACGCTAAGCAAAAAAGGGACAACTGGAAACAAGCCTCTGCTTCAGGGAAGTTCCTGCAGGTTTCGGAAGGATACAGAACCCCATGCAGAGTTTTGCCATAAACTAAGGTGACCGGAGCTCAGCTACAGCTTGTGTTTGCACAAAAGTCAACTGTTCCCTTGGACCCGTGTATGGAAAAAACCAAAAGATCTGAGCGAGTTTCCAAGCAGCACCATTTCTGCAGAGAGTTTCCAGGTCTATCACAAGCAGGCGCAGATGCTCTCAGAGGAGAAGAGTTTAGGGGCCCTGCTGGACTGACCTGACTGAGATCAAAACAGCTCTCGGACTACAAACTGCAGGTACTCAATGCACCCGGGAGGTAACATCAGGCCAGCTCTATTTAAGGAGCTTAAATAGATGTTTCCAGAGCCTTAGAAAGCTCATGCTTACAACATGCTGCTCCCCTGGCCCTGGCAAAGCCACCTGTATCAGGTGGTTGACGTTTACGAGCGCAGAGACTGCTGCCGAGCCCCTGCAGCGACCGACCGCAGAAGAGGAGTTAATTGCGGCACAGAGACACCGGGGGAAGGAACAAGCTAAAACCACAGCGCGTAGGTGCTTGTCGGCCCACAGGCCAGCCGCAGCATTTGGACTTGTAAAACGTTGCTTTTAGTGTGACGGCCGGTTTTGCCCAAACCCCAGGAGGTCCCAAAACCTCCCTGCACTTCCCCCTCAGCCCCGGCTCCGCTTGTGAATTCCTGCACTAGGTCCGTGGATCGGTGCAGAGGCAGGAGCTGTGATAGGAACCACAAGACTGAGATGAAAAAGGCTGCGAGGCCGCCTCTGCCTCGGCTGCGCAAGCCCTGTGCCGACACGTTGGCATGTCCCAGGATCCCACAAAAACCTGCTTTGGAGCGGAGGCTGACCGGCCGCAGCGTGGCGAGGACCGGGAGCAGCGGGCAGCTCCCACCTGCCTGGGGCCGAGGCCAGGAGCCCGACATCCCAGCGGGTCTTGAAGGACTGCACCTCTCCCTGATCAGGTTTTTTTCCTGGTCATACTCTGTATTGAGATAAAACGTGCAAAACAGATTTAGGAAAGTGTAAGAAGTCCTACCATCGACTCAGCAGGTCCGTTAAGAAAAGATGATTGACGCTGTCCCTGGAAGAAGGGACAACGCAGATCAGCTCTCAAATACCGGACAGGAGGAGCTGAGGAGCGAGCGCACGTCCTACCCAGCCTGCGCAGGACTCTCTCCCGTCCCAGGGAACACATCCCACCACAAGGACAGAATCTAGCCAGCACGGCAAGCAACCACCACCGCAACACGGTTACCCTCAGACGCTGTTAGCGAGGAATACATTTATTCTTAAGACTTAAAACCATTGTCATTAATAAATAGTTTGTTTCTCAGCATGCCATACCCCACCATGGCAAGATGGTTTGGTCTTTCTGTTTGTTTTCATTCCCTTCCCAGAGTCTGGGAGCAGAAATCACTTAATTTCTAACAGCCCAAAGAGAAACTGTCCCCAGCTTCACAGCAGCACGACTCGGGAACAGAGCCGCACGCGTGCCCAGATCAGGTCTGCTCTCTCGCTCTGCCACAAGCCTGGCGGCACTAGAGACACGCGAGCCTGTTTTCCAGCACTGATTTAAGGAGATATTTTTTGAGTTTCAAGGTGCAATAAATTAAGGCACCAAAAACGCAGGACTGTCCAAAGATAAAGCCTGTGCGGAGAGGAAGTGGTTCCAGTTTTTAAGAGATCTTTCTCCTACAGCACAAGTCTTTGCAGGATTTTAGAGAGGAAGCCCTGCTTCCACATGTTTGTGACTTCACAAAGGGGTTTTTCAGGGTGTATTACGTGCTGCAAAAGCGCACCAGCTCACAGCTGGGTGAGACAACAGACAAACAGTGTATTATGCAGACAAAGTGACATCCTAAGATTTAAGATCAGACAACTTCTCACAGCATTAGCACTGACCCAGTAATGCTACTGGGAAGAGACAGGACAAGGCAAGCTCCAGGCTCGGGACCCAGAGCTCAGCTGAAAGCCTGAGGGAACAGCTCAGTTATTCCCTGGTCCTGCAAACACATAACTAGAAAGTAAATCATCCAACCTCCACTTTTTGTCAGTGCTGCTTGCACAATTTTGCTATCTGAACACGTCCCATAGATAAGCGTTGTGTCCCATTTTAAGATTCCCTGTAATTCTTGTGCGAGTGTGACTTAAATTTATCTCCCTTCACAATTACATTTCGTTAAATAGCAAGAGTCAAAAATTCAAGCGCAGCCCAATTCTTTTGTACACTTAGGGTTTTTTTCTGTACGACGTCAGTAAAATATATAGGAGTAAACTACTTTATTAAATAAACTCTGAAAACCATTTGCCCCCTCTCCCAGGTGAGCCACCCTTCCCAGACGCGGCGTAGCCGTACAGACACGTGCGCATACAGACGTTCAGCCGAGCCCTCCCACGTCAGCCCAGACGAACGCACCAGCTCGCTCCTCGCAGGGCGCACCGTGACCGAGCAACCCTGCCCCATGCGCAGTGAATTCGTGAGCTTGCCTCAGGATTTCAAGTCTCATAGTCTGCATGACAATGATTCAAATTTACAAAAGAAAACGCATTAAATAGTCGTTACAGTTTGAAGGTTTCCTAAAGCAGGAGGAGTCTTCACCTGCAGAAGGAAAATGCTGTGACCAAGCTTCTACGAACCACTTTGCACAATAATCAGTGTATACGCGACTTTGTTCCCATGGTAGATTACATATGCACAATCTGCTGTGCTTGTTCGCTTCCGGATGCAGCCTTTCCAGAGCCTGGGTTTAAGCTACACTCTTCATTCAAGCACAGGTCTTCGTTAAATAAAGTGAACAGAAAAGAAAATCAGCATTCAGTCTTCACCACACCACTCTAACTCAATTACAAAAACAAGTTTAAAAAAAAATAATCAATGCAAACATGTCTTTTACAAATGGACAGTAAACAAATACATCCCTGGATGAGACACACAGCTGCTGGGGACAACGGTTTTGAAAATAAAGCGGTATTTGGAAAGGACCCCACCACACACACGCCTGTGAGCTTTCTGAAAGTGCACACACAATAACACAACACTTATTAAGGTGCTTCTCTAAGCGGTGGATTTGCTGCCGTTGATGGTCTGGTGGGAAGGGCGATGTGCGGACCGAGCCTGGCTGCGCTGCTACAAAAGAAGAGGCTCAGGCAGCATGCGATGACCCAGCAGAGCCGACCTGAAACAGCAAGTTCATACTGGTAGGAAGCGGGGGGAGTTTGGCCCTGTGTTAGACAGGCTGGCGTAAGCCACTGTCTGCTGCCGATCGGAGCCCAGACCCCGCTCCCAGCCGGGGAACGCACACGGACAGGCAGGAACACGGTCGAGATGTGGTCCCAGGTACCACAGCTCGAGCAGGGGAGGCAGAAGCCGCCTTTCCACTTTTACAGGAAATTGAGCCCCGATTTTCTAAGCCCCCCGAGCAGACTATTACTAGAAGTTCTGTGTGTTGTTCTTTTCCTCTTTAAAAAAACAGGTGCAAGTGTTTGCCCAAATAGGTGAATGCAGGAAGGCGGGACAGAATGTGGGAGAACTGTCACCATCTGCTCCCTAAGTACCCAGGACAAGGGCTGTCTAGCAGGATTAGAGACAGACAGGAACTCCCCCGACCACCAGACGTTCCCCTGGCCTTGCAGAAATCAGCTGTTATGTTGGTTTTGGTGACAAGTCAAGACGCTTTGCTCAGGTAAGGCCCTTTGCATCCCCAACCACCTTTACCGGAGCAAGAGCTGGGGTCTGAGGTTTCACTGGGAACATTCAGCTGGTCTCATATACAGCAACAGTATATGAAAGGCTACTCTCCTCGTCCAGTTTCACCCAAAACTGAAAGCTTGCATTCGTCGAACAGCAGCGGGGGCTGCCCCGTCCCAGTCCTGCCCTGGCTGCACCGGATACCGTGCGTACTTTGCCCCGATGTCTGTCCAGAGGATAGGTTTAGATCTGTGGTGATGGTTGAAGTATTTACAGGTATTTGCAGCAGTTATTTACAGTACTTCTGCAGACCGCAAGCCGATTTTCTCTTCCTCCACTCCTAGTCAATCCGGCGTGGGCTTCTTTAGTGAGAAGGGCCGAATATTGAAGTGCCTGCTCAGCTGGCTCACCTGGGGACAAGGCGGACAACAGGACTGGGTTAGCGAGGCTCGGAGGGACAAGGAGGAAAGCAGGCAGAGCGCCAGACCGGTTCCCTGTACGGCCGACAAAGCCCTGCCACCTTCCTGCACCACTTTCCCCACCCTACATGCTCCCCACGGGCGCAGCGGATCCGGACCGCAGCCTCTGCCTTGTGCTGTGGGGCCAGGCTGCCCTGCCCAGGCACTGAGCCCCATCCCTGCCAGCCCGACGTTGGGGCCAGCCGGGCACGTGGCCCTGCAAGGTGCAGCCTTGCTCCCTTCCCACACCTTCCCACGTAACAGCCTGGTCTGTCCGGGAGCAGACTCGCCCCCACCCTGCCCTCCTCAGGGGCAGGAGTCAGAATCGCCTGCCCTGAGCCCAGGCACGCAGGATTTTACCCTGCGGTACTGCTCCCTCTCTGCCCCTCCCAGTAGAACTGTTAATATTTTGCTTAAATTAATTTGATAATCTCAGACATCTATGTGAAAAATTGCTCCCTGAACCCATTTGCAGTTCACACTGGGGGTCGAGTACTTTGCGTTGACACACACAGGAGGGTTACAGAGAGGAGGGGAACCCAACACCAGGTTTTGGATAATCAAGCGCCTTTTACACTAGCCTTTGGAAGAAGCCTTCACCACCTCTTTGGAGGACATGAGAAAACCACAGAGGACTGCGAGCTGCACCACAAAACGAGCTTTCGGGCACGGTTCAGAGAACCGCAGGCAGGAGGGTAAAAAAAGGTGGTGTGGCACCGGCAAGGTACAGTCATTGCAGAACCAAGACGAGCAGCGCTGAGCAGCACCAGAGGCTGAGCTGGGCACAGAGTCAGGGCAGAGGGTTTATTCCCCATCATTACTCCCAAATTCAGAGCAGTTTGGGCTTATGTCCCAGTCACAAAGCCTTAAAAGGCTCTTCAGCTCAATAAAGGCTCTTTTATCCTGGAAGGGAAGTCTGCACAGATGGGCCCTTGGAAAGCTGGAGGTGGGGGGAAACGAGGGGAACACAAACTCCGGGGAGCAGAGACTGAAGCTCCCTGCAGGGGATGGGCAAGCCCGGGCAGACAGGAGGATTACACCACCCAGTCAGCCCCCATCTCCAGCTATGATTCCAAGACCAAATTTAAGCTTCTTAGCTATTCAAATCCTTCTTGCATAGAAGCCTCATTACACTAATTGGAAAGACAAGACAACCTGGCTATTGCTTCTTTGCTGTAATTACAGTTCGAACTCGACTCCGGAGGCCCCACGTTAAGCGCTGGGGTTCCCAGGGGACAGGGCTTCCCAAGGAGGGTGTACGCACGTGGCAGCGGCCAGCTCCGCAGGGGACATGGGGTCCCTTGCCCTGGTTCCTCAGCAGCTTCCTGGGGCATTTCTAATGGGACTCGGTCTCCTCTGAGTTTGTTTCCTCTCTTAAATCAAAACTCAGGGAGTCAGGCAGAGCTGGCACAGAGCAAGGGGAGCAAACCGGTCCCTGGATCTCTACACAGCCCTTGCAGCAGGGGAGAAGGCAGAGCAGCTGCAGCGTCCCCACGTTCCCTAGCAGGGACATCCCCCCTCCCTCCTGGCTCACCCAGTGACTCCCAGCGCAGGGCACGTCAGCAAGGTCGCAGATCGAATTCATCAGCCAGAGTAACACCGACAGCCGTTTAACTTTTTACACTAAGACTCCCAAATTAAGCGCTCCTGCCCAACACGCAGACGCAGTATCTGCTGCTCTGGGTATCGACTGGAGCTGCCCTTCCCACCGCCCAAGGCTGCAGGTCACCCTTGCTGGCTTACATCCAAACGGCTCCATAAGCTGCAACCGCAGCCAGGATAAGTTAAACACGGCAGCAGAGATACGTGCATTTGTTTCAAACTAATCTCCGGTACAACAGCCCCCCGTCACATTGTGCGTAGCTTGCTTCAAACCCACGCGACAGCCCGCACAAGCCTCTCGCAAGGAAGTCAGCTCAAGTTTCGTGTGGTCACAGACAGCATGACACAGAGAGCCATTCCCACTGATATTCCCCTTTTTAAGCGGAGAATTCTCTGCCCCAAACAGCAGCAGCACCCAAGCAAAGCCTGCAGTCAGAGCACGGCAGCCAAGCCCGAAGCCCACGGGCTGAGTTCACCTACCACGACCACTCCGTAGTGGATGTGCGCCAGAGTGAGGAAAGCAGTTAACAAGTAGAGGAGAAGTGTTTCGCTGTTCGGCACGAACCCGGACATCACCACGAAGAGCACCGCCGCTATGGGGAGCAGCATCCAGTTCAGAGGCTGGCAGCGTGTGCTGCTCATCTGACAGACAATCAGTTGGCACTGCAGGAAGAGAAAGCTGTCAGTGCTTGCACCCAGAATCGACTCTGCAAGCGCAGAGCTGTCCGCAGTGCAGAGAGGACAGTCACACATGTACGTGTACCAACTGCCTGCGCTTACAACTACCATCATGCAGTTTCCCCAAGTTTCTCACTCAGGACCTTTCTTTGCATTAGAATTCCTGTGGGACACACAGAGCAAAGCCCCGTGGGGCAGAAAGGTAATAGGGAAACAGGCAGCAAAGGCCTGTTTCTTTAAAAGAAAAACGAGTTCCCTTGAGCTGACCGAGCCTTACCAGCGTTATCTGCACGATCAGCAGAAAATGCTGCCAAGCAGCAGCATGAGCTGCTGGACCCAGGACACGGACACACAGAGCTGCTCAGCCACATGTCTGAGGTGACGAGCACAGGTGCCTTTGTTAAGGTCTCAAGCAAGCAATATGCAGATGCAATATGCAGCTAAATCGGATTTTGACAAAAGCTTTAGTCCCCCACATTTTAAGTTTGTCCCAAAAAGGAAGCAGGAACTCCTTTGATATTAGCAGTTTGGTATTCACACCACAGAGGATGCATGTGTGAGCAAACACACTCAATTTAACTAATTCTCTAGTTTCTCAAGAGCGAGAGCTGCAGCACAAAATTCGCACACCCCGAACCCCGTCTACTTTCCTGTTCGTTCTTTCAATCATAGCAAAATAGAAAAGCTGTTACGTTAATCTTCGCATCTCCCTTCTCTCCTCACATTTGACCTGCCTCCCAAGCGTCCTGGCAGGCTTCACACTCCCCAGGGGATAAACTGGAGCATAAAGCAAAAGCTGCTTACAGAAATGTTAGCGAAGGCTGTTCCGACCATGAAATAGAAGAGCCTGGGATGAACTTCCAGGATGTCTGTCGGGGACATGAAGATCCACGTGGTGCAGAGCAGGAACAGCAACACTGGGGATACCAGTGGCAGCATGATTTCATACACAGAGTGGTGCTTCAAGGTGTTATTTTTATAGGCCCTGAAACACAAGCAAAAAAATGAAAATACATGGAACCACAGTGGAGAAACACCTGGCCCCTGCCTTCAGGAGAGGGCTGCAAAATCTCATTGGCCATTCTGCTACCCAAAACTGCTGACATCAGTCATAACCACGGTCAGACAAGCAAGACACACACTTTCATTGTTAACTCAAAAAACGCCTGAACTACAGAGGCACCTGGTTGTCTGGCTCTCTGGGTTGTTGTCGTGGTTTAACCTGGCAGGCAGACAAATACCACGCAGCCGCTCGCTCACTCCCCCCCCCTCGCAGTGGGACGGGGAGAGAATCGGAAGGGTAAGCGTGAGAAAAATGCGTGGGTTGAGATAAAGACAGTTTAATAGAACAGAAAAGAGAAAATAATAATGATAATGATAGAATATACAAAATGAGTGATGCACAATGCAATTGCTCACCACCCGCGCTGACCGATAACCAAGTAGCGATCGGTACTTCCTGGATCACGCCTACCGTTCATATACTGAGCATGACATCACATGGTATGGAATACCTCGTTGGCCAGCTGGGCTGGCTGTCCTGGCTGTGCTCCCTCCCAACGCTTGTTTTGTTTTGTTTTTTTTTTCTTGAGCTAAATGTCCTTGACTAGCAGGGTACTTAGCAACAACTGAACACATCAGTGCGTTATCAACATTCTTCTCGTACTAAATCCAAAACACAGCCCTAGGAAGAAATTTAACTCTATCCCAGCCGAAATCAGGACAGTTGTGACCAACAGGACAAACCTACAAAAGCTGGGGGCCCTTCTGCAAGACCCTGCTGAGCAGGCTGCCAGCCCGCTGCTGCCAGCGCACCCCGCAAACTGGGACCTTCTGGCGTGTCAGAGCCACTTTGCCACGCTGAAAACAGTCCTCTGAAAACTACTGAAAACTAAGGAAACCAAGTTCTAAGAGGCTTTGGGGGTTCTTGCAAAGGTGCTAGTGCAGGGAGGGAGACTTGAGGACAGAGAAACTTACTTGTAGAAGTTATAGAGGCTCATCGGCAGCGTCACAGTGAGCGCGCAAGCTGGAAGAGAAAGAGCCGCGTTACTGCCCCACGATAGAGGGAGACCATCTCGTGCACCCCATGAAGCGGTTGTGCTCTGGTTTAAGTTCCTTGCAAGAAAAATAGCTCAGAGGTGCACCAAGAATAGCTCGGCACGTTTAAAAGTAGGTGCTCATAATTCTGGTCCAAGGGCTGTAATTACAAGTTAAGGTCTGCTATAAATTAAAGACATTTCAATTTTAAAAAGCTGCATTAATGAGCCCAGTATTATGCTTTAAACAGTTACAAACTTTAGTTATAATACTGTCTTTAAAGAGACATGAGGTGAGTTCAAACTCCACAAGCGACATGGCTGCGCACAACAGAGTTTTCAGTCTCCATAATAAAGCCAATTTGCTATTTCTCCCACTATGAACAACCATTTTCAGTTCCCATTGTGCAAAAAAGTTCTTGTCATTTAACTTGACAAATGATACTAAGAGTCTCAATAAGTCTGAAAAAATTTAGACCTCAATAGGGAACATTCATCCGCTACACTCAAACCTGTGAGAGTCTATCACAACTCCTTCCATGTTTATAAAGCACTAGGTATTTTAACAGAGCTGTAAATATTCCTGCTTTTAATAACCCAGCTCCTATCCAAGTACACAAATCCAGGCAATGTAGGCATCATGCTCTATTTTTCACATAGGAAAAGTGCATTTATTATTCTGTGTTAAGTTATACGTCTGCTAAAGGACAGCTCAGAATATCCACCTGATTAAGAAAAGTGCAAGCATTAGATTTAACATAACAATTCAAGACATATTGATTTGAAATTAAGAGGTTACAATTAACCCCTAAAGAAAGGGACACAGACTAAGAAAAATTAAACTAAGTAAGAACTTCTGAATAAGCCAAATTTCATTCAGCAAAGACAGCTCTCCCCGGCTAAGCTTCACCTGCATTACTCCCCCTTTTGCAGTGTCTTGTTCTGACCAACCATTGGAGGAAAAGGCTGGGGTTTTATTTAATTTTATTTCTTTTTTTATTTAATTTTTAGATGGGTGGATGCAGGGCAGGACCCCCAAACAGCAGAGTGCTTTTCCCCACCTCCGTGGCTGTAACCTCCCTCCTGCAGCAGCCCCCTGCTCCTGCGCAGCGTTTGGGCTCTGGGTCCTGCCCTGGCCATGCTGCGGGGCGAGACGGAGCCCCAGGCAGCAAACCAAGCATGCTCGGCAAACAGCGCGAGCGCCGGGGGATCCCCGCTGGCCGCCGGCTGCCAGCACCCACCCACGTGCTGGGCTGCGTTTTACCCCCTAAAAACCTCACGGCTCTCGCTGAAAACAGACCGTGCTTCCCCTGGGCAGTGCGATGCCTGCAGCCCCACACTCGGGCAACGCAGCTATTTGGAGGAGACGTGCATTCACACGCTCGTGGGTCCCAGGCAGGAGGGAGTCTCCTGTTTAGCATCCAGGGTCCGGTGCTCGGCTCCAGCTGGCTCCCAGCGCCCTGGCACACCCGGCCCCAGGCAGCAGCCACAACCCTCAGCCGCTCTCGTCTGCCCGCTACGCCGTTCCAGGCCAGGAACCATTTTCCAGGCAGGCAGCACCGGGGCTGATCCCCCAAGCAGCAGCATGCACCTATATCCCCAGGATTGGCACAAAATACATCTGAGGCATGAGCGCAGCGCTCCGCTGCCTTGCTCTTTTGGTCAACACAGACCCAGGCAGACGGGAGTTAACTTCTCCAAAGTAACTATGCAGAAGACAGCAATACTTTGAAATCCTGGGAAAGGGGAGGCTGCAAGAACACCCTCAAATAGTCACTTCAATAACAGCCTCCAGGAGCTTTCATTACAGCAAACAGAACAGCGTTATCATATAATTAAGACATTGGGTTTCATTAAAAAGGTGGAGTTTAAAAGACAGGCTTCAACATGGAGTTTCTTACCAATAATCATTGCAGTGAATAGGTCTCTATATAAGAAATTAAACAGGAAAGGTGCATACCAGGCCTCCACTCCCACAATGGCTGTCACTATGTAGACAATTGAAATGGTCTGAAAGAAAGCACAGGACAAGCAGGCGTGAGCAACCGGACGGGCAAGTCTGGCAGCACCCGACCGGCAGCGCAACGTGCGTGCCAGACAGCGTCAGGGAAAGGCAGCTCGAGAAGCACGCTCTAAGCTACACCATGTTCAGTTCCCCCCACCGGCAGGAAGGAGAAAAATAAAAAAATCCACAAACATCCCCTGTTACGAGACCAGGTCTGATAAGTGTAGTAGCTGAGCTGTTGAGAAGGATGCGACCAGGAGCTGCTCCTCGCAGCAGGAGCAAAGATGCCCTCGCACAGCTTGAACTCACGAGATGCCTGAAGTATGAGAGGTTTTATACTGCAAGTTGCAGTGACCCTGGAGGGTTTGTTCAGGGACTCTTTCTTGTCCGTCTGCTGAAGCAATTACAGGGAAAGAGCTAACAAGGGATATTCCAGTTTTAATAGTAACCCTGAAGCTGGGTGAAGCATGCCTGCAGGGCAGCTCAGCCCTCCGCCCCCTGCCTTTCTGCAACAGGCAGAGATCCGAAAGCATTAGGGTTAAGCAATGCTTTTGGAGAAAAGGGTCAGAGTACAGTCAGAGGAGACCAGCTACGGCCTCCTTTTACTAGCAGAGATGATTATTGCAGTTAATGCAGCTGCATTAATTGCACTCTCCTTCCAACTTGTTGCATTTCCCACCCAGCATCTGATAAGCCAGAGGGTAAAGGAGTACTGTGTGCTGCGCGGTGCTGTGCGACTGCACCCTGGCTGGGAAGGACTGCTGCTGCAGTAAAGGTGAATTGCATCATCCAGAGCCTGCTCCCAGTTCTGATGGGCTCTGCAGACAGAGCCTCCTGCAGATAAGTCCTTAATGGGACACGGACCTACCAAAGGATCCATCACGGTCAGTCTCAACATCGACTGCCCAGTTACCACGGTACAGAGGGGCACCTCCCCAGGAACCTTTGCTCCAGGCACAGGGATTAACATGCCAATTCGTTACTCTGCTACATTTTGGCACACGGCCTGCTGGTGCCAACAGGCACCCCAAACTTCTAGACTTGAACGTACCCACGTTGGTGTAAGGCAGGAAACTAACTAAAGCAATGATTTAGATGGCCAAAACATGCATCTTAGGACAGCAGAAACCAGGCAGAGGAAACACAAGGCAATATCCATTCTTCAAGCCTCGTTTTTTGTGGATGGTCCATCTACAAAAGCTACTCGGAACAAAATAAAAACCACATCGCACAAACCTCCTTGGATTTAATGGTTTTGAGCAGTCGAACTCTACTGCCACATGACCCCATCTCACTAAAGCAATTATAGCTCAAAGTCATGCAAGCAGTCTTGGAAAGCTCTCTTCCTCCACAATGCCTGGAGACAGGCTGAAGATGCTGTCCTGGTTTCGGCTGGGATGGAGTTAATTTTCTTCCTAGTAGCTGGTATAGTGCTGTGTTTTGGATTTAGGATGAGAATAATGTTGATAACACACCGATGTTTTAGTTGTTACTGAGCAGTGCTTACACTAAGTCAAGCGCTTTTCAGCTTCTCATACTGCCCTGCCAGCGAGGAGGCTGGAGGTGCACAAGAAGCTGGGAGGGGACACAGCCAGGACAGCTGACCCAAACTGGCCAAAGGCATATTCCATACCGTATGATGTCATGCTGAACAAAAAACTGGGGGGAGTTGGCTGGGGGGGCAGGGCCACTGCTCAGGAACTGGCTGGGCATCGGTCAGCGGGTGGTGAGCAATTGCATTTGTATATTCTTTTATCATTCTTATTATTTTCCCTTCCTTTTCTGTCCTATTAAATCGTATTTATCTCAACCCACGAGTTTTACCTTTTTTTCGATTCTCTCCCCCATCCCATTATGAGTCCTGCACTTCGGCCACAACAACCCCAGGCAACACTGCAGGCTTGGGGAAGAGTGGCTGGAAAGCTGCCCAGAGGAAAAGGACCTGGGGGTGCTGGTCGACAGCGGCTGAACATGAGCCGGCAGTGTGCCCAGGTGGCCAAGAAGGCCAACGGCATCCTGGCCTGTATCAGAACTGGTGTGGCCAGCAGGAGCAGGGAGGTGATCGTGCCCCTGTACTGGGCACTGGTGAGGCCGCACCTCGAATACTGTGTTCAGTTCTGGGCCCCTCGCTACAAGAAGGACATGGAGGTGCTGGAGCGTGTCCAGAGGAGGGCAACGGAGCTGGTGAAGGGCCTGGAGCACAAGTCTGATGGGGAGCAGCTGAGGGAACTGGGGGTGTTCAGCCTGGAGAAGAGGAGGCTGAGGGGAGACCTCATCGCTCTACAACTACCTGAAGGGAGGTTGTAGTGAGGTGGGTGTTGGTCTCTTCTCCCAAGGAACAGCGATAGGACGAGAGGAAATGGCCTCAAGTTGCGCCAAGGGAGGTTTAGATTGAACATTAGGAGAAATTTCTTTACAGAAAGAGTGGTCAGGCCTTGGAACAGGCTGCCCAGGGAAGTGGTGGAGTCACCATCCCTGGTGGTATTTAAAAGACGTGTAGATGAGGCCCTTAGGGACATGGTTTAGTGGGCATGGTAGTGTTGGGTTGACGGTTGGACACGATCTTAGAGGTCTTTTCCAACCTTAATGATTCTATGATCCCACTGTGGGGGGAGCAAGGGAACGGCTGTGCAGTGTTGAGCTGCCTGCCGGGTTACACCAGGACAGACACCCACCTCCAGAGAGCGTTGCAGCGACCCATTTACAAGTAGCAGAGCTGCACGCATCCCTCGCACACCTCAGCGGGCACTACTGCACCCAGGCGCGCTAGCAGGTCACTGAGCTTCTGCTGAAGCCGAGCAGCGGCTGCGGCGCGTACTTACCACCTGGCTGATGTCATATCCCCAGGGCAGGAAGAGGATCCCTGTGTTATACTTCTCCCAGTGGGAGAGGATGAACGAAAACAAGACCACCCATAAGAGGAGGTAGAGAACGAAGACACTGACACCCGTGGAGCCCCGTCCAAAGGTGGAGTAGACTGTCACGACAAAGTACACGCATGCCCAGCTGTCCAGGCCGTGATCAAAGAGCTCTCCCAGGGGCGTGCTGGAGTTGGTCCGGCGAGCCTGCTTCCCATCAACACCATCTGGGAAGAGAACAAGGAGAAACGGGGAGTTTTGCTGGACACCCCCACACAAAGCAGCTGACAAAGCGGGCGCAGGCAGCAAACAGCAGCTTTCAGTACCTCCATCCTCTAATGGGGAGTGCACTTCACACCCCCTGCTCTACTTGAGACTGAAAAATACAATAAAGTCTGACGAGATTATGTTTATTTAAAGCAGACTGAAGACAGAATGTCACAATTTCTCTCGAAGTCAGTTCCAGCATCCTCCTTTCACATCAGCTGCTCCGGGACAACTTCCTTCTATCCACTTTGCAAAGCAGTTCCCGGAAACTGCTCTAGCAGCCTGAGCAGCAACTGGATTAGTGCATGGCAGAAGCCCAGGATCAAAAATTTCTCAACGGGCTCGGAGATAAGACAACATGCAGCCGCAGCATGAGCAGACGACAGACACAAACCCCCATAATCAACTAGATAAAGTCTTACCTAATGTATAGGCCATGAAGTTGAGAAGACCGACAATGACCCACACCCCGTTCGGAACATGCTGGTGATCAGGAGCTGCAGAGATCAGAAAGACCCAAGTCAGGACGGCTCGGTATGTACTTTCGATGGGTTTATTTTGGCACAAGAGGCACAGCAACAAAGACCGGCGGCTCACCAAGACAAAGCACCTACACAACTCAAACAGTGAAACTGAGATACCAGCTTTCCAGGACGTGATGGCAGAGCTGTTCCACAACAGTGAAACCAGGTCACCAGGACATACTTGTCCTCTGTCCCCAGCTCCCCAGTCATGGGATCTAAGAACTGGTGATGGCAGCTAGCAACTGTAGCCCAAATGCATGACATGGAAGTGTGTGCAGATCAGACCCTCCTCAATCATTTGCTCATAGAGCATCAAGTAGAGCCTCTCTGAGATGTGGCAACACCTTGCCTCTGCAGAAACACGTCAGGATTCCCCTCCCAGTCTCCAGTCTGCATCCTGCCAATTGAAACAGAGTTCCTCCTTAATAACGTCCCCACCTCCTCCAATGTTGTTTTGGCAGATAGCCAGCTTCGCTGTCTGCAACTCAAGGAGCCCAAAGGTGCATTTGAAAACAGCAGGAAGAGGCACACCTTCTTGGCAGCAGCCTCGCAGGAGGGCACACGGAGGTCTCCTAGGGGGAGCAATGAGTCCATGAAATGCCACCTCCTGTTTCCTTAGAGCAGCATGACGGTGCCTTTCCAGCAGCAAATGGAGGGCATCACGTCTGCAAAACCATCCAACAAGGAAGGAAGGCACAAGCTTCTGGAGGCCTCACCAGCAAAATGAAAAGTTGTCTTTCCAAGCAGGACATGCATAACATGTATGTACAAAAGGGACTCAAGACATGAGCTTCACCATCCCTTTGGCAGAGCCCAAGTTTCTGGAAATCGGATGTCCTGGGGATTCTCACACTCAGCTTCCTTCCCTGAGCTACTACCGTCAGCTTTTCTTCCTATGGCTCATGGACCAAAACACAGTCCAAATCTTAGCTAACAGCCACTGCTGCCACCCGAGCTTTTGAAAGCCTGGCATATTGAAAACAGTACTTGTCTACCTACCAATAAAGACAATCCCAAGAAACCAGTATTTTTCCCACTTAAGTGTATTTTGAGGATTGGCCCAGTTTTAGAAGAACTAGATTAACTCTTCTGAGCAACCTAAACCAAACCTGGCAGGGGCAAAAGGAGAGAAAAAAACTAGAGGAAGCTATTGATAAATGACAGAGTTATCTTTTCCCTGGGACACCCCCATGAAGAAGGGGACATAACTGAACCTTCGGATTCATGAACAGATGAACATGAGTAGGACCCTGGGAACTACCGACCTGTCAGCCTCACCTCTGTGCCTGGGAAGAGCATGGAACAGATCCTCTTGGAAGCTATGCTAAGGCGTATGGAGGTGATTCGAGACAGCCAGCATGGCTTCACCAAGGGCGAGTCCTGCCTGACCAACCTAGTGGCCTTCTATGATGGAATGACTACACCAGTGGATATGCGAACGGCTACTGATGTCGTCTATCTGGACCTCTGTAAGGCCTTTGACACGGTCCCCCACAACATCCTTCTCTCTAAATTGGAGAGGTATGGATTTGATGGGTGGACTGTTCAGGGGATGAGGAATTGGCTGGATGGTCGCATCCAGAGGGTAGTGGTCAATGGCTCAATGTCTGGATGGAGATCGGTGACAAGTGGTGTCCCACAGGGGTCCGTACTGGGACCAGTACTGTTTAATATCTTCATCAATGACACAGACAGTGGGATCAGGTGCACCCTCAGCAAGTTTGCAGATGACACCAAGCTGAGTGGTGCGGTCGACACTCCCGAGGGACGGGATGCCATCCAGAGGGACCTGGACAAGCTCGAGAAGTGGGCCCGTGTGAACCTCATGAGGTTCAACAAGGCCAAGTGCAAGGTCCTGCACCTGGGTCGGGGCAACCCCTGGTATCAGCACAGGATGGGGGATGAAGGGATGGAGAGCGGCCCTGCCGAGAAGGACTCGGGGGTACTGGTGGACAAAAAGCTGGACGTGAGCCGGCAATGTGCGCTCGCAGCCCAGAAGCCAACCGTGTCCTGGGCTGCACCACCAGCAGCGTGGCCGGCAGGGCGAGGGAGGGGATTCTGCCCCTCTGCTCTGCTCTGGTGAGACCCCCCTGCAGAGCTGCGTCCAGCTCGGGGGTCCTCAGCACAGGACAGACAGGGACCTATTGGAGCGGGTCCAGAGAAGGGCCACGAAAATGGTCAGGGGGCTGGAACAGCTCTGCTATGGAGAAAGGCTGAGAGGGTGGGGGTTTGTCCTGGTTTCAGCTGGGATAGAGTTAATTTTCTTCCTAGTAGCTGGTACAGTGCTGTGGTTGGGATGCAGCATGAGAATAATGTTGATAACACACTGATGTTTTAGTTGTTCCTAAGCAGCGCTGGGAACTGAGTCAAGGACTTTTCAGCTTCCCGTGCTCTGCCAGTGAGGAGGTGCACAAGAAGCTGGGAGGGGGCACAGCCGGGACAGCTGACCCAAACTGGCCAAAGGGATATTCCATACCATATGACGTCATACTCAGTATATAAGCTGGAGGGAGTTGGCCGTGAGGCAGCAACCGCTGCTCGGGAACTGGCTGGGCATCAGTCAGCAGGTGGTGAGCAACTGCATCACTTTTTTTTTCCCCCCTGGGTTTTGTTCCTCTCTCTCTCTCTCTCTCTCTCTCTCTCTCTCTCGTTGTTTTACTTTTCATTACAATTTATTATTATTATTATTATTTTATTTCAAGTATTAAACTGTTCTTATCTCAGCCCATGAGTTTTCTTACTTTTGCTCTTCCAATCTCTTCCCCACCCCACCGGGTGTGGGGAAGGTGAGTGAGCTGCTGTGTGGTGCTTAGGGGCCAGCTAGGGTTAAACCACAACAGCGTTGTTCAGCCTGGGGAAGAGAAGGCTCCGGGGAGACCTTATTGCGGCCTTTCAGTGCTTGAAGGGGCTTATCAGAAAGGTGGGGACAGACTTTTTAGCAGGGCCTGTCGCGACAGGACAAGGGGGAAGGGTTTTAAACTAAAAGAGGGGAGATTCAGACCAGATAGAAGGAAGAAATTCTTTACTCTGAGGGTGGTGAAACCCTGGCAGAGGTTGCCCAGAGAGGTGGTAGATGCCCCGTCCCTGGGAACATTCAAGGTCAGGTTGGTCGGGGCTCTGAGCAACCTGATCGAGTTGAAGATGTCCCTGCCCACGGCAGGCAGTTGGACTGGATGGACTTTAAAGGTCCCTTCCCACCAAAACCATTCTGTGATTCAATGATTCTATGGGTACTGTTAAAAAGTTTAAAGCTGTGCACATCCTTGCCTTATGCAGAATAGTGAAACTGAGAAAGAGGTTTTTGCCTTTGTTAGTCTGACCATGGTGCTGGCATGTTTTTGCAAGAGGGTAATTAGCCTGGATGCAAAGAACAAGGCCCTACCTGCTGACGTCAGGGAAGCAGAGTTTCCCACATAACCCTGTTAGATTTTAAAAGGAGGGCACTGGGTTCTCATCTGCTCTGTAGGCAGAGCCAACTCCTACTCAGGATTTCGGCCGTTTCCTCCTCCCTTGCCGCATGCTGCCAGCCAGGCTCACGTCCACCCACCAGCCGGAGGGAAGGTGTCATATTCGGACAAGTCCTTGCCATGAAGCCCAGCGAGTTCAGCCCCTCAGCTCTGTCCCTCCTCTGGCACAGCCACCTGCCTCTGGGAAGGCCCAGACTATCAATGAGCACCAGAAGTCACAGCAGAGGAGGTGACAGATTTCACCACTCTGATGCTTCAAATCCAAACAGGAACAGGCAGCCTTACCAGAAGCATAAAAGTCAGGGTCGAAGTATGCCATGAGGAAGAAGTTGAAGACAAGCAGCAGGAAGCCAGAAAACGTTATCAAATTTGGGGCCAGCCAGGTAGGGAAGATCTATGGGAAAGCAGCAAAAGAACACATGAACTCATTAAAACATGTAATAAGGACCACGCGCTGCTCCCAGCCATGGCAGAGAGCTGGTTACAATCGTCTGGGTGTTAGGCAACATTGCTTAGTCGCATCTGGCATATCACGGGGCAGCAGGAAGCTTTAGGCTGCGATGCAGTGAGCTCGGGGCAGGCTGCAGGCTGGAAGGCAGCGCCCTTTGTAATTAGTTGCACCACAAACGAAGCAGGACTTTTCAGCTGGCAGTTTTACAGAGAAGACTTTGTGGTGACTGGAGTTTTGCTGTCCCACTCAGGGCAGGACAAGGTCTCACCTTCACTATCGTGTTCCAGAAGGGATGCATGACATACAGAGACAGGGGGTTGCTGTCCACGGCACTGTACTGTGAACGACAAGGGAAAAACAAAAAAACAATAGTTAGGGCTCCACCAACACTTGCAAAAAGCCAGAGATCCTGAATATTGAGTTCTCTGTGAGGACACCTGCTACCCGAGTCTTGGCATTGCAAGAACACTTGGGTCAAGGATGGAGTCTCACCAGGGATGGTGCTAAACAACCCGAAAAGCACCCACCAGCTCCAGCGACACTGGCCACGGACACACGCAGGCAGCTCTCTCGTGCATATCTCGTGCCTGCACCCAATGCCTCCCCTCCGCAGGGAGCAGCCCCACGAGAAGGGTGGGTAGCATGCCCACCGCAATGGGTTTTGGAAGGCGGGAAGAGACTCAAGGACGCGCAACCTCCTTTGCAGCCAACGCTCCCACCAGAGCCCCGCACCCCGATGGCCACACCGCAGGCCTGGTGGCACTCTTCACAAGCCAGAGAAGAAATGACAGTCCCATGGCCCCAAGCACCCACACCATGCGACCGACCCACCGAGGACAGCTTGGTGTGCTCTTGCTTGAGCAACCCTGTAGAGTCATGCCCCACAAGATGAGCAGGACCAGGGACCTTCTTGGCTCAGCACCCAAAGGTGCTGTGCAGAAGGGCAGCGGGAGACCTCCCCACCAACCATGAGAGCTGGGGACACTCCTGCAGCCCTGCTGGTCTCCAGGCTCCTTAGCTCTCACACCCTGGCACCCCTTTCGCCAAAGGCTGCAGGAGGACAGCGATGAGCCCCCTTGGTGGTGTCCCCAAAATGGGAGACTGTTCTCCAGCGGACAGGATACTAACAGGGAGCTTCGAGGGATTTCTGTGCTGACAGCTCTGAGTGACCCAGACACAACCAGTGACTGACCCCAGACGTCCTGCATGCTTCAGTTGAAGCCATCGAGATGCCAGTTATCGCTGTCCCACTCATCTCCGGTCACTTAGAAGAGACTTCCTCCTCCCAGAAAGACAGCAGATATTTATGAGCAAGGTCTTCAACCCGCTCCCTTGTTCTGCAGATGCTCCAGGACACGTACACCACCATACCACCACGCATCCACAAGTATCTCCGAATCCTGCACATCCCGTCACAGTTTCAGGTGCAGAGGGTCATTTGGCACTGAAGAGAAGGCAGAGGCACCAGCTTCCCAGTGCAGCCACGCAGGTGACCTGGGCTGGTTCGTGGGCACCACGGGACGTGGGGCTCCCAGCCCCACCGCAGGAGGTGGGGACAGAGATTGGGGCCAGCAAGGGAGCAAAGTGATCGTAGCAGCAGAGGTGACAGGTTTCACTGTTTGGAGGTTGGACCCATGTCATTTTTCCTTATTCAGTTAGCAGTTTGAAGCAGTTGCCTGCTGACCTGGTGAAGGATCAGCATCTTGCTCCTTGCCCAGCTCAGCAAGCTGGAGTCCACATTTCCAGAGGAGGAGGATTGGCGGGTGAACACCAAGAGGCCTGTGGGTATCCCACGCAGGACGGGTCTCAGAGGGCTGCTCAGAAGGGCTCCTCTCCGTTAAGGAGCCGAGATTTCTGCAGAGGCAGCTACTGCCCTTGGGAAATGGGGAGGAAGAGCTCTTACCCCTCACCCCAACGCTTTTAGATCATTTGGAGGGGGGAGAAATAAGAAAACCAAAGACCCAGACAAGCCATGAAACAGTTTCTAGTTAGAAAGTTAAAATTTGACATCATTTGGCTCTCAAGAGCACCATGAGCTGTTATCTGCTCTCCAGCTCACAGCCCCTTCCTAGCAAAGATTACCCCGTCTAAAGTCCTCTTCCTCAAGTAACACTTTGATAAGAATCCCAAGAAAAATTTCATAGGCTACGAAACTCCTCGGCTCACGTCGTGGGTGCCAAGCAGGTCAGCTCCTGGTGCCCACCCACCCTCGGTCCCCATGGTTGAGACAGCACCCCTGCAGCAGTGCCTGCCGCCGTCCCACGCGAGTCTAATCCCAAGTTTACGAGCAGTGTTATGGAATGCAATCAAGGCCTCCACCCCTCCTGCACACCGCCACGGACATAACCTGTGCACTCCCCGAGATAAGGGGAGTTTGGCTGGCAAAAGGAAACCCATCAGCAGGGAGCAGCTCCGGGTCCCCACCCACCCCACGGCCTTGAACTAGCCACCGTCTCCGCATCCACGGTTTGTTCCTCCCTCTGTGCTCCTCTCCTTGGCTGGAAACCCCATTTCCCCGGGAAGCAGTCTGTCCATTTCAAAAGCTGGGAAGAAAGCGGTGGGAAAGGGCAAAGCAACACCCCACAAGAGAGCTGCCAGCAGGAGGAAGGGGCACCAGGTCTCGCCGGGCTCTGAGCACACAGGCTAAGAGCTTACAGCATTTGTTCCTAACTGGGTGAATCCCATCCTTGGCAAGCATTTCTGTACCCCCACCAGCTCTTCCCTGCCCCCCCATGACGGATCAGTCCGTCTCGCTGGGGGTTAGCCCCAGCGCTTACGTCCCCACGCCAGCAAGCCCGTAGGAGCTGCAGAGCAAGCAGCAACAAAACCCCGAACTCGATGCCATACGGAGGCGAGGTTTAACCCGCAAGGAATTTCCATCCCAGCTTAATGCAATTTCGGGGGACAGAATTCCAAACGCCTTACGAGATAATAGGATTTGAACCACTGGTTAGGGGAGGAGGAGAGCTGGAGACTGATTAAATCTCATTATCCCGAAAACTGCCTGGAACAAGAAAACAGACGCAATGCTTGCAGCAAGGCAGGGGAAGCGCTATGCTCGTGTTTGTAAGGTACCTTGGGAAGTTTTCCCAGGCCCATGTCCCAGGAAGCTTTCCCCTCTCCCCCCATGTTTGGGGACGGGGGATAATAGTCAATAAGCAGCTTGTCCCCATGGTCACACATGTTGCCACTTTGCTTGCAGAACTCAAAGACCTGGAATGACCCGTTTCTTGGGGGAGAGGGCAGCTGTTTTGCAGAGGTTTGCTGATACAACCACCCCGGCTTCAACCAGTCTCCTGGAGGGACACTTCTTTGCCTGCTGAGCGAGGCAGGTAGGTGCTCTGCCAGCTCAGAGGACACCAACAGACCAAAGGGACCAAGCTGGGGTTGGCTCCAGCGCCAGGCTGCCTGCCACCCTAAGGGACGGCGCTCCAAGGCAGCCAGGACAAGGCTGCCTGCCCAGGACAGCCGCCTGCCAGAATACCAATGACCTGCCAGGCATCTTCAGCTACAAAACTCAAAAAACATCTGCCATGCCCAGCCTCCCCGCAACTGCTTTTTGTCATTTGGTTTCCTTCCTACAGACATTCCACCTCTTTACCTTTCTGCGCTAGCAAGAAGGGGTTTCCGTCCTGCACGGCACGCAAGCTCTCCGCTCCATAGGGGACAGCAAGCCAGCAGGGCTGCTGGAGACGCTGGCAGCAGGCGAAGGAGGAGGGACAGGCAAGGACAGGCAAGGCAGGCACACTCTCCACCTCCTCAGGGAGCAGGGCCTCTGCGTTGTCAGAGCTGGAAGCAAAGCAAGCTGCGGAGATGCTTCACTTGCAGCTCACTCCTCTGGCCGCTCACCCTCCAGCCCACGCCACGGGAAGAGAGCATGCTGGTGATGGAGGCAGCAGCCTGTCCTTGAAGGAAGCCCTTAGCCAGGCTCCTCATTCCTGCGTCAGCCCTCCAGGGCCAACCTTTTTGGAGACTGACATTCCAGAGAAATACAGGCTCAGGATATCTGCCTCGATCTGCCTGTTCATACACGCTTGTGCCTTGGAGCAAAACGGAGGAAGGGGCCCGACCGCCCCCGAGAGCACCAGGCTGAGGCATGGGGCTTGTACTCCCCCAAAGCTCGTCTCACACTCAGCTGCTGCGGTTGCTCTGATGAAACGCTCTCAAGGCTATAAACACAGCGGCGTTTTAGCTCACCACGCACGGCACCAGCTCTGTCATTCACCCACCTCACCCTCACTGCAAATTAGCATCACCTTTTCCATTTTGGATCTCTACGCATTGGTCTAGTGACTCACGCACGTGACTATTATCCTTCTCCAAGTCATTTTTCTTTCACGGCCGATGACTACCACCAGCTAGGACTCTTGATTTCTCCCTCGTTTTCAGGGAGAGAAGGCCAAACAAAAAGCACAAGTGCATGGAAGGAATTTTGTACGCTCCAGAGCCTCCTTCTCAAAGCAGACAGGCATTTGTAACGGGCCCTGCTCTAAAATAGCACCGTGCGTGCAAACACTGCTTCTCCTTACGACTGCAGGAAGGAGGGAACTCAGCCCAGGCAGTCCCCTTGAGATTTGGTTTTAAACTTCTTAAGAAAAGAGCAGAGCCAACTTGGCAGCAACAATCCCATCACTTGTACAGCGGCAGCCTCTCCTGCACCCCCTCCGTGCCAGGATGGCCACGGGACGGCTCAGCCCCACACTTCCCCCATCCAGCCACCCCACAGGGCACCCCAACAGCCAGCAGACGGTCCCGGCTCCCACAAAGCCATCGCGGGCGCAGCGGTGACCTGACTGCATCGTTATGGGATTTGAAGACGCAAATGGCTCATACAGCTTAAAAACAACATTAATCATGCAACCAGGACGTTTCTGGAAGATCCAATTATGTGTCCGAGGAGGAAAAAAAATACAGATTTATAGCCCAGATTCTACTAATAGCCTTCCTGTCCAGAAAAACAATGCCGCTTTTAAGTAATCCGGTTACCAGGAGCCAGCGGCAGACCAAACATTGTCGCACGGGTGCCCTGGGCGCACCGATGTCAGACACCCGAATGGATCCAGGGTGGGCTGGGGGAGGACAGCGCTGGTGGCACAGGCACCAGCCCTGGGGACAGCAAGCAAGGATGGACTTGTACACCCCATTTTGCTCGCAGGCGTTCCGGCAAGGTCCACGGCAGCCTGCGCTGCTGGCCGCGAGCCTGAGTTTCACCGCTTGCACCAGCAGCGGGAGCAGGGCAGAGGGAGCCTCAGCAGAGCAGCAAGTCCATAAGGCTGTTTCCTATAAATCTCCTTAAGAAGAGGGCATGAGGCTAAGAATCTTCTCCCATCAGGCTCGAGATAAGCCAGGAGGCAGCGAACTCCCGGCGAACATAATTGAGCGGGGCCATGCCAGTGCAAACAAGTCACATTTGCACTATGCACACACTTCACTGATGCACGAGAAGTCACATCGTGCTTTAATGGTACTTATTAACTTGAGTCCTGTTTATCTTTTCTAAGGTCATTTCTCAGCTGGCATAAGAATGGAGCACGTTGGCAGTAGTAAACCCACAACCGCCGCATAAGCCGACGGGTTTGGCTCCCACTGCGAGCAGCAGCAGCTCAGCAGGCAGAAAACAGCACGAAGGATGTCCCGTCTGCCTGCCCCGCGGCAGGGAGGGACGGCCCGAGCAGCCGGCAGCGCAAGCTTCAATGCCAGCATCGCTTCCCTCCTCCTGCCGTTTTTCATCATGCAGGTTTTAGACATCTAGCAATTAAAGATGCTTCAAAACACAGCGTGCAGGGGTCCCGGCAAGGTCAGAGCCCCTCTCCCCCAAGAGGAACTACCGCACTGAGCGGAAGCCTCCTTCCTGCTCCCCAAGCCCCACGGGGTGTACAAATTCATTTGGAAAACCAGATTTCTGCCCTGCTGACACCCTCTCACGTTCAGAGCCTCAGCTCTCACTGGCACCAGCTGGGAGATTATCCCCCACCTTCTGCAAACATGGACGTGGGACCACTCCTCCAGCAAAGCCAATGGTGACAAGCATCGGGGAGAAGCTCGCTCTTCCCCGCAGCTCAGGGGGCAGAAGAGGTGTTTAGGACCACCAGGTGGTAGGTGGGGAGCGTGCAGCAACAGCCCCGCTCCGGCAGGAGGAATCGGCTGTGGACAGAGCAACGCTCATCGGGGCAACAGCTCTACCTCAGAGCAGAGGTACTGCAGAGGGATAAAACAAGCACGCTTGGATGCAAAGCATCGGCAAGCAGCCTGGGCTGAGCTGATACACGGCACACCTCCATCCAGCCTAGCCCAGACCCGGCCCCTCCACAGGCCAGACTCGCCCTCCAGAACAGCAGCTCATGAAGGGACCTGCCCGTGGTCACCCCAGGAGCTCACCTTACAAAGACCCATCCGACAGGGAGCCCACACTCGAGTCAGACCTTGGCTATCTGAGCTCCAGCCAGCTCACCCAGAGGGCTGCAGCTCTGCGCCGGCACCAGGGTCGTCCCGCGGTGGGACAGAGCCGGCAGCCAGCCCCACCACCCTACTGCCGAGTCCTGACCCCATCCCATCACCGTGCTGTGGGATGGGAAATCATTTCCCCGTGGACACGTAACATGGAGCAACACGATGTTGATGGCAGGCTTCAGCAAACAGCCTGCCAATTTCCACTGCATCCAGGAGCTCTCTCTGTTTGGGAGCATTAAATATCCATGAATATGGGTCACCACTGCTTCCGCTACAGTTCGAGGTGATCAGCTGCAGAAAGGATGCACAGATGGTGAGCACAGGAGTGGGAAAGATGAACCTTCAGGGGCCTGAGGCAGGGGTGCAGTTAGAGGAGGATCAGCCAGCAACGAGCCTCTGGAGTGGGAATCGAGGGATCAGAGCAGCGACTCTGGGGATGAAAAACGGGGAGAGGAAGAAAAGGCAGAAGTAAAAATGCACAAACAGGAAACCTGTTACAATAACGTTGCGACAGCCAAAAGACCTTCCAACTGCTGCCAGAGCTGTTCTGGATTTCGAAAAAGAGGGCTGAACTACCTGAGAGGGGGATCAGACTAGTTTTGCAAGCCTGCTCCTGGTGCCCAAGGAAGACAGAAGGGACCAGGGCGACCATGGCAGTGCAACCCAGGCAAGGGGGCAGCAGTCGCTCACCATCCCGAGGCACACTTCGACACCCACCTTGCACCCTCCCAAGAGCATTCAGTCCCAGAACAGACCACCCCAAAACCCGATTCCTGCTGGATCGGTGAGGTGAATTGGCCTCTCCAGGTGCCTGTAAGCCACCGGGGAGCTGCAGCCCTAGTCCCCTCTCCAGAGGACAACAAGGCCATGGCAGGACTGGGCCGAATCCAGCACAGAGCTGGGTTTGATGCCAACCCACCAACCAGGAGAATACAGGAGTCAGAGCAAGAAAAGAGGATTCGTCACAATCCCTAGAAAAAGAAATCAAGTTGAACTTTTAAGTATACCTACCAAATGAAAACACAAGCCCACGCACAGCTGGAGATGATTACAGATGAAGCAAGGCACTGCGGGGAAGGAGGGAGAAGACTACCTTCAAGTTTCAACAGAGCTTATATGGAAGGCACAAATAAAACATTTTCTTTCCAAAGCACATAACACTCTGCCTCTCTATATCCCTCGTCCCACCTCTCCGCAAAGAGGAAATTCACCATTAACAGAAAAAAGCTGCGTTACTTCGAAAGCCCTGACATCCTGCTTTGTGCAAGACTTGAAGCACAGCAAGTCAGGTCAATTATACAAGCCCTAATAACGCGGCCATTTTCTGAGCCAGCTATGGGAAGTGATACTTTAATTTCCACATTGCACTCCGGTTCTCTTCCCAACAGCCCCGACAGCCAAATACTTGCTGCTCATTAGCAGAGAGTGACTTTTATGATGGAGTTCATTGTAGCAAAGATTCAACACGCACCAATAAACATTGCAGTAGACTTTCAGTGCAGTTAAAGAGACCCAAGATGGACTAACAAGCAGCCTACACTATTTTTAAGTGACTGCTTTGCACACCTTGCAACACTCAAGGCAAGAGCTGTGACCCGGCTCTCCTCCGCATGCCACCCACCACCCTTGCCTCTCCGACAGGGCTAGAGAGGCTCCTCCAGCACGCAGAAAGGGGTCAAAGAGCCAAATACACCAGCACGCTTATCAGTGTCACCCACCTCAACTACTCCTTCCTTTCCACATGTCTGCAGTCATCAGTTTTGGGACCGGCTCTGTGCTGACACTGACAACAGGGACGGGGGAGCCCAGCAGTGCCGGAGCGCTCGGCCGGCTCCCTGCTCCTTGTAGAGGGTGCGGGAGATGCATACAACCATCGCAGGACAGCAAAGGAGGAAGACATGTGCAAAGATCTATCAGATATCCTACGCAAAAATGCAGAGTAAGTAACAGATTTTCTTCTTTTTAAAGGGAATCTGAAGAGCAAAAGGCTGCTGAGGAGCACCTCCGCTTCCTACTCCTCCATCGAACTCACACCCATGAGAAAGGCACCTGGTTTTAGCAGATGTCCCCAACCACCAGCTGGGGACAGCAATCTTCTGTTTCAGGTGGGGCAAAGGATGCAGAGGGATGTGGGCTGCAGTCAGCTGGGCAGAGCAGGAGTCACATCCTTCACCTGCACAGCAAGAGAAGAGCTGGGAGGGTCCCGCTGCAGGACAGGACAAGGAATCCACTATCCGCACCCATCGCACACACAAGCTGCCCAGTTCATGCCTTTAAGGGTAGGGACTGCAGTAAAAAATCCACACAAACGGCAGTGTGGAGCCGAAGACAGCTCCCCTCCCCAGAAGGGGGAGAGAGGTGATTTTCAGCAGCACAAGCATCACCCTGTGAGCATCAACCAAATCACCCAGAGATTTGGCCCGACAGTCGTGCTGATGCACCTGCTGTTCGGCAGCCCATACAGCCGAGCTGCGTGTCCCCAGGGGAGTCATCTTCTCGTACACAAACCCACAGAGGTTTGAGGTTCCCCCTAGGAAACCCTGCAGGACCCACTGTGGACTGAAGTAGCAGTAAGTCCCTGACCACAAAGGGCTTCATCACTGCCACTGTGTGGTTAAAAACAGAGAGTCTGGGAATCTCCCATCAAAATATGGTTCAATATCTTCAATATCCCATAATGCAGAGGCCACCGCTCAGAAACCAGACCTGCGGCAGCAGCAAACAGCACCTCGCGCTGCTGGCAGCAATTTCAGGATTGCTGAAGATGAAGAAATGTAAACACACTCAGACTAGGTCCCGGGAGTGGAACTAGCTCATCACTCATCAATACCTTACAACACACATCAGAAGTGTCTTTAGAAAGCAAGATAAATGCCTTAGCCTCATCTCATGCTTAGCACAGAGCAAAAGCTCGTTAGCCAGGTCATTTCCAGTTAACCTACTCTCTCCTCCAGCCACTGCAGCTGGGCAGTTTTCAGACCACAAGAGCTGCAAGGGACACACTTAGGTGGGCAGAGGTTCAAAACCCTGAATTTAGCTGCAGAACAGAAGAAGAAAGAAGAAAAATGCCTCTAACTTTTACAGCTGCTCATCTTGGAAGTCATGGAGTCTAGGAGGACTTCTGGACTTCCTTACAGCATTCTCCACAACACAGCACAGCCAAGCAGCACCTTGGGAAGCTGGGTGCTGTTTAAAGGCAGACACACACACACACAGTCTCGGAGCAATTAAAAGAGCCCTTGGGGAAGGAGTTAAGTGATTCAAGAACAGGGCTGAAAGGCTTCTCCTTCACACCCTTCCTGCTAAGGACCCTGCAGGAGAAGGCAAGCTGTTTGTCTGGGGGTGAGGAAGACTGGCCTTTTAATCATCGTGGCCTCAAGCCTCACATCCACATCGCTAGCATCAAAAAGCTTTCCTTTCTGCTCCTCTCGCTACCAGTTTTGTTGTTGTTCCACTGGTCTGAACTGCCACTGGCATATATTGGTGTCTCTGCTCGGCAGAGCAAACCCTGCAGAGATCTCTTTAGGGCTCGTATTTCCAGAGCAGCCTATAAAAGCCTGCCAGGGACAGCTTCCAGCCATCTGCTTCCCGCGGCGCAGCATCTGTAGCCCTGCTCTCCATGGCACTTGAAGTCTGAAGGCAAGAGGATTTCTTGAGGTTGGTTGAGGGGAAAAGCGCCATCTTCTTCAGGGCAGAAAGGACACCACATGGGACCGGCTTAAGGGACCTACAGAAACTGTTCAATCAACAGCCAAAGCGTGATACACATACGACTCGTGGATCTGCAGGGCCTGGCTGGTGACAGCCCAGGAGATCAGGGGTTCCCACCCAGAAGAAGGGTGCAGAAAAGGGAGAATAGCATCTAGGAGGAAAGTACTTTCACAGTGTGCTGGTTTTGGCTGGGATAGAGTTAATTTTCTTCACAGTAGCTAGTAGGGGGCTATGTTTTGGATTTGTGCTGGAAACAGTGTTGATAACACAGGGATGTTTTCATTCCTGCTGAGCAGTGCTTACACAGAGTTGAGGCCTTTTCTGCTCCCCACCCCACCAGCGAGCAGGCTGGGGGGGCACAAGGAGTTGGGAGGGGACACAGCCGGGAAAGCTGATCCCAACTGACCAAAGGGACATTCCATACCATATGACATCATGCTCAGCAATTAAAAACTGGGGGAAGAAGAAGGAAGGGCGGATGTTCGGAGTGGTGGCGTTTGTCTTCCCAAGTCACCATCAGCGTGACGGAGCCCTACTTTCCTGGCGATGGCTGAACACCTGCCTGCCGATGGGAATTAGGGAATGAATTCCTTGGTTTGCTTTGCTTGCGTGTGCGGCTTTTGCCTTACCTATTAAACTGTCTTTATCTCAACCCACGAGTTTTCTCACTTTTACCCTTCCAACTCTCTCCCCCATCCCACCGGGGAGGGAGCGAGCGAGCAGCTGCGTGGTGCTGAGCTGCCAGCTTGGGTTAAACCATGACACACAATAAAAAGAAATCCTTCAAGCTAGATGCCTAGCCCTTTGGCGCATTCAGTGCACCAGGTCTCCCAAGCTAAGGTCTCATCTGATGCTGCAGGACAACCATGCCTGACATACTGCAAACCCAGTCTGCTGTAGTGACCCTGACCAGGAGACCGCTGTACCTCAAGGAGTCCATGACCCACGTCGCAGTCAGCCCCAGTGTGCCCAGCCCCGTGCTGTGCTGCACAGATCCCTCGGCCGCAGGACAAACTCAGCCAGCTCGTTGCAGCGGAGCCTGCAGGCAGCTCCCACTCAGCATCAATGACTGGGCCGCCTGCGTGTCCTTGCCTTTATCTAGAAGTGCAGCAAGAAGCTCTGATGAACATCCTTTCCATCTGACACTGGAAATGAGGAACAGAGTTGTCTTCCTGTAAGAAAATCCTATAATAGCTCAAATGATCGAAATGAGGGAAATACCTTCTATGTACAGGGTCTGCCCAACATGCCGCGCATGGATCCGAGGCCCATTTGATGCTACACCACCTGGGGTTCCCACCATCCAAAGGTTTGTAAGATTACCTACACTATTCTCTCTTTATAGTGTTAGCTCTAATAATAGCATGTTAAATGGCACCTTACAGAGTCTGAGTGACTTTCTTTTTGGGATAACAGACCAGCACCTCCTGGTGCAAAATCTCTGCTACGTATGAACCCACCACAGGGTTTGCACGCTCTCAACCACACAGCTATGCTTCTCCACTCTCAGGAACATGCAGTCGGAGAAGAGCCCTCCTTCCCAAGGCAAGAGATGCCACCCTTCACTGCTGGAGCTGTCCTGCCGTGGCTGCTCTGGGCAGCTCTACGCCTCGGTAGGAGAGCAGGGACCTGCTGGGACCTGCCAAGGGCCTCTGTGCGAGGAGAATGGAATCAGCTCACAGCAGATCAATGGCCAAGCCCGCAGCAAAGTGCAGGTCACTGCAGAGAGAAGGTGGGATGAGCAGCGAGTCTGGACACTTTTTCTTAGTGCATGAGCACTGCCGGCTGCTCCCAGGCCTCAGCCCAGCAGGCATGTGGCAGCAGACACCAAGAGGACTTCATTTTACTGCCCATGCAGGTAACGAGACAAAGAACCTCTTCACAAGAGCCACTGGTGAGTGGGCTGCCGCCAGCCTCCCCCCCACCGCTGCTGGTTAGGTGCTCCCCATGGGCTGCCATCACCAGCTCCTGCTCAGGAGCGAGGACACAGAAACGGAAGGATTTTAGGGTGCAGTAGTTTTGCTATAAAAGGCACTTCCCAAGCCCCAATTCACTTTCCTCTTACTGGACTCGTACTTGCTCCCAAAGCTTCTGGGGTGAGACACCAGCTTGTCCCACCTTTGGACCCAAACACGACACATGTCATTGCCTTACTTCTCGCGTCCCTCCCATGCCACGTGTAAGGAGCAGCACTCCTACATCCTCCTTCGCTGGCATTTCCCCCAAACCATTACTCCTGAGGATAACACATACCCTTAAGAAAAGCCCGAGGTCCAGACAGCAGCACAACAGAGGCTCGTACCTGCACTTCCACCCAGCTCACAAGGTGAGGAAAACAGGGACCACTTACACACATGGCCAGAGCCCCATACACGACCACATCACTCGAGTACCTTCCCTGCTCCTACATGAGCTGGATGAAAGAGCCACACAGCCACCACCCATCTGGCTGTAAGACATGCCCCAAGAATAATCATCAGCAACTCCATCACACCAGAAGACACCAGTACAGTGCAGGACCCCACAGGATAGAGCTGAATAAAGCAGAATCACAAGCAGCTCAGACAACACCGGGCAAGAAAAGGCTACAGGAAATGCAGGGCATGTGACTGGAATACCAAAAGACAGTGACAAACCATCGAAGCTCTCTAACAGGACACGTGAATTTGCAGCGCTTTGCCCTCACTTGCAGTCAGTCTCACTTTCTGCAGCTGCTTTTGGCACCGCGGCAGCTGCGAGTGCAGCCTTCCGACCCACTGAAATGAGCCACAAGAGTCACGATGCCACAGAAAGCGACGTGCAGCTCATCGAGACGCACGAGCAGAAGTAATACGAGTGCTGTATGCAATGCACGAAGCCATCCTTCCCCTCTCCGCTGCACTGGAGAGGCTCCAGCTTACCCGCTGCATCCAGCTCTGGGCACCACACTCGGGAAAGGCAGAGGCAACTTGCACAAGGGAGAGTTGTTTGGGTTGCTCTGTGAAAACAGGACTCAGAAGCAGTCTGGAGGGAAGAAAGGGGGAGGTCTTTCTCCTAGAGAAAGCGAAGTAGGAGCAGACACCTCTGTGAATGTTGCAGATGGTCCCATTTTCCCCCTCCCCATAATTTTCTAGGAGGAGGTTGCCAAGAAGCCTGCCAGAAAGCGATCTGCAGACAGGTTTTAAGAAGCAGATCACGACCTCTGGCATCCAACTGCAAGGTTTACACTCTGAAACAGCAGTGCCTGGCTGCATCTTTCTTGGCAGAGGACATTCAATACTGAACAGTAACAGAGCGTCTGGTTTTGGCAGAGGACATTCAATACTCGACAACAGCAGAGCATCTGGTTTGCTTTTCTTCGGAAGGTCGACACATGCATCCTACTCTACAGCCTCAAAACAAGAGCTTTATTTTTGATATCAAGACCTCCGCCCTGCCAGAAGCATCAATCATCTGCACTAGGCTGACAAGCCGGAGGAAGTGCTGAAGCAGACACACTTAGGATTTGTCCGGCTCTCTGACCGCCACGTACAGCATCTCCTCGGGGGAAGCCTCAGCACGCTGCTGCCAGGCAGGGCTGTAATGCATTAGCTACAAATGATGTATTTGTTCTGGCAGAGAAACCCTTCCTTCCCATTTTAGGTTAGCTTAACTTAAATGCTCTCCAAAGGTACATACGCCACACCCAAATCCCACGGTCTCCTACTGAAGAAGTGTTAGAGGTACAAATAAAAACTCTCCGATAACGCTGCACTTTTTGCTAGCTCCTCAGGCAGATGAGCTCTTCAGTGTCCCTTCAAGAGCAGATGAAGGACGGTTCCCTCTATACCCCTACCACCCGTGGTGCTGAGCCAGCCTCTGACAGCAGGAGCATACACCTACCTCTCCCCCAGCCAGGAGAAATGTGCACGCTGCAAAGCTGAAACCATCTGGACTTCTGACTCGCTGCTTCCCATATGCGCTTCTGGCAGCAAAGGGAGGAGTAAACCAGCCAGGGCTGGAGAAAGCTTTGGATCATCTTGCATGAAGCTCTTCTGCTCCTGCTGTTTCAGGGACACTAGCTCCCCTCCAAGAGCATGGACATGTTCCTCCCCTTGGACACATGTTGCCTCCTCCACATCCCCCCGAATCTGCTTGCTTTTCTTCAAATTTATCACGTGCAGGCTGGAGAGCTTCTGCCAGGCACAGCTTAAAGCCTGAGGCAGAGTCAAAGGCTGCAGAGCCGTTTGCAGCAGGAACTGGTGGAGTCTTCCTGCGGAGGGTTTGGTTCTGACCACACATCACCTTTTTGGCCGGTCCCACCTAAAAGCAATCACACGTCCTAGCTGCTCTGCAGCTACACTGGCTTCGGGTACATATTCGAGTTACAGAATGTGAGCCACCTTCTCAGGTGACCTGCTGTGCTGCTGCCACACGCTGACCTCTTCCAATACATCCCCCCACGTTGGGGATGAGGCAGAGAAAGCAGCTCAGCAACAGCTACGTTACTCTTCCGTTATTTTGCATTGCCATCCATACACATCCCACACTGCTCCTTCCTTGCTCTGTCCATTTGGGACGACAGTTTAGGCTGTTGCAGAAGTCTTCTGGGCAAGAACGGTTAGTTGTACCCAGAAGGTCAACCGGCTTTTCATCAAAAAAGTGATGGATCTAGAGTCGCACCTTGAAGGCAAAGAAAGGGGAGAGCAGGACAAGCCTCAATACCTGAAGCAAAGCTGGAAAATGTGACCCAGTATCAGAGATTTGTGCCTGGATCAGCCGCTTTCTCAAGGCTAAAATAGCAAAGAAAAAAAAGTTGCCCAAGCAAACAAGACACGTAGGAAGGGAGCACTGCAGAGAGACCAACTGGGGCTTCATTACCCCCTACAGTAATCCAGTGTGTCAGCACTGATTGCTCTTCTCAGTACAGTTTATTGCCACCTCCAGCAAAGTGCTTTCACCTGCAGGTACTCATACTGACGTCGCTGCACCGCCCTGAGGAGCACGCACAGACGAGGATCAGCGTAGGGCAGAAATTATGCTCTTTGAGCAAGAAGTGTGAACCCGCCCTCTCTTATCAAAGTCCCTATTGACTCAGTAAAACCACAACCTCTCAAGCAAAGCTATTTCTGCCAGTAAGACAGCACTCCCACCCTTAGGGCATACACAGCTTTATTGGCCTCTGCCTGTTGGTTCAGCTTGCCAGGCCGGGAGCAATACCTCCATCGGAGACCTGCTTATGCATTTCAGCCCTATGCCATCCGAAACCAAGGCCAGTAAACACAACACTAGTGGGTAACTGGTGACAGTCTGCGGCCGATGCTGCCCATGCTGTGCTTTACATGCTAGATGGGACTTTCCTTCTCGGCCTGGTCTGCGTTCAGGGTCCTATTCATAGATTAAACTGCAACAGCATTTCCATCAGAGGCGTCTCCAGAAAGACCATGACCTAGGAGCAGATCTTTGGTGCCTGCTACACAAATGAGAAGGTTGCTGCAGTTGTCTGGACCCTCCCAAGTTCAAGTGCCAGCACCACCTGTAGAGGGTGGAGACCCTCTCATCGCCACACAGGTACTGGGAGGGAAGGCAGCAACACCACAAATCCCTCCAGGCACTACTGGAAACAGGCTGAACACGCAACAGTCTCCCTCTTCAACCAAAAGCATTGTCTTTGCAGGAGCAAAATTAGTCACTTTGGGAGGCCTGGCTCAAAGCTGAATGCATTTTACTTATCTTTTTCCAGCACCCACACAAACCCGCTTTCACTGCCTTTCTAAACACACTTAAAGTTTACTGATGAACCCCCATACAATCCGTCTTTCACGGGACAACTCACGCAACCTGTCACATTGGTCAAACCCGCTCTACCAAGTCCATTTATCTCCAGCTCATCAGCTCTGAGTGTGCAAAAGGAGAGCGTAAGCAAGCCCTGACCACTCCTGCCCCCACAGACTGCTCCAGGGGGAGATCAGACCCACACAGACGGCCTCACCCAGCTGTACAAGACAGAATGTCACCTGCTTCACTCCCTGAACGCATCACAGAATCGAATCATAGAACACCAGGTTGGAAGGGACCTCAATGACCATCTGGTCCAACCTTTCCTGGCAAAGGCATGGTCTAGACAAGATGGCCCACCACCCCGTCCAGCTGAATCTTAAAAGTGTCCAATGTTGGGGAATCCACCACTTCCCCGGGGAGATTATTCCAATGGCTGATTGTTCTCATTGTGAAAAATTTTCCTCTTGTGTCCAATCGGAATCTCCCCAGGAGTAACTTGTACCCATTACCCCTCGTCCTTTCCACGTGACTCCTTGTAAAAAGGGAGTCTCCATCTTTTTTGTAGCCACCTTTTAAATACTGGAACATGGTGATAAGGTCTCCCCTAAGCCTTCTTTTCTCAAGGCTGAACAAGTTCTCTCAGCCTTTCCTCATACGGCAGGCTTCCCAGTCCTTTGATCATCTTTGTGGCCCTTCTCTGGACCCTCTCCAGCCTGTCCACATCTTTTTTGTATAGCAGGGACCAAAACAGAGTTGTCCTAACCATCCCGCACACTTAAATGACACCCCATGAACCACCCTGGAAGGACGACTGCAGTGTGGCCCAATGTGATGGATCCTAGAACAAGAGCAAAGCAAAGGAGAAGGTGAGGTGAACCCTTTTAGCTTCACTGCTGGTGCGGGAGAAGAAAAAATGTGGCAAACACCCTCGCCTCCACACAATCACACAATCCAGTGTTCCCCTGCATTAAGGATGCCACATGCATTGGCCCAAAACCAGCCCTGAGAGATCTAAACTGCCACAGCAGAGCCTGTTAGCACTTACAGCAGCTTCCTTCAAAGGTTTCCAGTGCTTTGAACAAGACACAGACTGCCACGCTCGCGCAAGGAGATGGGGACGATCTCTGGCACGTTTCTGCGCGCCTGACTGTGCAGGGAGCAGCCACAGGGCAGGAGCAAACGTGGTCCTGAGCTAAATGTGTGGGGAGTCCCTGGGCTGGCCGTGCTCCCACCGCGATACAGACCTGCACGCACCCAGAGCTCCCTCCTCCGCGGCCCTTTCACGGGCAGAGGCAACCACAGCGCAACCCGGCAAGGCGCCGACCTCGCTGCATGCGGTGACATGCCACAGCCGCCTCTCTTGACCACGTCGCTGCCAGCCCAGGAAGGGGTGGGGGGACAGGCAAGCTGCCACAGCGCCACTCCCAATCACACCCACACGGCGCCCAGCAATGCCCCCCACTCCCAGGGACACGGTGAATGAGATCACACCCCACTCAGTAATGTTGTACCGTGCTCTGCTGTAGGACGTGGAAGTGTGTCCCCACCCCAGGAGCACAGCTGGGGGAGCACAGCTGGGGTGCCATCACACTGCCACCGCCCCACGCCCTGCTGTCCCCACGCCGGATCCCACCGCATGGTACGCAGCCTGTGCTCCCCCAGAGGGGCAAACAGCCTGGGGGTGCCCACCCGGCACACGGACACGCTCGCACCACGTTGCGCTGGATGTTGTACCCCACAGCATGGCACATGGCGTCCTCGTCCCCACTGGGAAACGGGCTGGGGGTGCCCAGCTTGCAGGTGGACACCCCTTTGACTCGCTGTGGGGCACAGGACGGTCCCCCGGTCCCCTCCCGCAAGGAGGGGGTCTCACGTCTCACACGGTCACGCCTTTGATGCACTGGTCCTCACTGCGGCCAGTGCCCCCCACACCCCACCGTGAAACAGCTGGGGTGGGGGGGTAAGAGCGGAAAAAAGCCTTTTGTTACACTGCATTGCACTGGCCCCTGCTGCACGGCCCACGGCACGGCCCACCCGGGGAACTGCGCGTGGGGTGGGGGGCCCTGCAGGGAGCCGAGCACCCACCGCACTGCCCTGGACCTCACCGCACCCTACGGTGGGGCACCGGTGGGGGCGGGACACACAGTTCATACACCCACCCGTACACTGCATGGCACCCCCCCTCCACGGCCCCGGGTCCCACTGCGGCTGCCCCCGCGGCTCCCCCTCCACGGGGCCAGGACCTACGGCAGCCCCCGCCTCCCCCCCACGGCACAGGGCCCCGCTGCAGCTCCCCCCCCCCCAGGCTCCGGGTCCCATAGCACCCCTCCCCACGGCACCCAGCCCCCCGCCCCCCGCATCTCCCTTCCAAACGGCGTCCCCCGGGAGCTCCCGCCCAGGCACGGCGGCCCCCTCAGACCCCCCCCTCACGGCGCCAGGCCCCGAGGCGCCCCCCGGCCAGGCCCCCGACACCCCCCAACCCCCGCGACCCGCCCTGCGCGCCGGTACCTTGTACTTGCCGAAGCCGGCCAGCTGCTCGGCGGTCACGTACTCCATGGCGGTCGCGCCGCCCGGTCCCGGTCACCGGTACCGGTCCCGCCGCTCCGCGCCCGCCCAGGCCCCCGCCGGCCGCCGTAGCCCGCCTCCCGCCGCCGCATCGGCCCACCCGGCGTGGCCGTGACGTCACCGCGCCCCGCCCGCCGCGCGGCCAGGCCAGGGGCCGGCTGCGGGAGGGCGCCGCCTGCAGGGCGGGAGGGCGCCGGGCGCTGAGGGGAGCGGGCGGCCCGCGGGCGGCGCGCGGCAGCTGCGGGCGGATCTCGGCTCTAAAAAGTGACTTTTTGGGGAAAACGAAGAGCTGGGGAGGTTCCGTAGGGGTGGACCCCGCCGCAAGCGCCGGGGAAGGCGAGCCAGGCCTGCCTTGGGCACCTCTCCGATGCGGAGGCCGTGAGGAGGCGGGGGAGGCCGGCTCTCCCTGGGGAGACAAGGAGGTCGCCTCCCGCCTCGGTGAGGCCGGGCTCGCAGCCGGCATCCCGGGCAGGCTGTCCCTCCCCGGGGGCTGCTGACCCCTCTCGCCACGCCTGCGGGCCGGGAGGAGGCATTTGGTTAAAAATAAACCCCTCCTCGGGGGAAGAAGGAGCAGGGGCTGCCGCAGGCGGCTGCTGAGGGGACCAGCGGCGGCGGTGGGCTTGGCACTGTTAGGTTGACGGTTGCAATCGATGATCTTAAAGGGCTTTTCCAACGTAAATGATTCTATGATTCTGTGTGTCTTCCCCCATACACCTCATCCCCCGTCGCTATTCAACGGGGCATTCTGGGATTTAAGACTTTCCGCCAAACGGAAAGAAAAGCATCAACATTTTCAGTTTCCCATCTCACAGGAACATCGGCCCAGTCCCAGCCCTGCTTATTCCACATGTGCGTTTTGCTGCCGTTCTATCATTTTTCCTTTAACGGAAAGTGAAAGAGAAAGGTGGTCCGAAGGGGCCAGAACAGGGGGACCTTCCCAATGCAGCTTGGACTGGGAGCACCCCAGGCTCCATGGACCAGCAGGAGAACCCCAGGAGCACGTAGGTGTTGCAAATGAGTGGTTTAGTGCTAGTACCGTCAAAGGTATTAGCAGAAAGTGATTTTAATAGAAATTTATAAAAGCGCAACTTAGCAGAATTTGATGGCAGAGTTCACTCTATCACTTACTACACGGATTAAGTGTACAAAGGAAAATTGCGTTAGAATTGAGTTGGAATGATTTATACAGAGACAGGGCAAAAAGGGTAAGGGAGACCCTCCCGTTGAGTCACAAGGTTCAGAGAAGACCCCCTTGCTTTCTTAACTCCTTCTCAGAGAGGAGTCTGGGTGCAGCTGGATCCACTCCTAGTCCCAGACTTGGCCAACGGTTTATGCCTAAGGGATTAGATGTGTTTAGCAGCAGCCTAAGGTTCATTCACAGTTTTAAGGTGAATCACAAGATTTTAGCACGACTTAATCATTGACTAATTTAACACTTACAAAGTAAGTTAGTAGAGTCTACTACCATCATGACAGTGACTTAATTAGAGGTTATGCTTACTATCGGCTGTCTAAATCAGTTCACACACACAGAGACAGAAATACATATAAAAGTACAAAAGGGATACCTGTTAAAAATTCCCCTCGAGTCCAGTGAAATACTCACGTAAAATGTCTTGGCATTTCTCAACGGGCAAAGGGTTGATCCTCGAGGAGTGTTGCAGCTGGAGACAATCCTCCGAGTATCGCAGACTTGAGAGTTTGCAAACTCTGACGAGCGTTCATCTCAGAGGGAGATGCTGGGCGCAGCCCCTGCGGTCCAGGAGAGCTCAAAGGGTCTCGCTTGGGACCGCTGTTTATAGGGTCCCAAGATGGTTGACTTTAGTCATCCGTCAAAACTCTCCAGGTTTCAGTAACAACGGTACCGTCCCACTTGAGCTATGACTCAGATAAGGGTGTCGGGGATGACGAATTATCCCCGCTCTCCTCCCCCACTCGGGCCAGGCAGCAGGAGTTCCTGGTACGGTCAGTGTCATCCCCCCTCCTCAGCCATGCAAGAGTTCCTGGTACGGTCAGTGTCATCCCCCCTCCTCAGCCACGCAAGAGTTCCTGGTATGGTCAAGGGACGCTTCACCGCCTGACTCATTACACAAAGGCTAAGGTTTAACGGGAGTTTCTGAAATCATGGAGCGGCCCAGGGGGAGGGGGGGAATGCACCACCACACAGGGCAGGGCTGTGGTGAGGGGACCCTGTGGGCTCCACGGGGAGCCTGTCCGTGTCCCACCACCAGGGACAGGTGGGACAAGGGATATGTGTTTGGGATCCCATGGGAAGGGGCAATCGGGGGGTACACACAGGGAGGAGGGACAGAAAGGATAGAGCAAGGAGGGTGTCCTGGTTTCGGCTGGGATAGAGTTAATTTTCTTCCTAGTAGCTGGTATAGTGCTGTGTTTTGGATTTAGGATGAGAATAATGTTGATAACACACTGATGTTTTACTTGTTGCTATGTAGTGCTTATATAAGCCAAGGACTTTTCAGCCTCCCATGCTCTGCCAGGTGCACAAGAAGCTGGGAGGGGGCACAGCTGGGACAGCTGACCCAAACTGGCCAATGGGGTATTCCATACCATGTGACGTCATGCTCAGTATATAAGCTGGGGGGAGTTGGCCGGGGGGCAGCGATCGCTGTTCAGGGACTGGCTGGGCATCGGTCGGCAGGTGGTGAGCAACTGCGTCGTGCATCATTTGCTTTGTATATTCTTGTAGTAGCAGTAGCAGTAGCAGTAGTAGTAGTATTTTACTTTATTGCAGTTATTAAACTGTTCTTATCTCAACCCATGAGTTTTCTTACTTTTACTCTCCCGATTCTCTCCACCATCCCACCAGAGATGGGAGGAGTGAGCGAGCGGCTGTATGGTGTTTAGTTGCTGGCTGGGGTTAAACCACGACAGAGGGGGAGAAGGAGATAAAGCAAAGAGAGTGAAAGCAAAGTTGGTACACTTGGATCTCCCCATCTCCACTTCCAGCACCATCCTGACCTCCTCCCAGCCTGTCACCCCAGCCCCAGCCCTGTCACCTGCCTTCTGCAGCCCCCATCTTTCCCACTGTATGCATCAGACAGACCCTCACCAGACAGTTCCTGGTCAGCTTTACATTCACATCCCACCATCATCAGGTCTTTTGCTTTTCAGCGAGTCAGTGTCACTGAGAACCTTAGTTACAAACCTTGCAGACAGGAAGAGCTACTGCATCCCGTGTCACTTGAAGGCATGTTTGCCTTCCTTCCCACAGCAATGTCTGCAAGGAAGGACATGCCAGACGATCCCTCTGAGGGAGATGCGGGCCAGAATGGACTGGCAGAGACACTGAAAGGTGTGGGCCTCCGCATAGAGTACTGGCTCCCTGTACTGGAGAAGGAGCTGGGAGTCACTGGCGCACAGGGCTTGAGATATCTGAAAGATGAAGATTACCTAAAGCTTGCAAGCAATGCACCGTACACATGGGAGAAAAAAGTCCCAAAAGAGTGCTTCAGGCACGTGGCAAGGCGAGGGTACCAGCACGGACCCTCTACCCGCCTGATACCCCAGCCTGGCCCCGAGGCCACCCTACTCGCCGGCTGGTCCAGCTTGAAGGTTGCTGGTGAATTCACACGCCCAGCCGGTTTGGGAGATACAGACACTTATTCCCCGCCCAGCAGCCGGCACCAGGCGCGTGGGCTGTGACCCATGGTCCTGCTCCAGCTGCCGGTGCTCTGCCCTTCACTTACCCCATTCACTTACCCCATTCATAGTTCATTTTCAGGACACACACCATTCCCACACCAGTGGCTGGAGGTTAAAGACCCCCACTTTCTCCAGTAGCTGGCACTGAGACCCCCCCCCACTGACTCCAGTAGCTGCACTGGGACCCCACTCGCTCCAGTAGCTAACACCACAGGCCAGGGGCACTCAAACCCCCAGTCTGACTCCAGTAGCTGGCCCCAAATCCACTCACACACACAGAGGTCTCACCAGTAACTGGCGCTTAGTCCTCGCAGCACACACACACTGGCAAGGTTTGTTTCCTGTAATTGTCTCCGCGTCTGTTTTGTCAGGTCTGTGTCTTGGTATATTTTGGGTTTGGTTCCCCTTTTTTCCCTTAGTTTCCCATCTGACCAGCTCCCTGATCAGATAACCTCGCTGGAATAAACCTTCTCACCCTCTCACTCATCAATCAGTGTGGCTGACCAGGCTTGGTTCCCACCACGGCCTCCCTTATCATTTGTCGGTCAGCTTTGTTTAACTGGATGTTCTTGTTTATGGATTCCTCCTCTTCTTATTATCCCTTGAGACACTGAAGAAGGTCCTTGACCAGACACCCTGAAAGGAGCAGACGCTCTCCTTCCACACACCCTTACACAGACCATCGCCCGTCTTCCCAGCACGAACGCTCAAGTCACACGCAACTGTGGCTCACCTGAAAATAAAGGATACAGAGGCCAGTCCAGTCCAACTGATTAGTTTATTAGCAAAGACTACAAGGGATATTACTGAATCACTACTTTGGCCACTCTCCAGGAGGCATGGTCCTTGGGTTTCCTGTGGCGTTGCAGGAACTGCACACCAAAAACTGCCGACCACCTCACTAGTGCAGTCCCAGCTGGTTACACGTTCTCCAGACCATGGCTCCATTGCCACCAGCCTGTCTTGACGGCACAAACACTAATGTCACACACTGCCGATGCTGCTGCAGAAGCTGCAAAGATACGTATTTCTCCACATTGGTCATACAAAGGCCTTAGCTCAACCGCTAAGCAAATGGCAAGAGCAGTTGCTACTACGGCTAAGAGCTGGAGGAAAGTTCACCAGGTCCAGGCAGCTGCGCAGGAATGGCTCACCTTAACATATGAAGTATACCTAGTAAACACTGGGTTAAATCACTGTCTAAATCCACATAGCTGTTGTGTTAACTGCTTTAGTGACATCGGAGACAGAACAGCTACTGGTCTGAGTTTACCAATAAGCGATCGATAAGGGATCAATAAGGGAATGATAATCCCAAAAAGCAAAACAGCACAGCTTGCAGCCGATCTTGAGCTGTTCTCAGATCCCGCAGCCCTTTCTTTGAGTGTGACAAGTACTTGCTGCAGGAAAAGTATTTTTTTGCCAGTATCACTTACTTTCTCATAGCAGCTGATAAAATTGGTACTTTCTAATGCTGCCTTTGCTCTTCATCTGGCACTTGGTCTTAATCTTGGCCATATGACTGCTCGCTGGAGGCATGTTTTTCTTTTTTGCTGTAAGACAAAGCAGATGTAAATGTCTATGGCAAGAAGGGAAGAGGATTCTGACTTTATCATGAAGTAAGGGAATTTCTGAGCAATGGCAGAAGCAGCACGCCTTATTTCACCCAACTTTGTGAGCAATTAGGTATCGTTTTCTTCATCTGGCTTGAGGTCATAGTCATTATAACAATATTTTGTGGATAGACTTGTATTATGTTCTTCTAAAATGCAAAGCAGTTGCGGTTCTTCCTTCATATCAACTTGGCCTAAAACTTCCCCAATCCATCAAGTGCTTGCTGCTTTGTGATTCTCTGCCATGGAGCAGGGATTTCCCCTTTGCCGTGGAATTTCCCATTGTACCGTTTTTCTAGCTCTGTCCTGAAATGAGACACAAACCATTTCCAGTACGCTTGCATGGATGAATCAGAAGAAATGTTCCAAGTGGAATAAGGAGGTCCTGCATCCCGGTATCTCTTGTAGGGGATCCATGTGTCTTCACCAATCCTGAATGTACAGTCACTTGCAACGCTACTAGAACAAATATCAATGACCAGATTGTCTGTTTTATGCCACCTGTATCCCGTCAAAACTTGCGGACGATGGAAGTCAAGCTGATGGTCTCCATCGTGATTCTGCATGGTGTTTGTGCAAACAGCCCCACAAAAGGGACACTGCTCCCAGCACCCTGCGAACTGTTCAGCCAGGATTGTGTGAGGCTGCCTTTCAAATGAGCTCATATCAGCACTGGCAAACTCTTCCTTGAGATGATCTTTCAGGGGAGCCAGTGCTTCTGTCATGGCATTATTCAGGAACTCTATGTCTGTTATCTCCTGATGCTCAATGCCCTTCAGGTCCCTTCTGGGCAAGCTCAGCACCTCTCCAAGTGCGCTGCAAAATTCATCCAGCCAAAGAGAGATTTTGTCATTTCTGTCTTTTCTGTCTTTGACAACATCAGTTGATGCAAAAACAGCTGACTGGATGCTTTCATAGTAGTGAGTAAGGGAGTCATCTAAAAACTTCTCCAGCCTCCTGTTCTTATCTAAACAGTACGTCTCAACACGTCTCTCAATGTAACTCTCTAAAAAGCGTCCTGGGCAATTAAGGTACTCCATGAAATTCTCAAAATTTTCTTCTTGTGCCAGGTATCTCAGTATGCAAACTTCCAGAGAGGATCTATTGCCATTGAAATCTGGGATTTTACCCTTTATGTCTCGAGCTATGGTAAGAGCTGTCCTCTCATAGACCGCCTGGTGAAGAGCTGGGGCAATCTTGTCACACAGGAAAACAGCAAATGTTGTGATAGAAGTGGCCCCTTGGCAGGAAATCTGGAAACATTTAAAGAAATCTTCTCTCTTGCTCTCCAGGTAGATGACTGGATCATTTGCATTTTTGAATGCTACATGCATGGCTTTAAACCTCTCTGCTGCCATTCTGCACAGATACAGTGATAAATCTATTCTGTAATCTTTATTAAAAGTGTATTTTGCATTGCTAGGGACAGAGTTCATACCTTTCCATACTTCATTTAGTATTTCATGGATAAAACTTCGACTGTAATCCCTTTTCTCCTTTTCCTTCTTATCAATGTTTGCCCTCACACACGCTATGATGTTATCTGTAATGCGGTGTATGTTGCTCACATCAACATCATCAAAATTCACACGAAAGAAGACCCAATGTTTTTTCTTAGCGACGTGTTTCTCCAAGTCAACAGAAAATACTCTGTGTTTGGGAAACGTGCTGATTCGGGCATGTAAGTGAGGCTCCTTAAAGTGATCCAGAAGGACATCTTCTATTTCCACATCGATATCAACCTGTTCCGGAGGGGGAGCAGCAGAGGAGACCTCAGCAATCCAGATTGCCCAGAGAGAAATAAAGTTGTCTCTCAGTTCTTTTTCACTTAGGCTCTGGCCTTTTAGAGACAGAGCCAGCTGCCTACTCCTTTTCAGGAGCTCGTTTTCGTATTCTGACTTCCTTTCATCCAGTTTACACTGGTTCTTCTTTAGTTCAATAAGATTCTCACACTTCTTTCTAGTTTCAAGAAGAAGAGACTCTTTCAGTTCTTTTAGCTTCAGTTCCGTGCTGCCTTTCCACTGGACCAGTATCTCACAGTCTTTGTCTTCACTGAAATACTTTTCCATGTCTTTTGTGATGGCATCGCTTGTCTCTTGCACTAGTTTTTCAAGGTGTTCTGTGGTGACCTTCTGCAAATCCCCATTCCGAACTTTATTGTCCAGCTTCATTTGCAAGTCTAAGATGTGACTCCTCAGCTGCCAGGTCCACTGACTAAATGCGGTTTCCAGTTTCTTGTACGCAGCAATCTCCACTGAATTCTTGAAGCTGAAAATGAAGTTTTCATTCAGCAAAGCATTCCAGAGGTCACTAATACGAACTTTCAAGCTTGAGAGCCTCAAAATGCTGCCCTGCGACTCCTTCTTGGCAGCTTGGAGAATTTTGCTCTTTAATTCCTGGACGTTCTGGCTGTAGGTGGGATTGGGCGGTGCCATTGGGGGGTTTCCTTCCCAGAGGTGAGCAAAGTAATGAATGTGGGTGTTCACGTCAAAGCGAATGACGTCGTTGAAGCAGTAGATGTCACAGAATTCCTGCTGGGCAGCTGTCATGGTCATTTCATCCAGCTTTTCCTGCAGACGTCTCTGTCCTTCCATGTTCTGTTCCTTGGCAGTTATTTCTCCCACATTTTGGTGTACAAACAGGCAGCTTGGGGAAAGATTTACTTGCTTCATCCTCAGAAAAGCCTGCACAGCAATCTGAAGGACATCTTGCATTTCTGAAGGATTTTCTCCAAAGATATTGATCAGAGTCATGTTGCCGATGCCAATGACAAAGGTGGCCAGCTCATTGTCGTGATTAAGGGACTGTTTATTGGCCATCTCTATGGCACGAAGTCCCTCTGTGTCAACAACTAGCATGTAATCAAAGTCCAAATCCTGTTGCAGCTTCTTGTCCACTTTAATTAGCTGCATAAACGCTCCCCGGGTGCACCTCCCTGCACTGACGTTAAACTGAAGACCAAACATGGCATTCAACAGGGTTGACTTCCCTGTGCTCTGGATGCCAAGCACTGAAAGAACAAATACTCGTTTGTCCCCTAGCTTCTCGATTAATCTGTCAAAGATTGCTCCAACCCATCGTAATGGTACGTAAGAAGCGTCACCATCCATCAGCTCAACAGGATACCCTGAAACCATCAGATCAGCTGCAATTTCAGGTAGTTTGACAAAACATTTGTCCTCTGAGTTCATTGATTCCAGAGCTTCATAAATCTGCCCTACCTCTCTCAAAATATGCTCAAGGCCAATGGACGAATCGTTGATTTCGTTGGAGAGGGCATCTAACTTACTCAGCAACAGAGGTTTCAGATTGTTTTTTTCATTGCTTTTCTTTATTGCCAGGATTTGAGACCATAACTGATGATACTGTCTCTTCAGTTCGTCAAGGCGATCGGAGGAGAGGTCATCCATAAAGACCTTCATCCACTGCAGGAAGTATTTCTTGGTATCTGCTGGCTGTGACTGGAGAAAGCCAAGGACTGATTTCATCAGCTGATTGAGGGGGAATGCTTTCTTTAGTTGCTTTCTTCTTATTGCCAGCTTCTCTGTTTCAATTTGGCTCCGATGATGCTCTATGCTCTTGTTTCTCTTTTCCTGCAGGCGAGTGAGTTCTTTGTCCTTTTTGCACCACATGTACCACAGTTTTCCTTGAAGAGGCAGTAGCTGGGATTTGATCTCAAACAACTTCTCTTTCTTCAGAAGCTTCACCAGCGCCTTTGCCTTTTCTTTGGCTGTCACACACGCGTCTGTATCTTCATCAACTAAGAATCCGTGCTTGCGAGCTTTGTCCAGGCAGGCGTCAAGGCTGAAAAGCGTGTTAGACCCTTCCAGGAGATCCCTGATGGTTTTTGTCAGCTCGCCCATTAATTCTGCTTCGTTTCTGTTCTTGATACCTATTCTTATGTTTTGGCTAGATCGGCCAGCTGCAACGTTCTCTTTTTCAGTGAAAAGACAAACCAAAGGCCTTTGCGACTGCCACAGGTCACGTAAAATTTTCATCCCTTTCTTGTCACTCTGATCAGACTCGGATACGAGAGCCACGTTCACAGCAGATATCTCCTGTAAAAACTGTAGCTGTTCTTCGTGATCCCTTGCATCTCCATGAAGGTTACAGAAAGCAACACAGCAGTCAAAGCTGTCATCGTCACTACCCCGGGGACAGTACCAGGAGATCTCCACAACACCTTTCATCAGCAAACAGTCTTTGGTGCTGCCTTTGCAATGTCGGTGGAAAAAAGTGTCATGCTTTTGTTTGCTCAGCAGAGCATTCAGGAGCCGAGACTTGGAAGAGGAGGGAGAACTGCCGATCCGTAGGAAGGACACGATGGGTGTCTCTGCCTGATAAATGAGTTTGTTTTTGTAACTGGTAATTCTGGCCTGCTGTCCCGACTTCTCAGCCCCTTTCCAGCTCTTTTTTATTTGGCTGAGGGACCAGAGGGGGAACTCTATCCGTGAAGTGCACGGGTTTGGTACCAGCAGAGGTAGCGCAAATTGGCAGAAAGCAAGCTTTGTTGAAATGTACTGTCTCATGAAATCATCAGCGCAATGAAAAATTGCCATCTGGATGTCCATGGGGTGCACACGACTGTCCCTGGTTGCAGATTCACGGGCTTCTTCCTCCAAATCAGTGAAAAAGTCATCAAAGGAATCCAAGGGTTCCTGCTTTTGCTCTGTGGTTTTTGGCACGGGTGCGAGTGCTGGGTTGCTCTGATCCTTGCAAGTCAGGTACCTCACCCGATAATCCACAGTTAACAGCTTTTGCAAGAAGTAGAATGGTAGTTCACTGTCCTTGCTGGGCTGGCTGTCATGTAAAGATGTCTGGTATATGATGTGGAAATCTTCTGTCCCCATTTTTCTTGGATAGTGACTTTCTAGTCCAAGGCGCTTAAGTAAGTGGAAGAACTCTTGGTTTGTAATGGCTTGATTTGCTTTGGATTTGCTGCCGTCTGATTTGGATTTGGACTGACTGGAAGGCTCTATTCTTTGAAAAGTGTCTTCCATGTCTTTGATTATACTGTTTTTCTTCAGATCGTCACATGTGTCATCCAAGCGCCCATTGATGAAGGAATGCAAGTCGTTTTCCAGCACCTCCCAGTCTTTGAATGTCCTGTGCTTTTTGAGGAGAGTTTCTATCTCTGTGGACCATAAGTTTTTCATTTGATCTTCCATGAAAACTAAACGCTTATTCTTCCGCTCAGGGGACACCTCTTTATATTTGGGTGTTACAGTTAGACCCAGCAGCAGCAGGAAGGCCTGGGCTCTGTAAACATCTTGCTCCTTCAGACTCAGATACTCCTTATGTCCCATTTGCATTTCATTTATCATGAAGTTAATTTCTGGACATCCAAGGAGGTACTGAAAAGTGCTCCTTTCCACCTGGTATCCCGTGCTGGTCGTAATTAAGAGCACCAACAGTTCTATGTCTTTCTGTGCCCTTTCCTGGAGAAACTGGAGTAAGGAATAAACAGCTAGGCTTGCAGTCAAGGTGGCTTTTATCTTTGCTTCATGAATGGCAGATGCAGAGGTTTCTGGTGCGTAGGTGACTTCCTGGATGTACTCCTTCATTTGCAGCAGGGTCTTGGTGAGATCTTCAAGCTCAGAAACATTGGGAGTTTCGGGAAGTGTGTGCTCAGTATGGAAGATCCATTGCATAATGAAGGAAGACTTGGGGAAGTCCTTGACAGAATAGACATGAGGATCCAGGAGGCACCTCAACAGAGACTTGATGTAGGTGGTGTTTTCTGGAGGTGACTTCTTGCAAAACTGAACGGTATTCACCAGGAACTCCTGCAGTGCTTTGTCCGACAGGCATACGTTGATCCAGACACTATGGTTTTTGGTTTTTTCATTCAGATTCTGTTTGAAATCTATCAGCGTGAGCAGTTTCCTTTCATCCACCGTCACCTCCCAGGCCTTCACGCACTCCAGGAAAGCTCTGGCATCTTCCACGGCACTGACCAGTTCCTCTCCAAACATGGTGCCGACACTGTGATTCGTTAGCGCCTCGTACGCGGCCCTGAGGCTGCTGCTCATTTGGTAGATGGACTTAAAATCACTGCTGTGATTGAACAGGATTATATCCCACACTGGGACCAGCTGAAAGCCTCGGTCGATAACACACCAGGTTGTGTTATTAGTTACAAGCCCCAATTTCCACTGCGGAAGAGAATCCGTCCCTGATGGGCCCCCTGTGTGGGTCACGTAGAGCTGAACCGCTGTGTGGGCACTGCTTCCATCTCTTCCCTGAAAAGAAGCCTGTGATCTGGATTTCGAAACGTCCGTGTCCACTCCTACGCTGACACTGAAGCCGCTGTAGCTGGCCCCAATGTGGCAGTTCAGGGCTTCAGATGCTTGTCGCTTCACCTCTTCCCGCTGCTCAGCTCTGAATCCTTCCGCAGATGCCTTCCACCAGAATATCCCCCCAAAGTGGAGGGGACCCTGGTTTACGTGGGACCCAAACCTGCTGAAGAAGCTCGCACACCTGCTCTGCAGCGTGTTGGGCCTGTCTGCCTCCTGAGAGATGCTCAAAAGGTGTTCGATGTCCTGCAGCTCCCGCAGGGCCGCAGCCGAGAGGCGAAGCTGATGCTTTTGGAAGTAGCAGGAGGCCAGAGGGATGTACTGGTACTTGGTGGTGCAAATGTAGCTCTGCTCAGAGTGGGACTGGTGGGCGTCCTCCGACTGCGAGGAGCTGCTGTAATCTACACCAGCTTCAACATTAAACCCCCAGAACCCGGCTTTGGCAGAAACGCTGATGCTGAACCCCAGCTGTTCCATGGACTTGGTGAAAGTGGCTTCTGCTGCAGAGGAGGAGAACTCCTTCCTCTCAAGCAGCGACCCTTGCTCTGGACCGGCGAGCTTGAATCCGTCGGGAACCCTGATGAGCTGGTCTCGCTTTGCCAGCACATCCGCAAGGCTGCTGGTTCTGTAAATGCCCTGCAGGGCCAGTCCCCCTGATGCCCGCCTCAGGACCTCCATGTCGGAGACGTTCTCCCCCCTGCCCACTGACGACTCCTGCTTCTCCAGCTGCTTCTGGATGCTCTCCAGCACATCCACCAATGACTTCTCCGGTGGTGCCCAGTACTCTTTGGGAATCTCCATGGCTTGCCACAGAGCCTCCTCTTTCTGTCTTATAACGTCCTTGCTGTGGCTGCGGCTGTTGTGCATTTCTTTCAGCTCCATCAGAGCTCGCTTGGCCGCTTCTTGTCTCTGCTTTGTCATCTCCAAGCGCTCCTTCTGCAGCTCCTCAGAAGTTGCTTTGTTGTCTGTTAGTTCCAGGAGTTTTCGGAGCGCCTTTTTTTCCCAGCGGTACCGTACCTCGCACTCCAGCTTAAGGTAGTCTTCATATTGCAGGTGTTTCAGGGCTTCTCTCGACTTGACTCCCAGTATCTCCGACAGTTTGGGGAGCCAGTATCCATCATCCAGTCCTTCTTTCTCACACACTTCTGCCAGTAGTTTTTTAGCAAGATGTGCCTTTTCATCATCCTCTAGTATGTCCTCCTCTGAACCCATGGCTGCGGAAGAAGAAAACAGACTTTCTTTAAGGAATGTTGTAAGGGGCCCCGGCCTCTTATAAGAGGGCTCTGTAGCAGTTCCGGGGATTCCTCCGACCTGGCTGCTGGAGCCCAGCCTGGGATGCCCCAAGGCCCGGGGGTCTCCGTCCCAGGACAATGGATGTGCCTGCTGCTTTCCCATGTGCAGGTTCAACCCTGAAGCTGAGCGCGTGTCCCGGAGCCAACACGCACACGCGCACTCTGACTTGGCCACACAACCTGCCATGGACAAGGTGCTGCCTTCAACAGCGCCCGTGTGTACCCAACAGGACTCATAAATACATACGTACAGACAGCTGTCAGCATTCCTGGATCCCTCGAGCACCAGCACAGCCCCTCCGTCCATCCAACACCCCTGCCTGCACCCTGCACCCTCTGACCAGCCCCACGGGTCTCCGGCTCGCTGGCTGGTCCAGCTTGGTGCTCACCAGCAAGCAGAGGCACGCACTCACACACTCACCTCACGGGCACCCCACGCTCACGAGACACGCTCACCCCAAATACCCAGCACCGGGCACACGGGCTGTGACCTGTGGTCCAGCTCCAGCTGCCGGCGCGGAGCCCCTCACTCACGCCCGTGTCCCCCAGGAGCTGGTTCTCGGGACACACATCGTTCCCACCCCAGTGGATGGGAAAAATCCAAGTTGTCCCTGTCCAGAGCTGTGCCTGGAGCATCCTGCTGGCCCATCATTAGTGACTGGAGACTTTGGGTCTTTGGCATTGTCTCCGGGACCCCCTGTCTATCCAGTTTGTGTCCCTGTGTGGTTTTGTTTATCGCTTCCCCCTTCACTTATTATCCCATATGCATTTGACCGCCAACCTTAACGGAGCTGACGCTCTCACTGTACACGTGCCTTTACACCTTCTTTTTTCTTTCCGCTGTCACACAAACCTGATCATTGTCTCTGTCTCAATTCAGCTGGATACTGAAGAGATTTATTCAGTGCACAAAACGTTCCCGTGCGTTCAGCTTTTGTCCCACCAACGACACAAGACTCTTACCAACACAGGTATTGATCCAAGGTGCTTGCGATGGGGCTCTTGGACGCTCTCAGAGCTGTTAGGGTCAGCTTCTCCTTTAAAGTCAGTGAAGATTTAGGCAATATACTCAATACACTCACCTCACAGCAGATACTCCTTTTGGTCAGACGCTTGACTTTCCAGAGGACACAGGCAGCCAAGGTCCCCAGCTCAACCGAGACAGCACACCATCACACGGCAGGCCTGGTAGACAAGGCTGGGGTGTTAAGAAGATGATGGGGAACACCTCAACAATTCAGGAGGAAAAACACCAGGAGGGAAAGGCCCAAAATCCTAAAGGAGAAGACCAGAGAGTCAGGAGATGGCAACCCATCAATGCGGAGGATTCATTGCATGGCACGGTGCAGGCCATCCCTTCTCCACCGGTGATGATTGCCCAGCCAGCAAAGACTCATCAGGGCCTTTTTGGGGTGGTGACCAGACTAGAGTTTTGCCTGGGACCTAAACCCACATACCCACTGTGTACGTTAGCCCAGGGACCGTTTGCAAAGCACGGATCTCCTGCATTCAGGGTCTCCGCTGCACACAGCAAAAGGTGCCCAGGAGTGACTCAGGACAGGACTGTAATGCCTGGAACCATAACAACATCATGGGGAGGAAGACCAAGCCTGGCCATTGCCCTGGTTGCGGCTGGGATAGGGTTAGATTTCTTCCAAGGGCTGTGTTTTGGATTTAGAATGAGAAGAATGTTGATAACACACTGATGTGTTCAGTTGTTGCTAAGTACCCTGCTAGTCAAGGACATTCAGCTTAAAAAAAAAAAAAAAAAAAAAGGCGTTGGGAGGGAGCACAGCCAGGACAGCCAGCCCACCTGGCCAACGAGGTATTCCATACCATGTGACGTCATGCTCAGTATATGAATGGTAGGCGTGATCCAGGAAGTAGCAATCGCCACTTGGTTATCTGTCGGAGTGACCAGGGGTCGGAGTGGGAGTGCGTTCCCGGAGTAATGATGAGTCCCAATGTGGGTATGGTCATTCTCCTTTATTTCAAAATACTGCGCTAATTTTATAAGCCAGCCACACTAACACGCGCACCTACGAATCCTCTATTGGTTACAGTCAGCAAGCACACGAATCTTAACATACACAGATTGGTCAAAAGCAGGTGTCCACGCGAACGCTTTCCCCGCCTGCGTTCCGTTACCTAATCTACTGATAGTTACATTCCTCAGCCTGCTTCCCTATTCTGCTATCGCTTCAGAGACTCTAAAACTACAATTGCTCTTTAGCAACCCTTTGCCTTATACTGTTGTTAACAAATCCTCAGTGCTTGGAATGTTCATAGGATGACCGTTATTTAATAAAAATCCTTCCAGTTATCGGTCCGTGGGTGGTGAGCAATTGCATTGTGCATCACTCATTTTGTATATTCTATCATTATCGTTATTATTTTCCCTTTTCTGTTCTATTAAACTGTCTTTATCTCAACCCACGAGTTTTTCTCACTCTTACCCTTCCGATTCTCTCCCTGTCCCACTGGGGGGTGGGGAGTGAGCGAGCGGCTGCGTGGTATTTGGCTGCTGCCAGGTTAAACCACAACAGCCATGAAGTCAAAGCTTAATCTGACTGTAATTTAAAAAGGATCCCCCAGAACCCAACTACCTGCTGACTTCTCAAATACTGGCCCTCCTGCCACCACCGTGCAGCCACCAGCAAGGGAGAGTGCAGGGCTCACGGCTGCTTTCTCGATGGGATAAGACGTGGAAGGATGGTGAGCAGGCTGAAGGATGGAGAGTAGGCTGGTCTGCAAGAGCAAAGCCTGCAGACCTGCAGAAAAGTCCCAGCTCCAGATACACAGGCTGTCCAGTTAACGACTGTGCTCTCCAGTCAGGCTCAGCCAGCCTCAAGAAAAGTCTGGACATGGCAGAGCCTGGGGCAACGGCATCGACAATGCAGCAGCACGTGCCCCATCCCACCACTGGCCAGATCATGCAGCTGCTGCTGTGAGTGAAGCTCAAGCCCCCAAAGAGACGGAGAGAAACACCACGGTGCGTTGGCCTCCACGGGAACTAAGCACCCACCAGCAGCTCGTGCAGTCCCGCCAGCGGGACGGGGGAGAGAAGTGGAAAAGCAGAAGCAAAAAATCCTGGGTCGAGATAAGGGGAGTTTAGCAAGCGAAGGAAAGCTGCGTGTGCTCGCAAAGTGAAGAAGGGTGTTTATTCACTACGTCCCATCGGTGGGCAGATGTCCAGCCGCTCCCTGGGAAGCAGAGCCTCAGCGCGCGTGACAGCTTCTTGGGAAAGCAAACACTGCAGCCACAAACATCTCCCCTTCCTCCTCCTTCCCCCCAGCTTTGATTGCTGAGCACGACGCTGTGCGGCGTGGTCCACTCAGGCCACCCCTCCCAGCTCTGTCCCCTCCCAACTTCTCACCCGTCAGCCCGTTACCAACGCTATTTCAGTCTCAGATGCCCAAAACAGCACCGCACGGCTGCGATGGAGAACATCAACTCCAGCCCAGCTGGATCCTGAACTAGCACCCAGGCACGCTTTGAAGTCCCAGCATGGCTTCGTATTTCTTCAAGAATAAGAAAAAAGCCACATGCAATTGTCTTAGTGCACGCAGAGGACCACTAAGCATATTTATGGAATAACTCGGGATCGCTTTCTTCCTTGGAAGCGAACGAGGGAAGCATTAAGGCTGCCAGCATGACCTGCCATGGGACTGCCTGCACCCCGTTTCATGGGAAGAGCCCCCTCGAGAGTGTTTTCCCCAGGGGAACCGGGCTCTGGAAGCGCTTGTGCCTTTGAGGGGCTGCACCAGGGACCAGAGCGCTTTGGGTGGTGAAGTTTAGACTGTAGGAGAGGCTGGGAGAGGTGAATCCCACCATCACTCCATAGAAAGGAAAAGGAAAAACGCTCCCCCTAGGCTTGGGGACAGAGCGGGACGTCCCACGAATGCCGCTGGTTACCCCAGTGCTGCCACGCTCTCTAACGAGCGGCGCAGGAGGCGGGCACCACCACCCAAGCTGCCCGAGGACGGCACCGTTAATGCTGACAGAGAGCACGCCACGGAAAAGGTTATCATCAGTGCTGTTCCCCTAATTACCTGTTTCAGCTTCCGAGGCCACGGGAGTGCCCGCAGGGCTGCCTTCCCACCTCCCCTTTGGCCCTGCAGTCTCGCTCTGACACGTCCCAGCCCGGTCCCCTGTCCCCGGAGCAGGGAAGCAAAGGGCACCGGGGCGCAGGCGCACGCCCAGCTCCGCAGCCGCCCCGGCTCCCGGCCCCCAGCCGCCGGCACGGCTGGGCTTCAGGCGAGCGCACCCATCCTGACCCACCGTGGGGCTGGGTCGTGCCCGGGGCGTGCAGGATCGGCCCTGGCTGGGGGGAGCGTTTCCCAGCCCGGGCACGGGCTCGCAGCGGGGAAGGGGCTCTGCAAGGGGTCTGTCCCCAGAGCAGACAGCCCTGCTGCCAGCTCTTGAAGCCAGGCTTTGCACCTCTGCGGCCATCAGTCTGCCCCTGAATCCCCCCACATGCCTCCTCCTTCCCCACCTGCTCCGGCTCTGACCCCCCTGCCTCCTTCCTACCCTCCCAGTTCGACCACTGCAGCATGCGCAGGTCCCCCGAGCTTCCTCAAACGGGCTGGCGAGCAAAGGCTGCCTCCTCCATCCCACGCCGAGAGCAGAGACCATTCACCTGCTGCCCTAAAACCCCTTTTTTCCTTCCCTGGCATCTCTCAAGTGATGGGAAAACACATGAAATATGAAGCATAAGACAAACAAGATCCCTGCTCTGTGCCGATCCCCAGCTCCCAGCCCCAGAACTCATCAGCAGGATCCTACCGTCTCCCTCCGGTGCTCGGCAGCGCCCAGGCTGGCGTCAGCCCAGCCCAAACCCTCTCTTTATATAGCCCCGGTCTCTTGGGGGGGTTGCTCTTTACAGAGGCAATGGGGAGGGCGCCTGCCTTCCTGGAAATCAAGCCATTGCCTGCAGCAGAGTGTGAAAGTGAAACTCGGTGGCCGCTGCCTGCGCTGGAGCTGAGCCAGGCTGCTCAGAAGGCAGCATCAGCCCTGGGCACCCGCAGGCTCCCAAATCCCGTCCTGGGCTCTGCACAGGGGTGCCCGGTGTGCCCGTCCAGCGCCGGCGGGGTGCTGGCAAAGGTGCTGCCTGCAATCGGGGCGAAAGGCAGCAGAGGCTGGGCAGCGCTTGGGGCTCTTGGCTGGAAACCTCCCCAACCTGCTCCTCTTACCCCCGAATCATCGAATCATGGAATGGTTTGGGTGGGAAGGGACCTTCAAAGGCCACCTAGTCTGACCTCCTGCTGTGGGCAGGGACATCTCCAACCAGACCAGGTTGCTCAGAGCCCCGTCCAACCTGACCTTGGATGTTCCCAGGGATGGGGCATCCACCACCTCTCTGGGCAACCTCTGCCAGGGCTTCACCACCCTCGGTGTAAAACATTTCTTCCTTCCATCTGGTCTGAATCTCCCCTCTTTCAGTTTAAAACCCTTCCCCCTTGTCCTGTCGCGACAGGCCCTGCTAAAAAGTCTGTCCCCACCTTTCTGATAAGCCCCTTTAAGCACTGAAAGGCTGCAATAAGGTCTCCCCGGAGCCTTCTCTTCCCCAGGCTGAACAACCCCCACTCTCTCAGCCTGTCCTCATGGCAGAGCTGTTCCACTCCCTGATCGTTTTGGTGGCCTCCTCTGGACCCGCTCCCACAGGTCCCTGTCTGTCCTGTGCTGAGGACCCCCGAGCTGGACGCAGCACTGCAGGGGGGGTCTCAGCAGAGCAGAGCAGAGGGGCAGAATCCCCTCCCTCGCCCTGCCGGCCACGCTGCTGGTGGTGCAGCCCAGGGCACGGTTGGCTTCTGGGCTGCGAGTGCACATTGCCGGCTCATGTCCAGCTTTTTGTCCACCGGTACCCCCGAGTCCTTCTCGGCAGGGCCGCTCTCCATCCCTTCATCCCCCAGCCTGTGCTGATACCGGGGCTTGCCCCGACCCAGGTGCAGGACCTTGCACTTGGCCTTGTTGAACCTCATGAGGTTCACATGGGCCCACTTCTCGAGCTTGTCCAGGTCCCTCTGGATGGCATCCCGTCCCTCGGGAGTGTCGACCGCACCACTCAGCTTGGTGTCATCTGCAAACTTGCTGAGGATGGCCTCGATGCCACTGTCTGTGTCATTGATGAAGATATTAAACAGTACTGGTCCCAGTACGGACCCCTGCGGGACACCACTTGTCACCGATCTCCATAAGGACATCGAGCCATTGACCACTGCCTGGTGGTCATGCGACCATCCAGCCAATTCCTCATCCACCAAATACTTCATCCACCAAATCCATCCTGAATCCTCCTTTCCCCATCCCTGCATCACCAGTGCCCTCTCTTCAGAGCTCCCTTTGCATCTGCCATTCCTAAAGCCTTGCAGGATTTATTCATCCTCATCCCGACCAGCGCCCACGTCCCCTCCGCTCCATGCGTTTTGTGCCGGTTTTGCACCGCCGCCGCCCGGGGCAGCCGGGGGGCTCAGCTCAGGAGAGGGGTCCCTCTGCCTCTGCGGGAGAGTGGCTCTGGCCGGCTGCCCCGGGGCAAGCTCCCTCTTGCTCCAGGCTTGGCCAAGCACGGGTCAGGCCCGGGTGGCAGCCGGTGATCCGCTGCATACCTCCGGCTGCCCTGCGGGAGATGCTCCAGCCCCGCAGGCGCCGGTCCGGGGGCTGCCGGAGCACTGGGAGCAGCCGGCCGCCTGGTTCCTGCAGGGAGCACCGCCAAAGCGGCGCCTCTTGGCATCCCCCAGCCTCGGGAGGGGTTTGGAGGATAAACTTGACCTGAGAAGAGAGAAAAGAGGCTTTTTGCCTGAAAGCCCGTGAGCCTGAGGAGCAGCTTCCGTTCCACAAGCTGCCCGAGCCCCCCCCAAGCAGGGCTCTGACTCCTGAGGAGCAGAGCGGCAGCCGGGCCAAAGGCAGGAGGCAAAAGTGAAATTACTTTTGAATCTGCCCAGAGTCCACGCAAGCAGCAGCAGCCCGGGAGAGCAGAGGGCAAACTGCTGCGTGCCGGTTCCCGAGGTCAGGGCTGCAGACCCACGGCCTCCCCCGTCAGCAATTAATGGGGAGCGGGGTCATTAACATCGCGAGGCGGCTCTTGAAGCCTTCCTGCCTACCCTTCCGATCCTCTCCCCATCCCACCCAGGGGGGAGAGGGCGAGCGGCTGGGTGGGGCTGAGCAGCCGCCTGGGGTTAAACCGCGACACAAACCCACGTACGTGCACGCACACACATGCACACAGACATGCACACACACATCCATGCACATGCATATGTTCACATGCATGCATGTGCACACACATATGCACATGCATATGCACATGTGCATGCATACACACAAGTGCACACACATGCATGCACATGCATATGCACATGCACACCCATGCATATGCGCACACACATATGCACACGAACGTGCCTGCATGCACACAAATACCCACACACATGCACACACATGCGCACACCATGCATATGTGCACACATGCCTGTGCACAGACGTACACATACGCATGCATATGTACACAGGCACACACGTGTACGTATGCATATGCACACACACAGAGGCACACGTGTGTGTACACCCCCCCACACCCCCCCTGCAAAGCCCTGGCTGGGTCCCCCCTGCACAGCCCGGGCCTCAGCCGGGTGCTCTCAGGGGTGGGCGCTGCACCCCCCACCCTGCCCAGCGCCGCCGCAGCCCCCCCCGCTGCGCCCCACAGCCGGTGCCCCCGGGCCAGCCCCGGTTTGGGGACCGAGCACCGCCAGGGCAGGAGCGTTCAGGGGCAGCGCGGAGAAGAGCTGCGCGGTGCGGGGGGCTGCAGCGGGGAGCCCTCCCCCCGGCGCCTGGGGACGGGAGATTTGGCTTGTGGGGCCCCGGGGTGCCAAGCGGGGCGACTCTGGAGGAGATGATGCCACGGCGGCTGCTGGGGGTCCGGCAGAGAGGCGACGCGAGAGGGTCCTGTCTGCAGCGTGGGGAGAAGCGGGAAGGCTCCTGGGAGACAGGACAAGGGACGGATGCTTCTCCCCAATCTCCTTAGGGATTTCCTGGCCCAAAGGACGTTGCTTCCAGCCCCTCACTGTGGTTGCTGGGCTGCTCTCGGTGAGCTGGGGCTGATCACCTCCCTGGCACCGTCCCGCACCAGGAGATGGAGCACTGCACCGGCCCGTGTCCCCGGCCACGCGTGACGCTGCACTCCGCAGCCACGCCCGTCCTCCCCCTGCCCCGGGCGGCAGGGAAGGGGCCAGGAGAGAAGCGACTGGTTTTAATGGAATCATAGAAAGCCTCATAGATGAGGCTGCAGACCAGGTCTCAGCCCCGAATCCCCCCCCGCATCATCCTCAATTCATCGGCACAACCAAAATACGCCCACGGTTAACACCCACATCACCCAGAGAAACGCCTCCCCGCAAAGGGCCCCGGGATCCAGGACAACCTCTCCCTGCGGCGGGATGGGGCCGGGCACGTTGGGAAGGAGATGCCCGGTCCTCCCCTCCGCTCCCCCGACCACCCCCACCACGAGCAAGGGCTGGGGACAGGCAGGGGACGGGGGGTGCACATCTCCCCCGTGCAAGGCGGCTTCACGCAGGGGACGGAGCGGCAGCGCCGGCAAACCGTTTGGGTGCTCAGCCTTGCTTTGGAGGTGGGAGAGGAGGGACACGGACGTCCGGGGGCGAGGACGGAGGCTGTTGCTCACCCAGTCCCCCACATCACCGTGAAGAAGCTCACAGCGAAACCGCGCCCCGTCCCCAGCTCGGGGCCGGGAAGAGCCGTGGTGGCCGGCCGGCAGCAGGCAGAAGAAACCAAACCCCGCTTGAAGCACTGAATGAAGCACGGTGCATGAAGCGGGGTGACGCCGCTTGCACCCCACTCCCGCGGCCCGCTGGCCCCTGCACATCAGCCACAAACGGGTCCGTGCCCATGCCGGGGCTGGAGACACCCCCTCCAGCAGCTGCTTTCGGATGGGTGCCCCCACCCTAGGGTGCACCCTGAGGGCCTTTCCAGCCGCGTCCCCGCAGCCACGACGTCCCTTTTGCTGAGAAAGCGGGCACAGGCGTGAAGCACAGCGCGGCTCCAGCCCCTCGGGGTGATACTGTGCCCCCCAGCCCCCCCGCCATCATCACCTCTGCACCTCGCTCCCGCGAGCCACCCCGGGGAGCTGATCCGGGGCTGCCTCGGGGGGATCCCAAAGGCACCCCATGAGCATCACCCCCCCCAACCACAGCCCTGCACCCAGGGTCCCCCCAAACCTGCCCCCCAGACCCGCTGCCCAGGGTCTCCCCCACCTCCCGGACCCCCTCCCTCCTTGCGGGGGGCACAGGATCCAGCCGGAGCCCCTGGACCCCTCGGACCACACAAGACTCGGGGTGCCGCGGGAGGGTATTGCAGGGGCAGGGAGCGCTCGACCCCCTTCCTCCGTGGGGAACCAGGTCCCGGGGACGGATCCTGCCCCTGCGGCTCAGAGCTGCCCGGGAAGCCGGGCTGGTGCCGCCTTCCCACCCCTGCAAGGGTTTAGGGCTGGGAAAACAGCAGGGGAGAGGACGCTGCAGCCTCCCTCGCCCGGGCTGCCGGACAGGGCTGTGGTGGGCTTGGGCTTTCAGCCCTGATTGAAATTTGGGAGCGGGGACCCCTCGGTCACTACCAGGAAGGTGTTTATTGAGGCCAGCTGGCTCTGCACCATGCCGTGCTCCTCCTGCCAGCCCCGGGCACCGAGGCGACAGATTTCCCCAGCACAGCGATTTGGGAACTCGTCCCCCTCTGCCCCATGGACGGACAGACAGACGGACACGGCTGAGCCTTGTCACTGGAGGGTCACTCCCAGGGCTGGGCTGCCCCTGGGTTGCAGCAGGATCCCGGGGGGCTGCGAGGCCAGAGCCGGTGGGACCCCATGGGGGTGAGGGGCAGCCACCCTCAACTTGTGCCGCCGGGGGCCCGGTGACCGTTTCTCCCTGCCAGCACCAGCCAGGTCTGGGCTTCTTTGGGGGGGGCCCCGGTGACCTCGGGGCTCCCTCCGGCACCACTCCTGCCTGGGTGCTCAATTCCAGCTGCTGCTTTGCCCTCCCATGGCGTCAGCTCTCTCCGTCTGCGGGCTCCGGCACATCCGCAGGGACATCATCTTCACTCTGGGGAGAGAGGTGACGGTGACCACGGGGGAGGACCAGCCCATGCACCCCCCGGCATCGTCACAGCCGGTGCCCACCCTCAGCCCACGGCCCCAGCGTGGGGGATGCTCACCCCCAACGATGCTCAGCAGCTCCTCGAGCTCCTGCTGCAGCCGCAGCTGCAGCAGCTCCCGCAGCAGCTCCCGGCGCCGGCTCCGTGGGGCCACCCCCATGCGTCGCAGGGTCCCCTCCGTCAGCCGCAGCAGGGCCCGGCCCGAGACGGCGTGCTGGTGCGCCAGCTCCGCCAGCTCCCCGGCCCCGCTCCGCGCAGCCAGCCAGGCACCCACCTCCGCCACCGTCCACTGCCCCGCCGGGCGCTGCTCCCGCCGGGCCCCCTCCGACACCTGCGCCAGGAGGAGAGGGGTGAGCTGGGACGGTCCTCTCGTCCCCAGCCTGTCCCTCCAGCCCCATGGAAGCTATAGGGTCAGGCTGGCTCCTCCATGCCACAGTCCCCGCTGCCCAGCCTGAACGTGACCCTCGGTCCCATCCCCGCACTGATGCTGGTGGCTGCACCCACGTCCCCATCCTCCACCCGTGGGGGTGCCCCAGCCCCCGGGGCCCAGCCCCAGTTACCTGTGGGGTGTCTCCAGCTCCCGAGCCCCTGCCCACGCTCACCTCGGCCGTTGGGCATCCCTCCGGCGGTGCCTCGGCCCCATCCCGCACCCGGGTGTCCATGCGGGACAGCGGGCAGGGCACGGGGGCAGCTCAGGTTCCCTGCAAACAGGGCTCCATCAGCCGGGGGTCCTGCGGCTTGCCCCCAGACCAGCCCCCCATGTCCTGCCAGCCAAATAACCCCCCTAGTATCCCACCACGACAAAGCACCCCATGCCGTGGTCCCTGCCCACCACCACCTCCCCAGGGAGATGCAGGTGGGGGTGGCCATCCTCCCCGATGCCACCTGGTCCGCGTCCCCCGGCCCCCCCAGCAGAAGGGGGCTGCTCACCGGGGCACCAAGCCGGGGGCCGCAGCGAGGCCCCGTTGCCCGTCCCGCCACGTGGGCGTGCGGAGCCCGGCGCACCCAGAGTGAGATCAGCCTTGGCTCGCCCATGCCCGCCGCCTCCGTGAGCCCGGGGCAGGGGGGGACACCGGCATGGCACGGCTCCCCCAGCCCAGCCGGGACCCCTTCCCCAGCCTGACCCCCTCCTCCTCACCGCCCTCCGTCCCAGGTCGGTGCCAAACACCGGGAGAGCGAAAGAAACCTTTGCCCCGGCCCTGCCTCTGCGGGCACAGCCCCGTGCACACCCCCCGGCCCGGCTTCCCCCGGCAAACAGCACTGCCCGGCTGCTGGGGGACGCCTGCCCGTCCCGGGGAGCCGAGGGTCAGACCCAGGCCGGGTCACAGGAGAGCACAGCCAGGCTCCATCCATACCGAGAGCCGGTGAAGGAGCTCTGCAAAGGCTCCTCCATCTCCCCGCCCGGTTCGCTGCAGCCAGCCCGCCCCGTTTGCCCCGAGCACCTTCCCCGCACAGACCGGCACGGGACGCACCGGAGCAGCTTCACCTACCACAAGGACGGTGGCGGCGAGGGTCCCGGTGGGACGCGGGAGAGGCAGCGGCAGAGCAGGCGGGAGGAGCAGGATGAGCCCCAAGGATGAGTCACATCCCGAAGGGCCGCAGCCCTGCCCCGCCGAGCGTGTAGGGACCCAGCCACCGCCTGCAACAGCCCACGGCGCTGCTCTGCCCCCGAGACCCTGGGGGGGCATTAAATCCCCCAAATAACTGTGAAAACGATCCACCACGGAACAGGCAGGCCGGAACGGTCCAACAGGGCCACGGGGCTGCAAGGGCTGCCCCAGGACACGGCAACACGCTCGCACCTGAGCCGCCCCACCAGCTCACCTCCCGGACAGGGCACAAACAGCACCTCCCCAGCCCCAAACACGCCAGCACCGAGCAGCGTTCGTGCTTCAGCTCCCTCTGGTCCCTGCAGCAAGCCCCATCCAGGGTTGTCCCCCCAGCACAGCCACAGCCCACCCAGACTTGCAGCGGGGGTGCTTGTGCCCCCCACCATCCATCCATCGCTGCAGACGGGTCCGTGCCCACGCAGGCAGGACGAGCGGGCTCAGCCTCATCAACCAAGCAAGCAGCTGCACATCCCTGTCGCGCGGTGCTACGTTACCTTTAAAGACTGTTTAACTCGAGGCATCCTGCAAAGCAGGATCACACGGTCACCACGCCGACGCGGCCCTGGGAACAGGCTCTCGCACACGTGGGAACAACGGGAATCGCAGTGCTGCCACCTAAAAGTTCGCTGAGCTCTCCAGGACCTCCATCCGCTGGGAAGCGGGACACCGAGCACGTTCCCACGTGCGTTTGAGCAGGAAAAGCGAGGGGTGTTTGCACACAAAACCAAACAGGCCCCTTCTCCCCTCACCCAGGCGGCTCCCACTTGCACCCGCAGCCACCTCCCCGCACCGCGTTCCCGCCGGCGCGGAGGAGCAGCATTGCACAAGAATTCCAACCAGGAATAAACAAGGACCGCCCGCCGCCACCCCCGTTCCTTATCTCAGGTGTGCCTCCCGAATTGCGGGGCTGTGCAGCAGCTGGTGGGTTGCAGCTGTTTCTTTCACACAAAGGACTCGCAGGTTTTTGGAAGAATCTCTATTCCCCGGCAAGTAACACCAGCCACCCTCAGCATAACAAAACCACAGAGACGAGCGAAGAAAATAACCCAGAACATTAACCAAAAGGGCAAGAACAACCGTCTCATCTTTCCAAAATCTTGGGAGAAAGACCACCAGTCTGCACACCTGAAGTTTATCAACAACTTGATTCTGCATAAGCATTACCCTGCCCCTATTTCTGGATTTTAAAAAAAAGTGTGTAATCAAGGTGCCACAGAGAAGCAGGAGTTACCCAAACAGTCTCAAAAGCATGTATTTTGATGATTCATTTGGGCTCTGGAGCTCCAGGTGGGTTCTGGGCAGATCTCAGAGCAGCTGTCTCCCATTTCAGAAAGCAGACACCGGGGGCCACCTCAGAGCACACAGCACCCACAACAAACACCACAGAAACCGTCCCCATATTTCAGACAAGGGGAAGGAAAGAAAAAAGCCGGACTATTTTTTTCTTCCTGATTTATTGTGGCTAACATCAGTGACACTCATTTGTCAGAAGCAATTTGCTAATTCCAATGCTGTTTGGCCATCGTGCAGCAAACGTCCTCCTTACAAACCAGGTCAGCCAACTCAGTTTGATTCTGAAAACACTGTTACTCCCTACAAGGACACATTAACCCTCCTCTCAGCCCACTGACCTCCAGTACTTTACGTTCTCCTTATCTCCAAACTTTATTCTCCGTACACGGCTTTGGATTCATTCTTCTTCTCTTAGAAGAAGAATGGAGGAGGTGGAGAAATGTTGCCTACTGAAGAGTTACAGTAGAAATCAGATAGGTTACAAGGTCCCTGGAGAGACCGAGAGCCACATTAACTTTTATTCTCCTGGAAGTGGAATATTTCCCAGAGCGTGTTCATTAGTTGAAAATTACCAGCTGAGTAGCTAAAAGGTATTTACAAAGGCCACCAAAAATCCTTTCCGAGAAGGATTGTATGTATGTTTTTATTAGTGCATTGAAATGGCATTGCCAGGCACAGGACGTATGAACACCCACTCAGCAGTCCCTTGACCTGTTACTGAGGGTAAAGCTCCACTATCATCGCGTGCCCCTGGAAGGAGAGAGAAAGAGAGAGAACGGTCACAGAAAGGACTAATTATTACAGACACGCACTCAACAGGAGACGCCCATCTCCCCACCGTCTTAAAATAAAAGGGGAGATGAAAATCCAGAGCCGATTCACTAAGAGGATTCTGCAGACAGGGGTTTGATGGCTTCAGGACAGCACAGACGTGCTTCAGGCTGGCCAAGGCAGCAGAGTCCACCCTGACCAACGCACCAGGCTCTCCCGAGGGCCAAACCAGGAATTCAGGGAGGAGGCAACGTCGCGACCAGCACCCTCAGGTTGCAGAGGGCCAGCTGTGCCAGGTCCCCACAGAACTGCCACCAGCCACTGCAACCTGAACCAGGGCTCCCATTGCAGCCTCAAGAGCTGTAGGAGGAGTCTCACCCCCATTTTCTTGTAAAGATCTTTCTTCCCAAGATTAGAAGAATAATGCTCACAAACCACAATTTGGGAAGTCTTTGAGAGTCACCAAACGAAACCCTCAGAACATGGCAGAAATTTCTCCTTCCCTTTTGCACCATCCGGGCAGCGACGGGCTGCAGTCGCCATCGCCCAGGATGATTTGGAGACGGGATGGAGAGCCTCTAAAGCAGACGAGGCGGAGGGAGCTCACTGAACTGAGCTGCGATAAGGAGGCAGCCAGCCGAGCGGAGGGCGTTATGAACACCCAGTGCCACGGGACTTCAGAGGTGCCCCCACACCTGGCGTAACCGGACAGGGTTTCATAGTACCACAGGAGCAGGAACGTAATTACTGCCCCTCTCCAGAGGGAACGGTGCCAGACCACACAGCATCACTACCTGCCCTCCTGCAGCACAGGCAGCAACCAGGCCGTACTGTCCTCCTTCCTTCTTCAATCTATGGGCAGCAGTAATTACTAGACGGCAGCCAGTGGCACCGAAAGGATGTCCCAGCGAGAGGGAGCCGCCCCAGTTATTGAACTTCTCCAGAGGAGGGGCTCCGACCTGCAAGAACACACAGAGGGACACACGCAATCACCTGTCTGGAAGGAGACTGGCCTTACCGCCACAACACCAACCTACGTGGCCAGCCAGGACCGCTCTGAAGTGTTCTTTGGCACGTACAGGTGCCTGATGACAGCACAAAACTGTGCCACAGGCTTTACTGCTTCACCTGCAGTCAGACAGGTATACCCCGTGCTGTCAGAAAGCATGCAGAAGGACTGAGCCCCGCCCACTGTTTTCAATTCCCTCCTCTCCAACAATGACTATTACAGCTCTAGATCTCCACCTCCTGCTGACAACGGGAATGCCATCGTTCCCAAAGAAACTGCATTTTGGGACTCGCTAACCCAGAGTTCAAGAAACATCGCTTCTCCTCACAGAAGATAACAAAAGCCTTGCTTTGCAGCACTAGCATGCCCCGCTGCAACATGGAATTCAATCAATCCCGAAGTTAAACTAAAGATAAAAGCGTCCTGACTGTGTCTTACCTTTGACTTTCTGCCCATGTAGTTTTGCGCAAACCAGTCCGAATCCATGGCTTTCAGGTTAGCCAGTATCTGCCCCTGAAAAGGAGGGGAGGGCAATGTTAACAAGGATAATGGCAGACTTAAGGAAAGCCTACGGACAGTGCTAGGAAATAGGAGATATCTTGAGACTAGCTACAGCCACAAAACTAATACAGCCAACTTAGAAAAGCATTTTACAGGATTAGCCCTGTTAATCAATGTTAGCTCGACCTTCGCTAGAAAAAGACGCCATCCAATTAACAGGCCACCTCACCATAGTAACACATAACCCCAACCCAATTAGTAGATGATGTGCAGAAGTGGTTTCTTTCATACGAGGGTGTTGGGAAAGATTTTTTTTACATATTATTTTAGAAGAATCTGTATTCCTTTGGTGACTCCAAGCAACATAAGCCATTCTTGGCATGGATTGTGTCAATGTAAAAATGTTATATATTTAAAATATATACAGTACTTGTATTTAGACACAAACGTAGAATTACACCCATCTACATTTAGTGAAGATCTTAACAAGAGCTTTCACCAACACGAAAACAGATGTCTACAGAATGGCATTTTACAGTTAGAGGCATCCTCAGTGTTCAGAGTACTTACAGCAAAAGCTTCATGGAATTCAAACACATCGATATCAGCCATGGTTAGACCAGCCTTCTCTAGCACTTTGGGAGTAGCGTATGTTGGACTGAAGAAGAGTTAAGAAACAGAAGTCTTGCATGAATATGTTTCCTCGCATCATCGTCCCCTTTTTCCACAGCGACCCACGTTACCTTCCTTCTCTCTAGGGTGCCTGGCTCTCTGCCTGTCCCACTCCAACTGAAACGCAACCCCAAGTCACTGCTGCTAGTACCAACACGCTGAGAAGCCCCCCAGCAGATCAGGGTGAATATTTCTGCCACAGCTGCTCTCCCTCGTTAGCCACCTCTCCCTGCTGAGTCACGCCTCACACACCGGCTCTCGCACCTTTGCGAGAAGGCCTGAAGAGATGTAGTATCTCATGAGACACTTCCCAAAAAACAAACACGTAATGGCAAGTCAAGGCTGTTGTGCTAGTACGGACTGTCAGGGGATGCTCTTGATCATCGCCACCTACCCCAGTAGCAGTTGGTCCTTTGGATCCTGGGACACATACACGAAGTCCCTGCACAGGAGAAATGCTATTAGTAACAAAAAGAGGAGAAGGAGGACGTGAGAGCAGGCTTGAGGCCACGTAGAGCAGTCCCTCTTTACCTTAGGTAGGCCTTTGGTTTGTATCCCATTGCCAGAGCCTTCTCCTCAGACATGAGCAGAATTGCCGAAGCACCGTCTGTCTGAAAGAGGCAGACAAACCCAGTGAGGTTGCTGCCCGAAGAGCAAGCACACCCCGCGCACAAAGCGAGCCTGACAGCCCTCCCGTAGAGGACCCAAATATAGCCAGAGCTTCAGGACATCCCCCTACGGAATGGGACAAAGAACGAGTCTGCATGATGGAGCTGATGGATGGATGATCTCCGAATGGTGTTCGCACACACACTGCTGAAGCGCTTCCTTACAGTCCAGACCCACAACTCCCCCTGGATTCAAACAGGACAGAGGTGCCTAACTGCCGTGCCAGTCCTGGGGACAAGCTGGTACCCCAAACACTCACCTGTCCGCTCAGCTCCATCCCAAAACTGGAGTATAATTCTGGGACGACACAAGCCACAGGCTCACCACATTGCCAAAATGAACACCGTGGCTTTGGCGCATGACCACTCATCTCTGGAGTAATAGCCTGAGCTGGCCTACAGGCTGCGGCACGGAGCACACCAACAGCGTTTCAGCTCTTCTAATGCCAAGGCTGTGGCATTACCAGGCGTCTGTAAGTCCCCAAGAATGCTAAGGAGTAAATAGCATTGCTGCTGAAAGAGCCTCAGCAGCGGTTACTTGCTTCCTTTGAAGTGCTCACCACAAACTGTGAAACAGCCTTTTAAACACACAAGAATCTGTCAGGGCTGCGTGCAGGAACAAGACGGTGACCTCGAGCCCTCTGCGGAGACTTTCAGCGGCAATCACCTTCTATCGAGTCTCAGGAACTGGGGCTCAGATACACCTCAGCTAACTTACACAACTACCTTACACTTCAGCGTCTAAAAAAGCTTCCTTTAAAAGCGCCAAAGAGAGAAAAAGGAGCGTATGCAGAAGAGAGCTCATCGTAAATGTGCTAGAGAAATCTCTCCTTCCCCTCTGTGGATTACACGGCAAGCCCTAAAGTGACAAGTTTAGACTAAAACTACTAACTTCTAGACTTACAATGTGATCAGTCCCATCCTGGGACAGAATTTCTACACGTGCCTTTGAATGATCAACCCTCATGAGGCAGATACAGAAAACCAAACAGACCAAAACTTCAGGGGGTTAGTTGTTGACTTTAAAATGAAACAATCCAGTACCCAAGTTCACCAGATTATAATACAGTTCAAAGTTACCCTTGAAAAATCTGAAAGCAGGTGATATTGCAAAGGAGACAACTCATTCCCACAGATTATACAGCCTGATCTACATGTCTATGGGAGGCAGAGGGTAAACCGGACAGTTTTCCCCTCTGGCTCACAGTGATGGGAACAGGAATTACCAGGAAGGAGGAGTTGGCAGCTGTGACGGTTCCGTACGGCTTGACAAAAGCCGGCTTCAGCTTGCCCATCTGCTCCATCGAGGAAGGACGGATCCCATTATCTTTGGTAACGGTATCTTTGCCTGTTGATGAAAAAAGCATATTTAAACTAAGAAAGTCAGCAACATATATGAATTTGCACATCAGGAGTCCAGGGAAAAAAAAATTCAGAAAACTGTGCTTTTTATGACAAGTGGGAGGAGGAAAAAAGGGAAAATCCTTCATGGCGTCAGGATATTTAACATGGCTAAAAAATAGCACTTAAAAATAGAAGCTACATTACTTTCTTTCTGAAGACTGCAAAAATAAAGCGCTGCAGTCCATTTACTGTAAGAAAAAACTACCATATGGAAAACTCAGTTGATAAAATAATTTAAATTCAGGTTATAAAGCCTAAATTGGACAACTGAGCCTGAATCAGTACACGCTTATGTGCCAAGTTTTGAGGAAGTAAGAGCACTGGGAAGAACCAAATATATGTATCTTTAACTATATTGACTCCTTAAATAAGCCAGTTAACAAAAAGTACCAATTTTAGTATAAAGACTACATGTAACTGTGGATCTATAAAAGCAAGGTCTCTCCAGGAAACTAACTACAGAGTAAAGTGCCCAAAAGTAATGGCTACACCAAAGCGTGCCCATGGGCTGATGGGGGATGAGGGTGGAAATCAGGCAGCTTAAAGTTTCTCCTCAAACTGTTTCATATCTGAGCAACGACTGTGAGGCCTCGTGAACTGGAGTCTGCCAAGCAGAACACATTTCAGCTCTTCCTATCCAGCACCTGATTTATCAGACCGGGATTTTATTAGGGTTTCTATTTGTTGTTAATAGCTTGGGGTATCAAAATGGGTTCTCTTGCCTGACTGAAAGAGCAGGGGGATTCTTGGTCCAACCGTTCTGATTTTCCTTGCTCTATCATCAAGGATAGGAGGTGGGTATGACAAAATTTAGATATGCAAGGATATGTTTATGTATTTAGATATGCATGTTTAGAAACATGCTCCTGTGTCAGTAGTTTTCCAGGGAGAAACAGACAGCATATCAAAGATTTAAAATCCATATCAGATACACTGAACATTATGAATCCGACCCCAGTACTTCCCCTGCTTTTCTAAATAACGTATTTCTTTATTGAACTAGTGCATGCTAGCAATGAAACATGTGCACTTTTACCTGGCACTTTGAAGGGTACCACATCAAGCAGCAAGCCTCCATCCTGGGCTTTCTTGGCTAGCGTGTGTGAACGGAGGGCATACTCATCTTGCTCCAAACGGGAAACGGCAAAGGCAGCAGCCAAACGATCGGCAGAGTGACCCATAGTCTCACTGGTGGAGAACTCTGCCACAGCTGGGAGCTACAAAACGGAAAAATAAAGTCAGCGCACATAAACCCCTGTCCCTGGGCAGTTCCGTAAGGTGCAGAAGTTGGTTAAGCCCTGCACAGTCAGCCAGTGAGACCCTTCCATTTATTAAGTAGAGCAGTTAATATTAAAGCTATGCAATTAACACTTGGTAACCATACCAGAACGTATGAGAGGAACCATCACTTTCAAAGATTGTAAAAAAAAAAAATGGATACAAATGAGATCCAGACTACTGCTTACTCCAGGCGTTCCAGAACTGCATTGGATTTGCACGTGCAGACAAAGAGCAGCTGCCTTGTCCATTTAACAAGGACTCCCCTATGAAGGGTGACCGGACATTTTGGGCCAAGGTGAAACAACACATCCTGGGACCTTAAAACTTCTTGTCGCATACCTCCTCAAGCAAAACCAGAGACAGCAAGTGAGTTCAGCTTAGCTTTTATTCTTCCAGCAGCACACAGGAAATCCCTGCATGCATTTAAGTCTGCAATTTTCATATCTTATTTGGGCTTTGGGTCTCATCTCTGTACGTACACCGTGCTTCGCTGCACTCACGCTAAAGGCAGCCAGCAGCAGCACAGACGCACACAGTTTTCATGTGAAGAGCTCGGTGGTGGTAAGGAGGGAAGTGCTTTTCCTTCCCATCTCCACCACCCCTAATTCACCTCTCTCATGACCTCCAAGACAGAGAAGAGCCGCTCCCTCTACAGCAGACTCCTGACATTAACCAGCAGACCGCAGATTCTCATCAGGGCCCAAACATGGGAGCTGAACACATTCAGCACCTGGCAGGATGGGCCGGGAGCAGTAATCACAAGGCATATTTAAGATGCATTAATCAAACAACAATTATGTTAATATACTGAGGATATTCCTCTCTGATATTAAGCATGTTACTTCTATTATCTAGGAAACAAAAATTCTTCTGATGCTTTAGGACCCTTGCGTAAGTTTTATATTTATGGGGAAAAGCTTCTACTTTTGTAGTCTGCAGCACAGCTTGTCTAGGAGTTGCAGAAGGAGAGGGAGGTTTTGAAATAAGTTTGGTTTACTGAAGAGCAACATGTAAGGAGACAGAGAGTCACAAATGCTATGAGATGCATTAATCAACTGCAGTTTTAACCTAAAGCACAGGACAAAGATCCGATACAGGCGAGCCACAGGCAGCCACCTTGCCCTTTTAAATCCTCTCCATTGAGGCTAAAAAAATTACCTAAGCCAACTTGTTTTGCACCTCCTTGTACAACAGTTTAGCTTAAATGTCTTAATGCTTGAAAAAAAATTACCTCAGGAGCAAAGTAGTCAGGGCGAATTTTGGAAATCAGGGAGAGCTTTTGGCCCAAGGTCTTGGCTCGGTTAAGAGTGAGCATAGTCTTCCTCATCTTCCTACTGTGACGAATGGGAACGTCTGACATTAACTCCACACCCCCCGCTACGACGACATCGCACTGTCCAGCTGCAATCATACCCACACCTGCAGAACGAGACAGAGTTTCCCATGAGAGCTGTGTGGAGAAGCGACACTTACCCCATCAGTGCCGTGGATACTACTACATTTTATTTCCTTCTCCAGCCTCTGGCTTTGGCCGAGTTACATAACACGTGCTTAAGAGAGACGGAGCAGGTTGAGCAGACATTTTCTGAATCATACTAGTTTTGTAACTTTGCTTCCACTTCTCTTTGTCACACGCAGCAGTTGGGAGAAGAATATCCCCAGTGATTCAGAACAGTAACCAGGTCTCAATTTTTTTGCTCTGTTTAGGCTAAGGCAAAGATGAAAGTAGCCTGGAAAGTAGCAACTTCCTTATCATGATGTAGCCTTTACCTCCCAAGCTAATGTGGATACTGAGCAGAGACTATCACTGAAAGCAAAGGGCATCCAGCTGCTGGCAGGTCTACAGCAGACACTCTATTCACATTATATTTTCTTGGTTTGAAAACTTTCCTTCCATTCCAGAATTTCTTCCGATGCTTACTTATATTCACTAAGCAATGCAATTTAGAGGAGGGATGTAGAGGAGTTGCTAAGCTCCTTCCCAAACCCACAGCTTGTTCTTCCAGCCAACATACCTGTGGTCATAGCCTGGTTTGAAGAAATGCAAGCCATGGTGACTGTATGGGCTGGAGTTTTGTCAGAGAAACCTGCTCCCAAGGCAGCCTATGAGCAACAAAGAATGACTGTTAAAACCCACACCTTCTGCTCCCCAGGGTCAGAGCTGCCTTCTGCCCAGCAACACCTTTGCAGACTAAGCTGAAAACAAGTACACTGAGTTTTCATTCAGCCAATTACTGCAGCAGCTCTTCCCCTCCCCAGACCCTGGAAACAGGAGGAGACGCAGCTGCCCAGCTGCCAGGGCTCTCAATCCCGTTAGGCAGACAGTCACTGGCCCCCCATTAATAAAGGCACAAACTAATCACACACCTCACAATTTCAAAAGAGCTTCCAACTACTTGACATCATCTTTGCTTCACCTTATTTGCAAAGGCAGCATGTGAAAGGAATTATTTAGACCCCTGAGTACGAGGCACCGTGACTCGCTTTACACAGAACAGAAAACATTTCCTGCACTCAGAAAGCAGCGTCTCATTTGACCCAGCCTAGAGCACGGCCTCCCATCACGGGAGAACTGCTCACAGCAGGACCTTCCCTAGTTGAGACGTGGCCAACTGGTTTAAAGTTCAACAGTTGTTCCCAAGTTAAAATTACACCGCAGCCGCATCTGACTGGCAGGTGACCAAAGCAAGTATTTGCATATACACAGCTAAAGCTGCTGATGGAACTGGAGAGCCTCATAACCTCCTAAGTCTTTCCCGCCCAGGTTACGTCATGGTTTTGCCCAGTTGCAGAGAACAACAGCAGAGGCGCCAGGTTATAGAAAATCACATGCCGCCTCTGTGACATTACTTCAGTGGACCAGCTTCTTTCTGTGCATAATATGAGAATTGTGTTTTCTGACTGCCAGGAAAAAGGGCAGCTAAGCTACTGCATTTCAAATCATTCAAAAGCTGCATCTGATCAGCCAACTAAAATAAATAAATACCACAGTAAATCTATCACAGCACACTGGTCCTCTCAAGTACTTTGGACAAGCAGCATTTGAGTCCAACTGATAGTTAGAGCTGAGTGATCAGCAATCGTTAACAAAAGCTTCCCTTGCAGGGAACAATCAAGCAGAGGCTTCACAGCATTAAAATGCACTTGATCTATGGCAGATTTCAACAGGAGGCAGAGTCCCGTACAGTTATTTGACAGACAATACTGCACAACTAGTTCATACTCTCAAATCACGCTTAAATGAACAATAATACTGGAAATATTTTTTTTTTGCAAGTGTTTGTCATCTTCATACTAGTTGCAGAAATCAGACTCAGGAAATGCTGCACGTAACCCACCTCTCTGGCAACATTACTCGTTTTCACCTCCTGGATAACTGTGCCGTAAACAATGTAATCAACAACATCCCTTGGGACACTGGTCCGGTTCAGCAACCCCCTAAGGAGAAGATCAAAACAAACAGAATTTGCACCATGTAAGCAGTAACTTTGTCGCAGTCCTCAAACATCCTCTTTCCACCAGCTTGGCTGGAGAATAAGGCAACAATGGAGCCACATCTTCTGCCCCTAGTTCAGAAGAAAACTTGTGTGCATGTGTACTTAATGAAAAGTGTAATTGACTACGGACTGCAAATAATCATGGCGATAGTATCACTATAAATGATTACATAATTTCATGAAAGCAACTACTCTACACCCTCCACAAATGGTTGTAGTATCTTGCTCTATTTGGAGCATTCTGACATCAAAATTAAAGGAACAGGGCCTTAAGAGATAACAAAGCCAATCACCTTTGGTATAGGAACATGTAAAACTTCAGTAAAGACATGCAGAAAATAAGCAGTGCGTTTTCACCGTTCATTAGAAAATATACTGTGTAATTTGCCAGAACATCTTGACAAACACGCCAACACAGCAAATCCCATTGCAGGCAGTGATTCACTGGGATTCAAATGTCATTTCATGCACTACAAAGCACCGAATAAAAATGAAACTAAAGGCACCTCAATCAATAACTTGTCTTCCGCAGCACACTGAAATCCCCTCAATGCCCGGGACACAGCCCTCACGCACGACTAACACACTGCCTGTCAACCAAATTAGCCTGCCTTGGCTAAACGTGGCATTCAGATTTGGCATGACCGCACCCCAACCTCACAATCTTTCCTTGGGCCTTGAAATCTCCTTTCCCCCCAGTAAAGCCTTCTCTCTTTTCAACAGCACTTTGCCCTGCTTTTCAACAAAACAAACCCACTGCTAATGACCTACAGCTTTTGTCAGATCACTGCAGAATGGAAAGGACAGGCAAGACGACAGAATTAGCTTGTTACTCATTACCACTTAGTTTTCTCTGAATCGCCCAGATTGCTTTTCCCTAAAATTGTAAGCACACCTCAACAGTAGTTATGATCTCTGTATTAAGAAAACTACAGTCAGAATTAAAATTAACTAAAATTTGTCAAGCAAGACAACAATGTCATCTCTGTGTAACAATACACTTTAACACAAGCCTGTTGTAAACCCTACTGCTTAAGCCACCTACTAAGGTGGTGGCAGACCATGAAGAATGAAGCACCTGGATCGCATCGTTCAGAAACAAAGCTAGAGCCTTGGCTTCCAAATCTGTTGAAGCCACCGTACCAACACCGGGACTCCAGCAGTTCAATAAGAGAGAGTTTCCTGGGCCCTTCTAGTATTCAATTTACTTACAGCAACGCTGCTCTTGCTAAGTCATGTGGCATAAGATCCGCGTACCTGGAATTTAAAAAAGAGAGGCAGAAAATCAGGAGTGTCAGAAACCGATACAGATGTCTGTAAGTGCACATCAGCAGCACGAACTGGTGACATACCAGAAATGCTCCACCGCATTTGTAATCAAACATTTCATACCCCAGGCTGTGAAGACTATCTATGCATAGGTCAGCACACGATCACTGTACTAAAAACATTGAAAAGCAGCAGAAGAAAGAAATCCCCTATCCATCCTAACTAAGAGTTAGGTCAGCTGTGAATTTGGTGGCATAACAAGAAGAGTCTACTGCAGATTCTCTGCACCTGTCCGGCTAGTTTTGTGAAACTCCTTGCTTTATCTGCTATAGATTCACCAACAGCTTCCTCTAGACGTGCAGCATAAATCCTCATTCTCAGAATTCATATACATGGACAATCTTCTTCAAATCACGTTTTTTCATTAGGTAAGCTGGAATAACTATAGCAGGCTAATTCATTGCCACTTCAGTACTTTTAGGCATAAGAATAACTACATTGAAGTGAACAAGTAAGCCACCTTTTTCCACAGAAAGATTCTACTATTAACCAAGTCAGCACATATTTTCTGCTCATTTTATACTTACGAGGTGCCAGACTGCAAAAATGGAATACGGACGCCCTCTACCACAACGATATTCTTCACGCCACTTTTGGCTAAGGTCTTCTTACTCTTAGGCTGGACTGCTAAGAGAGAAGAGATGTTAACAAGAATACCAGCAAGCCTAAAGTAAGACCCTGTAAAAACTATCAGAAAACTAGAGAAATTGTTCTCTTTTGGTGCCTAAGTCAAAAGCAGAGTAGGTAGGACACATGAGCTGTAATCTTGTCTCTGTCTGGCTAATTACGTGATCTGTGAAAAATGATTTAACAACTCAGTACGTCCCCCATCAGCAGCGAGATTCATCTATAGCTACACCGAGCCAGTACAGCTGAGAACAAAGGCACATAATTCCCAGCCTGTTACCACTGACAAGAATGCTGCAGGAAGAGATACCTCTAAAAATGCTGTACAGCTTACAATATGAATGAGGCAGAGCAAATTCAAAGCCTGAGTAAGATCTCTCACTTGGGGAGCTGCAAGGACTGCAAATAGCAATCCACCTTCCACAGTAACTGCCTAATATGTGCTCTTACTGCACAGTAAAGGTGAGAGAATTCAAGGTAAATCAAAACACAGTTCAAGAAGGCAACTAACTTTCACTCCCATAGGAAAGCAGTAGAAAGAAGAGTGCATATAGTTGCTGTGGGTAACTTGCTACTTCTCCGTAAGGTGTCTGAGCATCTCAGGTTCAAGACAAAGCATGTCATGATACAGTATCGTGCAACAGGCCACTGTCAGAGCTCTTCTGGAGCAATGATTAACAAAGAGTTCAATGAGAATTTCCTAATGCAATCAAGCTTGCAAATCTTAACGAGCATGTACAGCAGCACGGGGCAGCTCCTTTTACAAGCAGGAAAAGGACAGACACGTAAAAGCAGATTAAGTCCAGCTAAATACTGTGCTCAAGCAAGTGCAAGCACCAGGACGAAACGCCAGCACTGTTCTTGGGTTATATAAGGCACTCTGCGCAAAGCCAAGGAGACGAGGGGGAGCTGCTGTCTAGGCTGGTTTCCAAAATCCAGGCAGCTCAAACCATTAGTCACCTGAGCAACCCCCCCCAATGAATCCCAGAACACCGGATCACCCCAACCGCTCGCTAAGGGCCACAGCTAAAAACCCACGTAACTGTGCACGCTCAGCGGCTCCGCCAAGACCTAAGCCTCTTACTGGTCTCGCTGGACTTCAGAGCTAATTCCACAAGCTTCTCCTTGTCAGGGGCAATCCCCTCCCCTCTGGGCAAGCGATCTGGTTATGCCCGGACAGCTTATAAACCCCGAGCTTAGCCTCTAGTTTAGATTCTAGAAATAGCAATCTATCAGGCGACGACAGGGCGTGAGCTCTGGACTGGGCACAGCTGCTGGGAGCGAGGGGCACGCAGAGGCTGAGAGGACTCTGCTGCCCACAGTGGTTTGCCTGTAGTCTTACTTGTTTGCGACTTTTGAGGGGCACTCAAACTAAAGCTGTCTGCACTGCGTTTCTGAGATTTATGTCGAATGAGGCTCTGGAAAAAGGAGGCGGCTTCAAAAATAGTCTTCAGTAGCCCAGACCCACTGAGATTTCTGGTGTTATTACGTTACCTGCAGCTTGTAACTGTGAAGAGCAGCAGAGGGACCGAGCAACTGAGAAACAAGAAACAGAAAAATAGGGTCTGTCAAACCTGAAATGTTAACAACATTTCTAGTTTCTGAAAGAACTGTTAAAAAAATAAGATAATGTCAGTAAGACAACTGCACCTCAATATCCGGGAGATATTTTTTAGATTACTCTGTTCATAAAAATGACACAGTTCATACTACCCGTTAACATGAGATTCCTCCCACATCTGATGTGGTAACGGACAAATATGGCAACAGTGGAATTGTCATTTTAAAAAAACCACTGTCATCTTTTTTAAGATGACAAGGGAACAGAGATTCAGCTACAACCATCCATTCCAAACCCAACACTTAAACCAGAACTTTATGACCTACCAATTCAAGCTTTTAATAAATGTAAAGATACTTACAGACCCTGGCAGCCCATGCTGAGGAAGCAGGGAGGTTTCTGATGGCATGGGTCAGCATAGAACTCATTTTGATATCTAGAGAGGTGAAGAAAGACTGGTATTAGTCCAATCTGGTCTATTTGGAACAATTTCAAGGTAAATGATCTGCCTGCTTCACACAGAGCCAAAAAAGCGAAGAAACAGAAGACGCTCCAAGGGCAGCAGCACTGAGAATTACTTTCTATTACGCTTTTTGAACAGCACCTAACACACAAGGAGCCTGGTTTATGACTGTGGCCTGCAAATGTTCCTGTAAATAAATACTCAACTCCCCAGTGACCCAGCACTGTACTAACAGCAGCCAGCGCAGTTTTCAATTCCCTTCCCAATAAACATTCCACCGCTTCCCCACTGGAAAATTGTCCCAGTGCCCAGCCAATCTCACTGCCAGCGTGACTCTCCTTGGCATAATTTCATGCCACTACCCCTCGTTTTAACTGTTGACGCTAACCTCAGTAACTTCCGTTGCGTATCCCCATGGGAAGCAGAACAGCATCTGCTACCCCAGAAACTTCCTCTGTAGCTTTCCCAAAGCTCATTCCAAAACAGGGTTTCCCTACAAACAAATCCTCATCTGCAGTTTTTCTTGCCCGAGGCAAAAAACGGTCCCCGCAGCTCCAGCTCTTTGACTGCTTCACAGCAACGTTCACGCTTTTAGCGTTCAAGCTAACAGCACTCTCTCTCCCAAATACAGGCGTTTTCCCTGGAGGGTTAGAGAAACACTTGCAGTCCCAAGCCCAGCCCACTCAGGCACTGCAGCTCTCTACAGCTTCTCAAAACTCAGCGTAAGCTGCCAGCCACCCTTCTTCCACGTTTACATCTCACGCCCTACAGCTCCACGCCTGCGACACGCCAGGCAGCATTCCTCATTCCCCAGCCCGCTCCGGCTACGCTGGCATCCCACAAACCAAACCTAGACTCAGTAAAGGTCCAGAAAACAGACCTCCTCCTCCCCGGCATCTTTCTCTGTGTCGCCTCTCTGCAACAGCGCTTTTCCTCCATCTGTGCCGAGCTCCCTCCCCATGCCTGACTGAAACTTTTCTCCACGTTTTTCCTGCCCGGACAAAAGAAGTACTCCCCCTGAGGAGACACCCCTACAAATCAATCTGCCCAAAGCTCCTTCCAGAGCCTGCAGCATCTGCCCCGCTTCCACAGCGGCCCCTCCTCCCCTTCCTCCCTCCGCACACCCAACACCCCTCACCCTCGTACACACCGCAACACCCTTCAGCTACCCGCTCGCACGCTGCGCATCCACCCCGGGTACCCGCAGCTACACCCCCCGCTACGCACCCGCTTCTCGCACTGCCCCAGGCACCCCCCGACACTCCACACCCTCTCCTCGCCCCACGCACAGCCCAGAGCCGCCACGCACCCCCTCGGCCGCACACGCCACGCACGGACAATTCTCCCCCCCCTCCCCAGGTACACACTCACGGGGCCGCACGCACCCCACCAGACCACCCCAAAATTAAGTAAGACCCCCCCAGGCACCCGCCGATCCCCTTCACCCGCCGACCCCCCTCCATCCGCCGCCCCCTCACCCTCAGCGGCCCCCGCCGCCCCCCCAAGCCGCCCGCGCACCTCCGCCCGCGCCCAGCACCGCCCCGTACTGCCGCCGCCACCGCCCGCCGCGCCGCCACTCAGGAAGGGCCCCGCGCCCTCCCCGCTCGCCGGGCTGCCCCATCGCCCGCCTGAGGGACGCCGCCCGCCCCTCAGCCTCTGCCCGCGCCCCCCCGCTTCACCGCCCGCCGCTCCCGCTCCGTATGATCCACAAACATCCGAGGCTCCGCGGTATGCGGAGAGGAGCGAGGGAGGAGGAGGTGCCGGCGGCGGAAGGGACAGGCAGTGCCGCGGGAAGCCGCGGACGGTGCGAGGGGTGGGGGCATGGCGCGGCCAAGCCCCCGGGCGGCCTCTCCCTCATTCGACCTCGCGCGCAGCAAAGATGGCGGCCGCGGTGCGCGCTATCGGCAGCCTGGGGCGCTTCACGGCCGCCGCCAAGTACAGCCCGTCCCGCCGCCCACCGCCCGCGGGTGAGCCGGAGCCTCCGGCGCGGCGGTTGCTACCTCCCGCGCCGGGGGAATGGAATGGGGGGGGGGGGCAGGCGCGGCGGTGGGATAATGGGCGCGGTCTCTCGGGGCTGGGTGGGGGATCCTCGCGTGAGCGTGTCCCGGGCGGTGTGGCCACGCGTGAGGGTGGCACCGGGGGGGGGGAGGGTGAGGGATGGGGTGTCGCTGAGGGGGGCACGCGTGAGGGTGGAACTGCCGTGCGGCTGTGAGGGGCAGCGGGGGGTGTGCCCACGCGTGAGGGTGTTGCTGGGGGGGGGGGGGAGGGCGGGGTGGCCTCGCGTGTCAGCGTGGGGGCTGTGAGGAACGGGGTATTACAGGGGAAAGGTCTGTGAGGAACGGCGCGGGGGGTGTTCCCCGTGTGCGTGTCCCCGGGGGAGCTGTGGGGTGGGAGCTGCCGCCGTGGAGGTCTCCCTGCGTGTGTATGTGTCCTATGCCAGGGTGTTGTCCCCACGGTCCGTGAATCGCGCGGGGGGTTCCCTGGCACGTCCCTAACACCCCCTACCAAGATTTTCTCAGGGTAGAGGTCGGTGCCTGCATGTCCTGGGGGTCACGGGGGGGTGGGGTGTCCGTGGGTGTGGGTGTGCCCCCACGGGGGAGTTGCTACCACGCCAGCCCCGAGGCAGGCTGGCCTTCGTGTGCCCGGCCACGGTCCCTGTGTCCTTGCGCATGGGTACATTTTGGGAATCCATGTATGGCTCTGGGGGGTCGCTGTGACCCTGCGTGGGGTGAGGGGGACCCTCCGGGCAGGATCGTCCTCAGCACGTGAGCTGATCCAGAGGGAGAGAGTGTCCTTGTGTCCTTGCACGTGTGCGTGTCCCCGACGCCTGTGTGGCCATGCCCGGGGGGGGATGTCCCTATGTCCTTGGATGCCTGGATCCTGGGGCTGCCCTCCGGGCACGCAGGTGTGTCTGTGGGATGGGGGTGTCCCCGTGTCCCCCGGTGGGTGGGGAGAATGCCCCCAGGCCTGTTTGCGTCTCACGATCTGTCTTTATTTTGGTATGCAAGCGTCTTCAGCCATTGACTAATGCTCCCTTGCGATCTGCTGACCCCGGCAGGGCCTTCGGGTGCTCCTGCTTGTTTGCAGTGCTGGATCGTGGTGCTTCCTCGCAGAGGTACCGAAGCAAGGAGTCGCCAGGTGCCCCTGGGAAGGCCAAAGCACAAGGCTCAGAGGCATTGGAAACCAGTTCTTGTTTCTGCATTTTGAAGGGCCTCAGGGTCTGGTATCGATGTCGAGCTGAAATCTAGCAGTTTACATTTCATGTAAACCTAACTCCTGTCTTAGGTGCAGTGTTGGAGCGAGTTTGTACGTGAGCTGGTGGCTCCAGGAGCAGGGCGCTGCGATCGATAACGAGTAGAACTGTGGTAGCTCCAGCGAGCGCTCGGGCTGTCGTTGGTTGGACTTCTTGTTATAACTGGCAATGTTCTTCATCACAGACAGTCCTGAAGCTGCTGTGAGGACGCTGTAGCTCGCCGTAATTAATAGCGTTGTTCTGCCCTAACAAAGCATTGGTTAAATTGGATGCAGACCTCACCAGGGCAGGCCAGAAAGCACCCAGAAGGCAGCAAGCAGGCAGTGTGAGCTCGAGAGCTGGCCGTACCTGCTGGGCCACATGCCGTGTGCTAGCAGGTTCCCAGAGGGGATAGGGAAGCTCAGTTTGTCAAAAGTTTCCCGTCCCACGGCTCGCAGTTCGGCGCTCTGTGCCATCGGCTCGCAGGTACGGGCTGACAGCGTGGGCGATCGTCCTGAGCTTCAGCTGGTTCGCTCCGCTGGTGCTTGGCTTGGTCCGGGACTGCAAGAAGGCTTTTCTCCTGAACCATCCATGGATGCTGTTCCCACTTCAAGTGGCATGCTGCGTCCGGGTGAGTGGAAGGGCGGGAAGGGGAAGTGCTGGACAGGGAAGCAGGCGAGGAAATAACAGAAAAAAGAGGAAGTGGGAAGAAACACGTCCCAGCCAGACTGTGTGAAAGGAGTATTCTCTGTTCTCTGCTACATCCAAGTTCTCGGTGGAGTCCTGAGAGCAACTGTCTGAAGTGTTGGTGTCCCCATCTCTAGAGAGTCTTTTAATTGGAGTGAGTGAAATAGTGAAAGCGGAATCAATATTCAAGACTTTTAATTCTAGAGTGAATGTTAGTAAAATGGTGGAAGCGTACATCTGGCCTGCTGCTGCTTCCTTCAGCATTTTGAAGGAGGATTTTCCTGGCTGCGGTCTTGGCAAGTTACCATAGTACTGCTGAATGAATCGGCGCCTAAAGCAGATGTGCTGTGACTGTGACCAAGTAAATGTGCTTTTAGTTTGAGACGTGTTTTCCACAAGTATGCTGGGCTCTAAAATAAAATACTGTCAGACTAAAGAAACCTCACTCAAATATTAAGCAGCTGTTACTCTAATGACAGTATCTTTCCCAAAAGAGTTTGTATTAAAATGTAGTGAGATTTGTTCAGTCGTGCCCTTGATATCTTTTTTTTTTCCTGTTTCATATCTTTTGCTTTGCTAGAACTGAAAGGCAAAGTGGAATTCAAGGTTTGTTTTCATGGAAGCAGTCTGTTTGGGAACTGATGTGAAAGAGGAAAGCATGTTAGACCATAGAAACAGAAAAAAGTTAATTAATCCATTCACTTTTTATTTTTAATTGAGATTGTGTGCTTTGCGTGCGATGTAGTTTTTACTATGTAGTCAGTGCTTTGCTTTTGGAAAGTGTTGGAGAGTGATGTGCTGCTTACCTTCCCGCATCCCAGCCTTAGCAGACGCCTGACTGAGGGTGTGGAAGGAAAACATTATCACTTGCCTTGCAGCTGAGATTTGTTTGGCCTCATTCTCCTTCCTGCTGTGCCTAGCCATGTGCAGCAATACAGGATTTAAGTGAATTAATTCAGTAAGATAGTTCAGTCCTTGCCTTCTTTTTAAAGTAATGGAGCTGTGTGGCTTTTATCAAGTTAAAATACTGCCACTGAAAGCGCATCATATTCTGCTGAGGAGCATCTGTTAGCGGAGAAATTGTTGTCAGACCACGCTCAGTTTTGTGGGAAATGAGCATCGGCACTTAGTTTCAGGAGTACCTGACTTCAGCACACAAAAAGTTTAGGGAAATTAATGTTGGCTGCCAGCAATCACAATCAGTCCTAGTCCAAAAATACTTTAAAGTAGCTTTGGAGTAGAAACCAGTTCGCTCTTTGTTTGTAAAATGGTGTTGTGGGCACATGACACACACGCGCGCACGCAAACCTGTCTGCCGGGACAGACTGACACCGAATTTCCATCCCCACAGCGTCACACCGTGTATCCTGGGCTCGGGGAATGGAGCGCAAAGGTCAGTCCCTGCTGCCAGCGCTGGAGACAAAGTGGAAAGAGGGCCAAAGTGCAGCGGAGCTCCAGCCCTGAGCCCGTGTCACGGGGCTGCGAGGAGGGGGAAGCACCTGTTGGTGGGGTGCAGGCTGAGGTTTTGAGTTTGTTCTCCCTGCTCTGGCTTTTCTGCCTTCTTGTTGCTGGGAATGGGAATGTTTCATTTCTGAACACTTTATCAGCGTTGAGCAGTAAACCTCCCCTAGCTAAACGGCTGTGTTCCAGTCGATAGATGTGCATGTGGTGCTTAAGAAGTAACGCTTTTACTAGATTTCAGGCTTAAAGCAGCTTTGGCAGTGATTCAGCCTAGACCTGCGTTAAAGGATCCTCTCAGTCAAGATCAAGGTCGCTTGAATGGAACTGAGATTCATTCGTGTAGTGAGAGATCATCAGGCCAAATACAATTTCTCAGCAGAGAAAGGGGATCTGGGATTTATGAGTCAGAAAAGTGGCATTTCACTTTTGTGGGCAGAACTCGTTCATACTGTGGTCTGAATTTTCTGAGTGCTTTGAAACACGACAAGTTTGTCTAGGTGCTTCATATGTAATTAGAAGAGATGGATCAAGTATTTTGTTGATAGGTGGAGGCGAGAATAAATATTTTGTGTGCTCTTTTTGTGGCTCACCAGATGTACACCCTGAGACCTGTGAAGTAATACTTGGGGTGGCACCATTCACTGGCACAAGAGTGTGTTTTTGCAGAAATATCCTAGGGCAGTTATGTTTGATTTGCAGAGAAGTTAACTTGCAGGCTTGAAACTCTCCAAAGTGCAGCAAGGTTGCTGGTTTAGCGTGTGAAGAAGTGTTGAACTGTGCATACTGAAGGCAGAACACCCCTGTGTGCCGCCCGTGTCATCTCTTGTCAGCTCTTTGGGAAGAAGGCGTTGATTTTTTTTTTTGCCCTCAGTTTGGCATTGCCGGTGTTGGAAGCTGCAGTGTGGAATCTGTGCTGTGAAGGTCACTTCAACAGCGTGGAGTCTGCTGAACTCTGGTGGTCAAGCCGTAAGAGAAGGAACTGGCTCATACTCGGGATTTTCCGAAACGCTGTACTCGGCAGATGCGGGGAGAGGGGAGGATGCATTAATAAAGGAGAGTTAAGCTGAGACTACTGGGAATTCCTTTAACATCTGCAACATCTTTTCTTTAGGTTATGCTTGCCGTAACATCTCCACCTCCACTGCTCTCCAGAGTAAGTGTAAAGCTTTTCTATGCGAGTTCGTTTTCTTTCTTAAAATCCACTGAGCATAAGCTGATAACACGTTTCTGTTTGCTTCCAGCTAGAACTCACGTTACCTGTGATATCAAAGGAGATGTCGCTGTTGTACGCTTCAACACACCAAATTCAAAGGTACTGTTTTAGCTGGCTGTGGTTAATGGGCATATCAGTTGTATGGAGAAGGCATTCAAAATTCTAATTTAAGACCAAGAACTTTCCTAACCTGCAGCCTTTCAAAGTTGCGAGCAAAGTAGAAATAGGAAAACGAGCATTTGGGCATTTAAGCATTTGGGCATGAGACATCTAAAAACGCCTCGTGGAAATATTTTGTATGTACTAAGTTAACTTGTCTCTCTCACTGGCACAATATACTGCTAAATCTTATTAAGTTCTTGGATTCAAGGTGGATAAGGAGAGTGTCCGTTATATATAGAAAAAAAAAGCTTAGAAGCTCATAAAATCTGTGTTTGAGGTCACAAACCCACTGTTGGTGAGATTAAGGAGGAAATTCTTAATAACAGATTACCTGATGACCTGCCCCAGGGTTTCATCCTGGAGTTTTTTTTCTTGCTGTATTACAACACAAGATGAACTAACTTTTATAGCAAATCTGGGCTCAATTTGAGCGCTGCAGAAGTGTTGTAATTGTGCCAAGCAATGGTCTGGCTGTTGGGCGAATTCCTGGATGGTCTAGTCCTTTACTTTTCAGACAGCAAATCTTGGAAGGCTGTAGAGCCGCTGCTCCTACTGGCTTGGAAAATCTATTTAGACCTACTATTGGTTTTGGCTTTTTGTTGTCAGTCTGTCTTCTGTGCAAGTTTTCTGATGATATGATGATTAAGTCCAATACTTAATCAGAGGTTAAGCTTCATTGTCTGCTGGGCTCCCTATTTACGATGCTTATTTGCTGCCTTCAGGTGAACACTCTATCCAGACAATTGAACTCAGAGTTTACTGATGTAATGAATGAGATCTGGGCCAATGAATCTGTCAAAAGTGCTGTCCTCATCTCTTCAAAGCCAGGCTCTTTCATTGCTGGAGCAGATATCGAGTAAGTATGGGGGCCTTAGAAGTTACGCTGCTGGAGCCTTCTCTGGAGTCCAGCATCCAGGGCCAGCGGCCTGGTGCGCTGTGAAGTCCGAGCAGTTTGTCACTGACAATCTCCCCAGGGGTGAGGTAGAGGCTGGGAATGAAATCTGTGTGCACAGGATGCCTAACTTGCTCAAATGAAGTTAGGACCTTGATAAAGAGGAACGTGGCTAGTCGTTAAACCCCATTTGGCTGTAACTTGGTCACTCCTTCCTGCGTGCTGGGGTGCAGCCAAGGAAACCCTTCCCGGCTCCGGGGTGAGCATTGTCCCTTGGTCTGGGACACAACAAGAGCAGATAATTTACATGCAGGACTCCATTTAAGCTGGGTTTGAGTGCCTGGCAGTCTGCCAGCGTGGCCCCTTGATTAGGCAGGATTTGGCGCTCCGCATCTGAGCAGCCTCCCAGGCGATTCAGCATGGGTAACTTTCGCGGGGTGTGGGATGACCCGTGTACGTGCTCTCACTGGGACCTGGAGTGCCATTGGCTCCTAGTCCTGACATCACACAGGACAGAATAGTTGTTTAAAGACATTAAAAGCCGGAAAGCTCTGAGGAAAGAAGGTGAATTTCAAATAGGCCCTTCAAAATCTTATTACCTTTTTGGCTGGCCTTATTCAGGGGCAGAGACTTGATATGTGTTGTGGTGGGAAGGAGCCAGTAGCTAGACCTGGTAAGCAGAGCAGAAGGACAGGCTGTGTTTTAAGAGGTGTCTGCTGGTCTCAACACTACGAGTCTCCTGAATTGTGCCTGCCTGGCAAACGCTGCTAGCCTCCGTAAGAATAATTGGCACAGGGAGTCTCTAATTGGCGGAGTGCAACATCAGAGCAGTGGCCATCTGCTCCTCTAAAAAGTGATCCTGGGCTCTCCCCTCCACCCTTCCTGGCAAGTGCTTTGAGGCTTCCTATGACCCTTCCTCCTCTCCCCGAAAGGCTTTCACAGCTCTGACACAAGGAAACTCATTCACTGCCTGCAGGCGCAGCCCGGTGTCAGCATGCAGTGACTTAACCCGCTGAATTTAGTAGTCTTCCCGTGTTGTCTGTTACTCTAAGTCTGGGGGACTAAATAGCTCTTGCCTGTCTGTCAGAGCTTTGTGGGAAAAGGAGAACAAACTCCTTGAAGCACTCTCCGTTTTACTGCTGTTTTCTCCGTGGTTTTCCCATTCTGATCAGCCTTTCTGCCTCACTGCAGCATGATTGAAGCCTGCAAGACTTCTCAGGAAGTGACTCAGCTCTCTCAGGAAGGACAGAAGATGCTAGAAAAAGTTGAGCAGTCTCCAAAGCCCATAGTAGCTGCCATCAGTGGCTCCTGCCTGGGAGGAGGACTGGAGGTATTGAACAATTCTGGGTCTGACAAGCAGCAGTGGGAGTTGATAGCACTGGTTCTCTAAACTATCCAAACAACGCCTGCAGGACTACTTAGTGTGAGAAGGATTTGAGAACCTGACATGGGTTCATTACATCCATTCAAATGAGTTTGTGGCAAGTTAATGGCTTGGTTGTGCTTCAGGGCTCTGCCATGCTAATTTTTCTGCTTCTGTTGAAAGACAGCTAATCCAATATGAAGCTGTGTGGCCAGGGTAATATTTAGGTGAGAGCATCCCAGGGAAAACGTGCTCTTTCCAGCAGGCATTGGATCTGGATAAATGCTGCTGGCAGAGTTCAGGCTGGAAATTACTGCTTTTCAGATGAACTGAGTCCCGTATCCCAGCAACTTCTGTTCTTTTAAAGGTTGTTGTGAGAGGGATGAGTGTGGGGAACCTGGCCAGGCTCCACCCTGGCCTGAGTACTCTGCTCCATCGCTTGCCACTTCGGCTGGGTGCAGTATTTGCTTCGTAATCTCCATTTAGGATTTTGTAAACTGAAAGACTCTGGTAATTCCTGGAGCAAAGTTGTTATTAAAACAGAATAACCTTGTGGGAGTCGAGTCTCTTCAGTTGCGTACTGATTTCTGAAACAGTCACAGCTTTTTACCAGCACTATGGTGACAGTTCTGGACTTGGTGATCCTGTGATAAACCAAGTATCGTGGCTGATCTGTAAATGGGACCGTGCTCTCGAGGTAGTGAATGAATTTAGTCCTTGATGGTCTAGATGAGATTTAAAAATCACTTGGCTCAGTTTGGTAGTTTCATGTTCATGTCATAGCTGCTGGCTATCATCCGCCCAGTGTGCGCTTCTCTTGCTGGAAGAAGCCGTCAGTGACCACAGAGGGAGTTTGTGCAGTTGAATTAGGGAATTGGGGTAGGGTCGAGAAGAAAGCTGAGGCAGTGTGTAGAAGAGACCTTTGTGATGGATGCCCAGTTCTTCTGTGGTCTTTCACAGGGAAACCTTTAGTTTTCTCTTCCTCTTTTAAGGTTGCCATTGCCTGTCACTACAGAATAGCAACAAAGGACAAGAAAACAGTCTTGGGAACACCTGAAGTGTTACTGGGTCTCCTGCCAGGGGCAGGAGGTACTCAGAGGCTGCCAAAGATGGTAAGTAGGAGAAAAACTTTACTCAGTAGCCCCTTCTGCTGCATGGCATGCTCCCATTCTGAAATCCCCTTTCTGCCCTTCCAGGTGGGACTTCCTGCTGCCTTTGATATGATGCTGACTGGGAGGAACATCCGTGCTGACAGAGCAAAGAAGATGGGTCTGGTTGACCAGCTCGTGGACCCACTAGGTCAGACATGATGCCTCTCAGGTGCCTGCCAGTTAACCTCTCCACCTTACTGAAATGGGTGGAGAAGCCGTTGATGCAGTCAGCAGCCTAGTGGGGGCAAAGCATGTGGACTGCAAAGTCCTGACCATGCTCTGCAGTGCAATCTCCAGTCCCACCTTAGAGGCAAGTGCGTGGGGCCCTTGAAACGTCAGGCTCCTGCTAAAGCTAAGTGAGTAAGGAAAGGTTAGCATAGAGGGCAGGCCTGCTCGCTTTCTTGCATAAGCTAATTATGCAGATAAGAGCCTGCATTCCTCATTTATCATGTCAGAGGGACAGATTGCAACCCATAATGAAAGGAGAATAGATGACCGATGCCTACGTTTATGCAGTCTGCAGATGCTAATCTCTGTGACAAGATCTTGAGAAGAAGTCAACCCCCACAGCTTAGGCACTCTGAATTGCCAACTGACTTTAAGTTGGATGCAGAAATTCCTTGCAAGCTGCAGACCAAATTGCACTTCCAAGTGCTGTGTGGGCTAGTGAGTAATTTCTTGCTTCTGCTGTTCCTTCACTAGGGGGACTTTCTTGGAAGGTGACTAAACGGAGGGGCAAACCCTCCACAGCCTCCTCTGAAAGGTCTGAGCAGTTGCAGCCAGGAGCTAGAGCCTGTGCCAGCTGGTGCTGCCATGCAGTTGCTGTGTGCTGAGCTTTGTTTCCTCAGGCAGAGCATGGCCAGAGTACCCTGGTGGCCCTTAGCTCCTGAAGTTGAAGAAAATAAAATAAACAAAAAGAAGAGGTGCTGCTGCCTACCCTGAGAAATGCAGGGGAAGGCCCTGTGTCTCTTCTGTCTCACATGCCAGTGTTCAGCGGGATGAGATGTCCTTAGCTGTATTCTTGCTTGTAAAACGGATCACTGATACCCAGGCTTGAGTTAAAATCGGCCGAGTAAACTTTACCACTGTATACTGGCTTAAATGTGAATTGCCTTTTAAGAGCCAGCAAATGTGGCTTTTTATACCAATGATTACACTGCCTTGCTTAAAGGAAACCTGAACTTTCTGAAGAGGTGTTTGGAATCCTAGCTCAGAGCAGAGAAGCACGTAGGAGGAACACAAAATACAAATTATATGGAAGCATTAGAGGCATTCCTTGTTCACTCAAATAGCAGCCAGTGCCAGAAGGCTTTCTGCTGAGCGTTCTCATTTTCGTTTTTAACATCTGGGCAAAAGCAGCCTTAACTGGGGTGATGCTTTCACTGATTATAGAAAGCTTTGAAGGAGAGAGACGGCATTAATCAGGAGGCAATTTCATGGGGTGCAATCAGTTCTCCTTCAGTAGGGAGGTCTACAGCATTCTCTTGATGTATTTACTACTGTGCCCAGATCTAATTCTGGCGTGTGCTTTTTATATAAGAAAGCAGATGTGAGTTGACAGCTTGGAGCTACTGGGTTAGGGCACCACAAAATGTTGAGAGGTAACTGCAGGTAAAGTAAACCCACATATGTGGGTTTGACCACCTCGCCTGAACAGTTCTTATAGCTCAGACTTACAAATAAACAGCTCTTTTCTTCAGCTGTAGTATCGAAGTCCAGCGCTTGTTGATGTTGAACACCCAAGCTAATGGAAAGGGGAAATCAGGTATTCGCATCTTGTAGCACATCAGGTCACTAAAGCTGAAGGTCTCCGACATGTTGCCTTGACGTGGTGGGAAGAGAATTTGGAAGCTGGTAGGGTTTGAGCTCAGAAATCCCAAATGCTATCAAATTTCCAGTAAATTCCCTAAAATCCACTGGGCATTGCTGAAATGTAGATTATGCAGCAGCTCTGGGTTAAGTTTTCTGAGCTGCCTGTAAAATGAAATGTGTTGTTTTGTTTGGACTATTTTCCTCTACTCTGGCCCTGACATGCTGCCAGGGTATGAGTGAGACTTCCTAACAGTGAGCTTTCACGATCTGGTCAAAACGTACGTGCTCTTTTATTTGCTTCTTGCTGAGAGACCCTCCAGCAGGCAGCAGCATCTGGGGTCTGCTGAGTATACGCTCTCAAGTTTTCATGCAAAGAGAAGTGAAACCTTAAAGTTGAAGACCTCAACTTTTGGCGGAGGGAAAGAGTAGTGGGAGGTGAAAGAGGAAGGGTTTTCTGGTTTGTTTTTGTTCTTTAACTGTCTCCTGTGTCAGGGAGTAGTTGTCTGCTGTGGTGTTTTCTTAGATCTGAAGGCTCTGCGCAGCATCTGGGTATGGTTAGAGCAGCTTATAGCGAAGGTTAATGAGGTTGCCCAGCTGTAAGGATATAGTGTTGTAACCTCATCAGGTTTGTTCTGCTAGGTCCGAGGCAGCCCAAGGCTGCACGTTTAGCTGTGGCCCTGTGCAGACTCACTGGGCATTGCTCTTTCATTAATGACTCATTGTATTTGCCTCCAGCAACTTTACACAGCTGCCTTTTCAGCCCTGTACTCTATGCTCCTGTACGGATGATACAAATCCTGTGCTTGCAAATTGTGCAACCCGCCCTCAGAGATTGCAAAAACTCGTTTTGTGGTGGCTTGCTTCATTGTTTGTGGGACAGCTTTAAGTTAGCACAGACGGGCCACAAGATGGATGGCACACCACCTGGAGCCTGGCTAGGTGTTGCTGTGTGTGGCACGAGCTAAAGCAAGTGAGAGATTTCCTGCACCTGAGATCAAAGATTGAGGTTTCATTGGACATCAGCTCCAGTACAGGTAATTTTCAGGGACGCAGTGCTTCATAGCTGTTGTTTGTATGTTTAATAGCAACAGTCTTGGTACAACTTACTTGTGCAGACTTACTGTACCACGTAAGAAAGGAGAGGTGCAACAAGACGGAGGGGAGGCAGAACACTTAAGTTCTGTTGAGATACGGGGATGCCTGCAATTATGCAAAGTAAAAGGTTGAGGAATAAAGGGCACAATTTGCAACAAGATGGTCAGGCACTGAAAGAGGGGTCCAGAGAGGTGATGGGACCTCCATCCTTGGAGGTGTTCAGAGACTGGCGAAACATGGCCTTGAGCAACCTGATATAATTCCAGAGCTGGATTTAATTTTGAACTTGGCCCTGCTTTGAGCGGTGGATCAGACCAGATGGCCTCCCATGTCCCCTTCCAACCAAAGCTGCTCCCTGGCTCTGTGAAAGTAGTGTTGATGTTTAAGTTGCATACTGCTGTCTGCTCCCATTGGGAGTTGGCGTTTTGGCATTTCTGTATAATGCCATGAATATTAAATGCCTTGGGGCCTTCATATAGTTGCCTGTTGAGCCTTTCCATCATTGTTCATAATCAAGAAAAGTCAAACAGGCGGGGGGGAATAGAGTGGTAGCGATTCAAAGGAATATCATGTTTCTCTGTCATCCTTGCTTTTCTGCGTCGTCATCCGTCAGTGATAACTTGTGCTGCATTTCCTCAAGATGTCTCTTTTGTTCACAGGGCCAGGTGCGAAGACTCCAGAAGCACGGACGATTGAATACTTGGAGGAGGTGGCAATTGGCTTTGCCAGAGGACTAGCCAACAGGACTGTGTCTGCCAAACGATCGAAAGGGCTAATACAGAGTAAGTCTGTGGGCGTCGTAGCCAAATCCCAAGGGACTGTAGTGAGTATAATCCAGCTTTGCTTCTCAGGGATGTGTTCGTGCTCCTATTTAATTACATTTTCAAAACAAAGTTATTTCATGTTGTAATTGTCTCTTGAGCCAGGTGGGTTGGTAGAAAAAACATTGCTCTGCAGATCTGATCTTCAAGTGGCGTTGCCAGAGCTGCACGTGGTGGCTCCTGAAGTGTACTAGAAGGGAGCCAGACCTCGGGGAGAGAGCAGCAGCTACCTCCAGAGGACTATCCATCTTGAAAATTTTAGTAGCAAGTTCTGTACCAAGCTTGTGTAATCAAGTGGGAAGAGGCACGTGGGTCTGCTCTGTACTAATCCTCTTTAGCGGCGCCCTTATGCAGTTAGCAGAGCCCAGAAATGATGACATCTCTGTGTGAGTTCTACCCCACAGAGCTCAGTCTGTCACCAGTTGTATTAGGAGGATACTTTAGCCCTAAATGAGGCTTGTCTGTGGAACGAGCCATAGGAGACCCTTCTGAGCAGACCATGCTACGTGTGGCTGAGTTTCAGGTGCATGTTTCTATTGCAGATATGCAATATTCACATCTATACTCTTAACTTTCAGGTTAATCATTTAAAGGATGATTGTGCATATAGCACTGTGCTGAGACATGTTTTGTCCCATCTTGCAGAGATAACAGACTATGCTATGGCTCTTCCGTTTGTGAGGCAGCAAGTCTACAAGACAGTGGAGAGCAAAGTTCAGAAGCAAACCAAAGGACTTTACCCTGCTCCACTAAAGATCATTGAGGTAACTCCCAATGCGAGGCCCAGGAAACCACAGTGAAGGTGGTTCTGTGGGATGATATGGCAACAGACGGAGGGAACGTGGTTCCTTCCTCTGAGTCAAGCCATGCATTCACAGAAGATCAGTCTTGATGAGTGCTAGCTGTGTGGTGTATCGAGCAAGCACGGTAAAATTCAGCGTAGCTTCCCGCGATATGATCACCAATTTATGTGGTACTGGTACCAGTAAGGGGAAGATCAAGAATCCAAATCGAGGAAAGGCTTAGCTGGAATACTTCGTCCATGAAACTTTCAGCTGCAGTTTTTCCAGGTTTCCTATACAGTTTCCAAAGAGTTGGGTTAACCTGTTTGAAGCCAGGAAAATATAAATTGCTGTTTTCATAGCACTAACCACACAATACATTAAAAGTTAGTCCCCTGAGTTACACAGGCATTGTATTACTTACAGGCACTGTCCATGGTTGCATCCTTATTTTAAAATGACTTTTCACTATTTAAGTTGTTGCCAAGACTTCTCTAAAACCTGTGAATGCCCCTCTCTGACTCTGAGAGCAATGACATTACAGGAACACAGTCCTACTGAAAACAATTCCTGAAACCACAAGGTATGTGTAAAAATTAACCTGATAGAATAGCTACGGTGGCAAGGAATTTTCTGTGCTAGGACAAGGTGATTCATAGCTCTGCTTTGAACAGCATGGACAGAACCCAGAGAGTCTGAAGTGTGCCTTGAATATTGAGGAGGGGTCACTGGTGAAAACAGGAGGTGCAGCTAAACAAGTAACCTCATTAAAGCGTAGCTGTTGGCAGACATGACTTAACAGCAGCGTATCTTTATTGTTCTTTGACTAGGTTGTAAAGACTGGTCTTGATCAGGGGCGTGACACTGGATACCTCACTGAATCCCAGGTAAGGAGATGAGATCCCTGGCAGTAATTGGTAAGTTGTGGAGTTGGGGGGGAGCAGGATTTGTGTTTAACCATAGACAAAGGATAATATTCGTCACAGGCTGCTCAAAATGGTGTCTTGCTCCCTGCCCTTTCTTCTGGCAGTAGGTCTGTGAAAAAGGCCTGTCTTGAACAACAGAACTGTTTGTCGGGATTCTTCATCTGTGAAAACAGTTTGCGCCTTTTCTCATTCCTGTCTGTGTTATCTTTTTGAGTGGGGAATAACCAGACGGAGTTCACCGATCCAGGTTTCACATAACAGGACTTTGATTTCTCTGTGTCTCTGAGCACTGTTTGTTTTTTCTGATTGTCAGATGGAACGGGTAACCTGGAGGCGTGGGTGTAGTGCTCTCAGTCTCATGGAATCATAGAATCGTTTAGGTCGGAAAAGACCTTTAAGATCATCGAGTCCAACTGTCAACCCAGCACTGTCAAGCCCACCACTACACCATGTCCCTAAGCACCACATCTACCCGTCTTTTAAATACTTCCAGGGATTGTGACTCCACCACTTCCCTGGGCAGCCTGTTCCAGTGCTTGACAATCCTTTCAGTGAAGAAATTTTTCCTAATGTCCGGTCTAAGCCTCCCTTGGTGCAACTTGAGGCCATTTCCTCTCGTCCTATCGCTGTTACTTGGGAGAAGAGACCGACCCCCACCTCGCTACAACCTCCTTTCAGGGAGTTGTAGAGCGATGAGGTCTCCCCTCAGCCTTCTCTTCTCCAGGCTGAACACCCCCAGTTCCCTCAGCCGCTCCCCATCAGACTTGTGCTCCAGGCCCTTCACCAGCTTCGTTGCCCTCCTCTGGACACGCTCCAGCACCTCCATGTCCTTCTTGTCGTGAGGGGCCCAGAACTGAACACAGGATTCGAGGTGCGGCCTCACCAGTGCCCAGTACAAGGGGACAATCACTTCCCTACTCCTGCTGGCATCAGTGTTTCCAGGCAATTTGGTGCAAACAAGTAATTTCCTCCAATAATTAACTTTCATTTTTACCAGTGTTCTGTTTACTCTGTCACCTTTTTTCACCATCATCTTTGTTCAGGGTGTTGATTCTCCATTACTCTTGTTTTGCTGTTTGTCCTGTTTTCTAGTCCAGATACTTTGTGCTGGTCCTTTTTCACCCATTGATAATTTGGGCTGCTTCTGAAAGTTAGGTGGGTTTTTTTCAGTAGTAGTTTCTCACCCAGAACAAGACTTCTTTTTCCTTATCCCTTGGTCGAACTTACCTATTTAGCAGCCACTCCAGTCAGTGTACTGGCTAGTTCTGGCCATTCAGGGGGACCTCAACAGACCGGAGAACTGGGCAGACAGGAACCTCATGAAGTTCAGCAAAGGGAAGTGCCAAGTGCTGCCCCTGGGGAGGAATAACCCTGTGCACTAGTACAGGCTGGGGGCCAGCTGACTGGAGAGGGTCCAGCGAAGGGCCACAAGGATGAATAAAGGCCTGGAGCATCTGGCACACGAGGAGAGGCCGGGAGACCGGGGGCTGTTCAGCCTGGAGAAGAGAAGGCGCGGGGGGATCTTATCAGTGTGTATAAATACCTGGTAGGAAGCAGTAAAGAAGGCATAGCTGCACTCTTCTCATTGGTATCCAGTGGCAGAATAAGAGGTAATGGGCACAAACTGAAACAGGAAGTTCCACTTAAATATGCAAACCAACTTTTTTACTGTAAAGGTGATTGAACGCTGGAACAGGTTGCCCAGAGAGGCTGTGGAGTCTCCCTCCATTGCGATATTCAAAACCCAACTGGGGACAGTCCTAAGTAGCCTGCTGTAGTTGACTTTGCTTTGACTGATGGGGTGGGACAAGACAATCTCCACAGGTCTCTTCCAACCTCATCTATTCAGTGGTTCTGTGATTCTGTAGAATGAGCCTCTATTTCATTCTTCCTTTCCTTTCAGTTCTTTAGTTCCCTGGCACACCAGTTTTGTTCAGCACCCATGATGACTGTTAAGAGAAGTCAAGTCTTTTGCACTTTAAAGCCCAGAAGACTTCACCTCTTGTTCTGCTTGCTGCTTTTCCCCTTCGTAGATCCAGCCAGTGGTGAGGCTGAGCAGGTGTTAGAATCGCAGAAGACGTATCCTATTGAGAGGCGTAGCTACACGCGCACGTACGTTCACAAACACAGTACACGCACGGCTGGCTGCACAGACAGCGCGGCCTTTGCTGGTGAGACCCACATAAGCACAAACGGCTCACAGGCATGGCCAGTGTGGATGATTGATGCTGTTCCCCCTGGTTGGCTCATCAGAATTGAAGTTCATGTGCGGCAGTAAGTGCACGTGTGCATGCACACACACATCCCCCGTTAGTAGCTGGCTGTAGATGTTTCATCTGTCAATTAGTTGGCCACAGGGCCCAGTCTGACCAGCTGCTGGCACATGGACCTTATGTCCTAAATGCCATCCAGTCCTGCTTGAGGTTTGCTAGTGACACGCTCGGGAAAATAGGAATAGAGTTTAATATGGAGGTAGGACAGCCTGTGGTGGGCTGGTCCAGGGCTTGAGCAGGCCAGCGTACTCACCAACAGCTTGCTTATGCGTGACCCTTTTATTCCACACACACACAGAGTCTTTGTTTTCCCGTGCTTGTTCATCCTCAGCCATCTTGATCCCTCCCTTTCTCTGCCCTTGTCTCTGCCTTAATAAACAACCTGCCCCTAATTAGTTTTTCCTCATTGGTCCCAGTTTTTGAGTCTGTACTCAAATTTGGTATTTCTGATACTGATGAGGTAATACTGGCCACCCACAGTGTCACTGGTGTGGTTGCCTGGGCACTGCCGGCTCTGCCAGACCTGACTCCCCAGAAGACCCACAACGTTCCCATCTGGTTATCTCTGCATTTGTGTCATCTCTCACGTCGCTGCCCCTTAACCGCCGGTGAAATCCATCCGTCCCCTGTGGTACTATCTGTAACTTTCACCAGCTTCTCACGCTGCTTCTGTCACATCCCGCAGCCTTTCCTGCTCCTTTTGTTGTCTTCTGCTGATAAGGTCCTGGTCTGAGGTGTAGCTGGGTGCCTCCTACCTTAACAGTGACTTCTTGGGTATACCCCATCTGTTCTGGTTATGCATTCCACCCACGTTTGGTCTGGTGCTGAATAAAAGGCTTGGGATACTCTGTTCCTTACAGAAAAGAATGAATGTTTTTTTCCTGAGAATAGCAGCAGGATGGAGATCTTCCCAGAACCCTCTGAGGAATAATAAGTGTCAGCGTCGTGTCTTTTTTTAATGCCTCCCTCTTTCCCCTAGAATAGGAGACTTGCAGATTCTCTTCCAGGCTTTGTGTTTCTGATATTTTAGCAAGCCTCTAACTCACAGAACAGTGGTGAAGGAAGATAGAGCCTGCTCTAAACTACATTGTGTTGGCGGCTTTCCTTAGCTGACTTGACGTAGACAGCGTTAGTTTTCTCCTGCCTTACGCTGTCTTTTGTCTTCCTGACTGCTTTCCCGTTTCATGCTGAGTGCTGGGAGGTTATGCAGGCCTTTGATTTTGTTGCCTGTCTATGATCCTCCAAAAATAGTATCAGGCTACTGCTGTCGGTGAGAATTGGCCTGTTTAAAGGTTTTTCTCAAAGCCTGAGGGCAGGGCCCTTCCCCGTGGAAGCCACTGGGGCAACGGCCCCAGCTAGTGCAGGATGCACGTGGGGGAGGAAGGGTCCCAAGGTGAAATACAGTCCTGCCGCTGGGGAGGTAGAAGTGGCTCCTGCATTGATCTCGTAGGACCCCGCAGCTGCTTCTGGCTCACCGTCACACCAGTGAACTGCCAGGGAATGCTCCTCCCAAAGCTGTGCTGGGAGGGGGGAAATGAGCTGTGAATGATTCAGTGGATGGGAAGGAGACTATGGAAATACTATGGCTGCTCTTGTTCCCTGGCAGACCCCCCGGCCCTCCAGGCTCAAGTGTTAGAGGTACACGCTCTTTCAGATGCTTTAAATTATATTGTTTATGGGAAAGGACATTGAACAAGCAGTTTCCTACTCCTTTCTGGCAGCCCATAGGGAAGTAGTGGTGCAGAGCGGGCTGTGCTTAGCACAGAAGGTGCCTCTCTGCAGAGGATACACGTGCCCTGTCCGTTCTTCCTTTTCTGACCAGGTTACCAGTCTGTGCGGTTACACGGGTGGCTGTGCTCTCCCCTTGCCATGTTTTTGATGGGTGCGTGCAGGAAGCGAGACAGCTGTTAAATGCTAAACTCTCGCTTCCCTCTCCCCTTTCTTCCAGAGCTTTGGCCAACTTGCAGTGACTAAGGAATCCAAGGCGCTGATTGGACTTTACCACGGACAGGTGCGCTGCAAGAAGAACAAGTTTGGAACACCTCAGCGAGAGGTCAAGTAAGTGCAAGTGTGGGATGCCTGAGGAGCAGTTGGAGGACCTCTGCTGAAAGGCTCTTGGGACCGAGTGGCCTAGAGTCCTGAAAAGCAGCGCGGCAGAGCAGAGAGATTTCCAGCCTCCAGAAGGCTAATCCTCTGCAGTTTGGAGGTCTCGCCCACAAGTGAAATCTTCTTGCATGACCTCACTAAAAATAGTGCCTGGGTGGACAGGATCTGTGCGAGTGATGGTAACAATGGAAATTCAGTTATTTGTAGCTTTGAACATGTCTGCTGGTCCTTTTCTGTGCAGGACTCTGGCAGTGCTGGGAGCAGGGCTGATGGGAGCTGGGATCGCACAGGTTTCAGTGGATAAGGGACTGAAGACCATTCTGAAGGACACAGCACAGCAAGGCTTGGACAGAGGACAGCAGCAGGTCTTCAAGGGGTACGTGAGTTAAAAGGAATTTGCTCGGGATGGGATGGGGCTGCTCCTCTGCTTTCAGGCAGTCAGGAACTCCTGACACCTCTGTTCCTTTGGGGTCTTCTACCATCAGATGTCACAGAAATGCTTTCTTTTAAGGTTGCCCTATGCAGTGTGCTGGGATATTGCTACGAAATAGGCCCAGTGTATTCAGCCTTAGCTCCTTAGGTAGGTAGATGACTTAACAGATGATTGCTTTAGCTTTTAGATTTAGCAGTAGCTTATAGAGCTAAGGGGGGGAGGGAGTAATCCTGGCTGCCTAGAGGACCATCGGGAGGCATCGGGTCAGACTTCTGGAAAGCTGGATTTCTTTCCCCCTGTCCTCCTGGCTCAGCAGTAATAGTGCTCAGCTGTGCATCATCAGGGATGTCAGCGATTGACCTTCAGACTAATGTACCAGCTGAGTTGTGTGAGCATGGCTCTCCTTTTTCCAGATGGAAGGAGGGGCCAGTAGGCAAAGTGACAGTCCTGCTGGATTGGAGACGGTGTTTTGGGTCCCAGCTCCAGGAGGGAGGGATGCCCTTGGTGTTGTGGTGCACCTCTAGCAGTCTGGGCTGGCCTGCCCAGGAGCTGTGACAGAGCTGTCCTTCCCTAGGCTGAACGGCAAGGTGAAGAAGAAGAGTCTGACATCGTTTGAGAGGGACTCCATTCTCAGCAACTTGACGGGCCAGCTGGACTACAAGGGCTTTGAGAAGGCAGACATGGTGATCGAGGCTGTGTTCGAGGACATTAACATCAAGCACAAAGTGCTGAAGGAAGTGGAGGCCGTGAGTATCAGTTCTGAGCAGCTTGTGCTAGATGTGGCCCCTTGTATGGTGGAGACTCAGGGTGTCCTGTCCTGTGCTGCTGGGTTTGTCACATCTCCTTTGTGCTGCGGTTTGGTGCTTGGTGCAAGTTTTTATGTCAGTACCTGGGTGAGTGTCAAGGGCAGCCTTCCTATTGACTAAGGATATTCAGTGTTCAGTAAGGAGTCACGAGTTCTCAGCTGGATGGGGCAGTTCTGACATTCCCTGACTCCTGGGAGCTGCTCCAAAAAAACATTGATATGACAGTAATGTCTTTTGGTATCTCCGTAACTTTTTACTTACTATCTCTAGCTTGCTGCTGCTGCTGCTCTTTTCTGTTCAAGAGCACTCTTGGGAAAATAAGCGTATGGTAAAGGAGCTGGTCTGTGCACCTCTCTGAAATCCCTCCCTGCAGTGTTTAATGTAGTTGCAGTGGTCTGGCAGAAACATGGGTGCTCTGAGACTAATATTACAGGCCTGGGGAGAGTTCAGGGGAAGTCGGATCTGGCTGACTTGGGCTGCTGCTTTAGAATTAGTTTCTAATGCTGTCTGCCCTGACAGAGAAAATCAAGCTTGCCTTGTTTGTCAGGGTTACCGGGTGCTGGTGCTGTTCTCAGGGCTCTGCACAGCATGCTCTGGATCTGGCTCAGGAGCCTGTGCGTTTACGCTCTCTCTTCCACCCCCTGCCACAGGTGATCCCCGCTCACTGTATCTTCGCCAGTAACACATCTGCCCTCCCAATCAGCCAAATTGCTGCTGTTAGCAAGAGGCCAGAGAAGGTGAGTACCCAGTGCAATGTGCCTGCTGTGAACCTGCTCTGCGCTGAGCTGCCTGTTAGGGGCAAACTGGCTTTGCTGTAGGCGAGCGCTGGGATCTTCTGCTTCCTCCTCAGAACGTGAAACAGCTCATCCTCTGCCCCCAGTGCAAGCTTTGGACAAAGAGCTTGTGGTCCTTGGACGGGTAGGAAGGGTGTGAAGGTAGACTCAGCCCCAGTACGATGTTGGCGAGGCAAGGTGCAGTAGGGAGGTGAGAGCACTTCAGGAAATGTTAATGCACGCAACGGGGCAGAGAAGCCATAGAAGGACTCAAGCTGAGAGAATTCCAGCCAGGAAGATTTCAGTCATTTTGTTATGTTGATTAGACATAGGAGTGACTTGCCATGATGGGAAAATGCCTTCTCAGGGAGAAGGCACTAACCTAGCAGCAAAAGGGGAAGAAAAGTTGGGGCTGGAAGCTGAACTCGGAGGTGCTGAAACTGAAGCCTTGGTCAGCCATGGGATCAGCTCCTGGGGGAGTGGTGGGGTTTTCTCTCTGGCTCCAAATGATCCATGTGAACAGGACACCAAGAGCAACATAGCAGCTTGTGGCAGAGGTTTGGAGCAAGGGACTTCTTCATCCCTTTGCTTGAAGTCTAAACAGCATATAAAGTAGCTGCATCCTCATCCCTTCGCCCAGGCAAACACAGCTGAGTAGGAACACTGCTTCGTGTGGAGCAGCCTGCCCTGAGGGACGTCCTTGGTGGAGTTACCATCTGAGGGGTGTGAATGAGGATTGGGAGGAGTCAGCTGCGTGCTGCTTTTCATTGCCGTCTGTGACTTCCGAGGGTACCTGTAATACCTGCTAGCGTGAGGCTGGCAGAGCTGACGCAGGCCCTACAGGAGACCTGCTCCCTTCAGGGAGCAGCAGCAGGAGACCAGACGTGACACTGCAGTGTCCGAAGTAGTGTGAGGGATCTGTGTGACCAGGTGGAGTCACCTCCCGAGGGCTAAGCATCAGTCTAGGGCCTTGATATAAAAAGGGGGGAAACACTTCCCCCTCATTTGAGGAATCTGGGGCTGCAGAAAATGAAGGAAAGGGCAAGCAGTTCTCCTGCTAGGTAATCCCATCTCCCTCTCTAAAACAGGTGGGTTGGGGAGGCAGTAGCAGCTTGGGCAAAAGGAGGGGGAAGCTCTGGAGCTCAGCTGGAAAGTGTTACACAAATGCAAAAGCACCTTGGCTGGTTCCCTAAACTCTTACAAGGGTCTCAAGTACTGCCCTGGTCAGTGCATTGCCTCTGCTGCTTGTCTTCCTGCAGAAGTTCTGTGGACTTCTGCAAAGGCAGAGTAACAGCGTGTGTTCCCACTGTTGGAGCTTCCTGTGACCTTCGTGAGCCTCTTCTGGTTTGCTGTCGGACCTTAGTTGCATCGGAAATGCACACCGAGTCTTATTTGTTCATACTTGCAAATAACATCCTCTTGCTGTATAAATTGCCTGTGTAATGGCTCTTTATGGGGAAACTAATAGGAAATCAGTTAACTAATTAGTGTATTTTCTTTAATTACTTTTGCAGTCTGCAACTCTCCTGCAAGGTGCCTCTGACTTATACAGATCTTAGTGCCAAGTGTAGCTTCCAGGAGGCATGAAGGTGACACGCTGATTACATGGTCGTGTTAAGAAAGTGAGGCACGCAGCTGACTAATCTCCACTTGAATGCTGTTCCCAGAGAAAGGCTGCACTTACCTCTGTAATTAGTTTCTGGAAACACGCCTTCTTGTCCTTAAATTCACTTCATCACCAAAAAAAACCCACCAAAACCAAAACATTCACGAGCAGAACACAGGGACTGTGCTCAACATCTGTCTCCGTGACTGCTGTTCCGCTTTCAGAGTCCAGGAGCACCATCCAGGCGTGTGGCTCCTCTGCCAGCTCAGACAGTACCTGCAGATCACGCAGTGCCTGTAATTTGCCTGGGGACTGAGCTCGGCTAAGATTCCCAGACAGGTTTTGCTGCCAGACTATCAACAAGTACAGAGAGAGCTGAGCAGCATTCTTGGTCCTGTAAGCGTTCTCCCTAAATCCTCACTGAGGCAAGAGCTGTGGGGCATGTGCTGTGTCCTTGGGAAAGCCGAGGAGGGAAAGGGAGTTGGAGAGCCCTCCCGTCAGAGGGATACAGTGGAGTGTGTGGCTGAATGGATAGTGCACGGTGGTGGTGGGTGCTGCAGCCCCTGCTGGCCTGCTTCCCTCTGCAGTTGGGCATTGACTTGCCCAGCAGATTACTCTGGGCGCCAAAGTCTGCCTTAACCCTGCTTAACCCTGAGCTTTTCCTTCTGCCTAGGTGATCGGGATGCACTACTTCTCCCCTGTTGACAAAATGCAGCTGCTGGAAATAATCACCACAGACAAAACATCCCAGGACACGGCTGCTTCTGCTGTTGCTGTTGGCCTCAAACAGGGCAAGGTCGTCATCGTGGTAAAGGTGAGGAAACACTGCACAAAGTATGAGCTGGGATAATGAATAAAAGGGCAGGCTTGTGCACTGAGAGGAGGCTGAAATGTGGCTGTGAATACACTGGCATTAGCTACTCATGCTGAGAAGTAAAAATGAAGGTTAGAAGGTGCCCAGGTGATCTCTCAGATGTCCTTTGGAGCCATGGAAGGCCAGAGGGCTCAGGAACGGTCTGGTCGGCCAGCACGATTTGCTGGCAGTCCTGTTCCACACAACTTCCAGGAGGCTGAAATCTGTAGTCGCGTCCGAGATGGAGCAGAATCTGACCAGGACTCTCACCAACTCTTCTCCCTGGCAAGCTGCAAGGACAGAGGGGCCTGTGAGCAGTAACCCTCCTCTTTCTGGGTTTAAATCTTGTGTGAGAGAGGGCAGAAATACGCGTGCAAGCATAGGGGAAGAGCTATACCAAGCAGAGGGAGAAGACTGAGCGCAGCACAGCGAGGCAGGAGTTGAGAAGAAACCACTGTGACCTGTAGGAAGAGGCAGCAGGCTCTCAGAAAAGCCATGGGCTTTGGGTGGTTTGTTAGGCTGATGGCTGCTGTTGAACACACGGCCCTCCAGAGAGAGCTGGTCTCATGCTCCCTAGTAAAAAGCATCAGTGATGCTGTTTCAGCTGTGTGGGAAGTTCAGCCAGTAGGCTCAGGGCAGTTTGAGTGTATTTTTGGATTGATCTCTTCAGTGATGTGTGAGGTTGCCAGCAACGCTGAGCAGGTCTCTCCTGTGGTGCCGGGAAAACTGGCTTGTCTAAAAGTGCTCTAGGCATCTCTAAAGGCCAGCGGAGATACAGTGCTGCTTCTCTAACCCACATCTCCACATCAGACGCTTCCATGAGTGGCAGTTTGCAGCTGATCTGTTGCTTCCTGACTTTGTGAGCAATATCAGAGGTGAAACAACCAGTTTATGCCTGTTTCACTTGCGCTGAGCACCCTTTCCCCCATCAGCGTGTTGGGCTTGGTGAAGCGAGGGGACTTCTGCAGCCTGCTTGGGACCTCCAGGCACTATTTCAAGTAAAAACACTCTTCCAGGGAGTAAGTTCATGGAAGTCTTCAAACACTGCTGAGCCCTACAGGAAAAAGCTATTCTAGCAGTTGATAACATACTGTTAGAAATGGAGTTCAGTGTGTCTGCCCTGCATGTCAGTGCCTGAACTGCAGCCCGGGCTGTGAAACACAGTCCTTGTGCTGCGGAGAGAGGGTGTGTTCCTGCAGGTCGTACTCACCTGCCTTCCTGCTGCACTCTTCTTCCCTAGGATGGGCCTGGCTTCTACACCACCAGGTGCCTGGGGCCGATGCTCGCAGAAGTGGTTCGAGTTCTCCAGGTGTGTATTCCGACAGCATCTGCCAAATAGTCGTGTAAACTCTGCTTCTTCCTTGACCCCGATCAGGCTGACCCCAGCCCTGGCCAAGAAGGGAGGTGGGTAACCAGTCCCGGTGCCCATGGTTGTCCCCAGCCTGCTCTTGGCTGATGAGACCTGGTGCAGGCAGTGATGAGGCTCTTTCCTCCCCAGACGGCACCAGGGGAGAGTCAGGAGCATTGCAAGCATGATCACACTGCTCCTGTCTGTAATCGGACGGCTAATGGGGCTGGTCACAGTCCGTGGCCCCAGATGAGCGAGGGCTTTCTGCCCCCACGCTGGCTTTCCAGGACCTTAACCAGAGATACCATTGCTTCCCCTTCTATACCTGCAGGAGGGCACTGACCCAAAGAAAATAGATGCCCTCTCTACAGCCTTTGGCTTTCCTGTGGGTGCTGCCACACTGATCGACGAGGTGGGTGTGGATGTGGCTGCGCACGTGGCTGAGGACCTTGGCAAGGCCTTTGGCGAGCGCTTTGGAGGAGGCGACGTCGAGTTGTTCAAGCTCATGGTGCAAAAAGGCTTCTTAGGTGAGATGCTAGGCTATTTTAATTGAACATGTTTCCCCTTTCGTCAAGGAAAAGCATCTATCTGCCTCTTCTGCCTCAGGTGAGAGCAGTCAGAGAACAGCTCTGGAATGGGTCAGGAATCCCTCCCAGCTGTACCCTGGGTAGACCTTTGGCTGTGGCCAGACCTTCCTTTGCAGAAATGGCAGCAGCAGGCAAAGATGCTGCCCGGAGCAAAGGCAGCAGACAGGATCTCATGAATCTGTGTCTGGCCCCTTCGTGAAACCTGCGCAAGTGCTCTGGGACATGGGGCGCAAATGGCTGGAAATAAATGTGCTCAAGTGAAACAAGCCCTGAGCTGAGGTTTAGAAGCTCTGTGCAAGGAAAGATGATGGCTCTGTCTGCGTGGCCAAAGCTGTGCCCTGGTGGCACTGGGTGCCAGAGGCCGCTGTGCCTCTGGGCACGCCAGGACGGAGCAGCAGTGGGACCTGCACTTGGACCGTGATGGCTCTCACCTTCCAATGACCCTTGCTGCGACCAGACCCCTGGCAGCGAGGGTTACTCGGGAGATCTTGTCACCTCTGTGCCTTGCTCCCAAGCGTGGACAAGGACTGTGTCCTTTGGCTGCTGTAGCCATGGAGACGGTGGCGTTATTTGACTGTCCTCTGGACCTAGTGAAGGCGTTAGGGCCTGGCACAGTGGCAACATCTTGCCAAGGAGCCAGCTGGACGTGGGCCCCTTCCCTCCGGCCTCGGTGAGGCAGGAAGCAGGCTCGCTCTGAAGTGCAGAGAGGCTGCCTGTGCTGGGAGGATCTGCTCGTGCTAACAGAAGCAGGAGTCGCAAGATCAGAAGCGAAGGTGTCGGGAGCAAACGGGACGCGTGGCAGGATGTAAAGATGTCTCTTTTTATCCCCGGCAGGTCGCAAGGCAGGGAAAGGCTTTTATGTTTACCAGGAGGGGGTGAAGAACAGGAGCGTGAATTCTGGCATGGATGAGATCTTGGCGCGGTTCAAAGTGCCAGCCAAACCTGAAGTGTAAGTAGCTGTGCATGCTTGAGCGGTGGTGTGGGCTGGCTCTCACCCCAGCGCCTTCTCCTGCCCCTGAGCAGCAGCGCCGGAGGACAGCGCTGAACACGGAGTCGCTGCAGACGGCATTTCGCTGTTCCCAGCTGGCGTGGGGGGGGGCAGGCTGTTGGCTCTGGAGAGCCTGTGCTACCACGAATGGGGCATCCTCGAATTTATCAGCATTTGCTCGGGCACCTTTGCAGAAAGCTTTTCTGTGGTGGGGCTTGTCCGGGCAGGCGAGTTGGTGCAGCCCCTGCTGTGGCCTTCCTGGCATCAGACCTGTTGTACAGCCTGGCACCGAAACATCTTCTGGAGCAAGTTCCCACCTGGCCCGATCGAGCCGTTGGCATTCTTACGTGCCTGCTTCAGGACACGTCACAGAACTTAGTCCTTATCCTCGCGCAGATAGGGACAGTCTCAGTGAGGCCTGGCTCTGTCCCCGGTCTGGGCTGGCTTCACGTGCTCCTCCATCCCGCCGCTGCGTTACCTGCACAGCCCTTACAGACCCTTTTCTTGCAGCTGCACAGATGAGGACATCCAGATGCGCTTTGTGACGAGGTTTGTGAACGAGGCAGCCATGTGCCTGCAGGAAGGGATCCTCAGCAACCCTGTGGAGGGAGACATTGGTGCTGTGTTCGGCTTGGGCTTCCCGCCATGCCTGGGAGGTAAGTGGGTTCAGCTGGGGTTTGGGCTACATGGCTTGGCTCGAAAGCTTCGTAGTGGGCTTGCCCAGTGGGCTCTAGCCACCAGCGGCGAGTCAGCTGTTAAGGCCAGGTTTGAGCTGCAGTCTGACAAGCCTGAGTGTCCTTCTCCCACGTAAAGCCTGAGCCAGAGAATGCTCCAGCATTCCCACCCCACAAGAGGTGGCAGTGAGCCTAGAGCTGCTGTGAGGTGCTTCTGCCGGGACCCTGTGGAGTTCCTCTGCTGGTACAGCTGTTTCACAGAGCTGTGGCTGGCGAGGATCAAGGGACTCTCACCAGGCCCTTTGCTGTGTCTTCAGGTTTGAATATGAAGGCAGAGCCATGCTGGTCCCAGCCTCATCAGCACTTCCCGTGAGAACTTCAAAGGAGGAGCTTTTACCATGCCTGATAGTCACGGGGGTGTAGGTGGGATGGGAGACTTGCAAAAGCCTTACATTTTTAAGAAATCCCTGGCTTTTGTGCAGCCTGTGGCACTCGGTGAAAAAATGAGGCTCTGGTATCTCATCTCTTGCCACTGCTACTTGCCTGGGCGGGCAGGCAGGCGTCTCGCAGCTCTTCTGGAAACCAGGTCTTGTGCTGCACGCAGAGTTGAGAAATGGTGCCCAAGGACACGCCGTTCCCCCCATGCCTGCACATGGCACGGATAAAGCTGAGCTGATAACCTCGGCCGTGGTGCACGGCACTTTTCAGGCCAAGGTACTAGCCAAGAGCATGGGCAAAGTTCTCCTGGACCCATCTGCAACCTGGCTGGGTGGCTGTGGCCGTGGCCTGGGCAGTGGACGAAGCACGAGCTGTGGTTTGGGTCACAACGGAAGGGTACTGAGGGCTCTCGGGCATGAGGTGGTGCTTCTGCTGAGTACCTAGCGCTTCCCTGCCTTGAGGCAACTCGGACTAAGGGAGCAGTCCCGGTTACCTGTGCTTGTCCCCGGCAATCCAGTCTGCCTCTGCTCGGCGCAGGTGGGCAGGCAGGGAGCAGGGTCCTGCATTGTCCTGCCGAGAGGCTGGGGATCGCTTTTGGAGGGCGGATTGGCCGAATCCGGTGCTCTCACCTTCCAGGCACCTTGGTGCTTCTCGCTTCCTTGTCTCAGATGTGTCCCCCTGTCCTGGCAGGTCCCTTCAGGTACGCAGACTCGTACGGAGCCAAGCAGCTGGTGGACAAGCTGCGGAAATACGAGGCCGTCTACGGCAGCCAGTTCACGCCGTGCCAGCTGCTGCTGGACTACGCCAACAGCCCGAGCAAGAAATTCCACCAGTGAGCGTGGCCCGATGCCGCCCACCCGTGACACGCCGACAGCTCGAGCCGGGGGCCACCGGCTCTCCAGCGACACCCCATCCTCTAGGTTAATCTGCAAAGCACCCAGGGAGGGCAGGGACGGAAGGAGGGTGGCAGTGGGTGGCCTCGGGGCTCGTAGTCATTTCAAGTGCCTTACCAGCTACTGTGTGTTGGGCACGCCCGTCCCCTGCCAGCGTGGGCCTGGTTCCTCCTTGCTGGAAGAGAGAATTTCTTCTGCGTTCACCTCCATGCTGCGACCTCCAGAGCTCCCGGTCTGGCAGGCAGCATCCAGCACACGTCTGGCCCCGAGGCCTTGCCTTTCCATAAACCTCCAACCATAAATCCCCGTCTCTTGGATTTGGACTCCATGCCTGCTTCTCCTCCCATCTCGCTGGGGCAGCAGACTCTCGGCACCGAGGAAGAGAACCGCTCGAGTCGGAAATAAAGCGTTCAGGCAATCCTCTGGGGTCTTCTCTGTGCTTGCCAGCTGCGAGACCCACAAAGGGGCTGCCGGCAGTTGCCGGAGGGTGGGGAAAGGCAGGGGAGGGCGGCAGTGCGGAACAAAGACCGGCTCTGTCACCTCTGCCATCAATCAGGGTCTGTGAGAAGCCTCCGGCTCTTTTGTCTGGCCCCGAGCGCTGCCGCCGGGGTTATCCTGGCAGATGGAGCCGCCTGTAATTGCAAATCAAGCAGCCAGAGGCCAGAAGGGTCCCCCGCGGGGAGAGCTCGGTTTAAACTAAAAGGCTTTAAATCTCTCTGCACCTGCCACCGATTTCGGAGCTGGCCTGGCCTCCGCCTCGCTGCCTCCTCGGGCTCCAGCCTTTTCCCTGTGCCCTGGCAGGCCCTGGGTCGGGAGCTGGGTGACGCTGCTCTTTCCATGTCACCTCGGTGTTCATGTCTCAAAGCCACCAGGACAAAGTCGGGCTCAGCCATCGTCTCATCCTGCCTCTGCTGCGGGAGGCGCCGGGCTGCCTGCGGAGCTGGTGACCAGCCTTCAGCCCTCCGGGGGGGTGCAGCAGCCCCTGGGCCCCCTGCATGGAGGGCAGTGCAGGGGCTGTGGGGGGGGGTCTGAGCCTTGTCCGGGGCAGCCCTGCTCCCCTGCGTGGCCGAGGGGCTGGAGCTGGGGCTGGGGCGCTCTGGTCCCAGACCCGCCGTTGCTGTGGCCCCGCCAAGCTCTGCGCGGTGGGGCGTGGGGAGCTCGCGGGGCTTGGGGCACCTCTGGGTGAGTCGGGTGCTTTGGGTGGTGGATGCGGCCCCGAGGACAGGTCTCAGCTTCCCTTCCCCAGGGTCAGCCATGTCCGTCAGGCAGGGGAGCTTCCTTCCAGGGCCCTGAAATCACCCCGGGGTGTGGGCAGCCCGGAGCAGCTCCGAGAGCAACGCCTTCCCTTGCATGGAGGATGTAAGGAGCCTCCGTCCCCACCAAGAGCCCCTTTCCCCCTCCTCCCCGAGCAAGGGGCTTCTCCGGTGGCTCATTTTTCTCCCGTACGTTTATTACGCTAATCCACAAGGATTAAGTTAAACCAGTCAACGCAAACTCCAGTATTTTCCAGCCCACTTGAGCCAAAATTACCGTCCAGTGTTAAAATGGGAAGGAGGGAGGGCTGGGCAATAGGGCTGAGCTGCTGGGGAGAAGGAAAACCCACAGCCGGTGGGCACTGCCGCTTCGGGGCGCCCGCGGAGCGGGACAGGGGATGGGAGCAGGGAGAGCCGGAGCTATGGTCCAGGTGGCTGAGGGACCCCCGCGGCCCAGGGGGTCCCCGGTGTGCGACTAGATCTTGGGGCGCCAGCCCTTGATGAACTGCATGATCTTCTTCACCTGGAGCTTGGTGAGGCGGAAGTCGTCGGCCAGGATCTCCTCGCTGAGCTGCACGAAGATGCTGCCGTCGATGCGCTCGCGGGCGAAGAAGCTGACCACGTCCTCGGAGAGGCCGATGAAGCGCAGGCACTTGGAGACCTCCTCCAGCGAGAGGGCCGAGAGGTCGGCGGGGGGCAGCCAGGGCGAGCCGTCCCCACTGGGACGGGGGGCGGCCGGCGGGACCCCCCCGTCACCCCGTGCCGCCGGTGGCACCTCGATGACGCCCTGCGCCAGGTAGACGCGGGTGACGCCGCCCTCGGCCCCGCGCAGGACGGCGGGCGAGAGCGGGGCCGCCCCACGGATGACGATGCTGTCCCCCTCGAAGCCCTTGGGTGGGCGAGGGGGGGGCGCCAGCTCCTCGACGGGGGCAAAGGGCTCTGGTGAGGAGGAGGAGGAGGGGGCGGCCGGGGCCGAAGGCAGCTTGGGCCACTCCGGGCTCTCCGGCCACTCGGCCGGGCCGGCGAAGGGGTTGAGCGCCCCGAAGGGGGCAAAACGTTTTTGGGGGTGCATGGGCTTGAGGCGGGGGCAGCTGCGGTAGGGCTTGAGGGGGGGCTCGGCCCCCGGCAGCGGGGTCGAGCAGCCGCTGCCCGCCCCGGCGCCCGCTTCGGCGTACGCCCAGGGGTCCGACCAGGAGGTGGGGGCGGGCTGGGCGGCGGGGGGCACTGCGGCGGGGGGCAGCGGGCGCCCGGGGGCCTCCCCGGCTTTGCAGTCGCCCCAGGTGCAGGGGTAGCAGTACAGGGAGTAGGCGTCGGGCGAGGGTGAGCCGCTGCCGCTCCGTGGGACCGACCTGCCGGAGGAAGGGGAGCATCACCATCGCCCCGGGACCACGCTCCCCCCCCGGCCCCAGCCCCATGCTGCAGGGACATCCCACCCAGGGTGCCAACCCGCCACCCCGTCCCCACCACAGCATCCCGAAGTCCCCGGCCACACCGGAGCCACTCACCCATCGTGGAGCCCCGAGGAGTAGTAGGAGAGGCTGGGGCTGGGCGAGGGAGCGGGCGCCAGCTTCGGGCAGCGCAGGGGTGCTGGGGGGCTGCAGGGCGCCGGGGGGCGGCTGCCCCGGGGCGGCACGGGGGGAGCGTTCAGCAGCCGGCACTCCTCCTTCACCTGGAAGGGGGGCGAGCGCCGTCAGGCCCCCAGTCACCGGTGCCGGGGGATCTGCCCCCGGGACCCCGTGGCTGGAGAGGGCGATGGGGGGCTCGGGGGCAGCCAGCCCTGGTCAAGCCACGAAGCTCTGGGTACCCCAGGGAACGGGTTACCCCATGGTGCAGGGACCCCAAAAATTTGGGTACCCCACGATGCAGGGGAGCCCTAAGGACTCCAATAGCCACGGTGCAGGGGAGCCCAGAGGATTTGGGTACCCCCATGGTGCTGGGAAGCCCGAGAGATTCAGGTACCCCATGGTTCAGAGAGCCCTGGGGAACTGGGTACCCCATGATACAAGGGTGTCCTGGGGATTTGGGTACCCCCTGGTGACGGGGAGCCCTGGGGAACTGGGTACCCCATGATACAAGGGTGTCCTGAGGATTTGGGTACCCCCTGGTGATGGGGAGCCCTGGGGAACTGGGTACCCCATGATACAAGGGTGTCCTGGGGATTTGGGTACCCCCTGGTGATGGGGAGCCCTGGGGAACTGGGTACCCTGTGGTGGCGGGGAGCCCAGAGGATTCTGGTGACCGAACAGAGCTGGGGAGGGACCCCGCAGCCAGGGACCAGGGGCTCCCAGCCCAGAGCCCCGCAGCCCCCGGGGAGGGGCCGGGCTGGCTGCGCCGTGGGGCTGACAGCTCACCGCCCGGCTGTCCCGGTGCATCGGCCCCGGCCAGGGTGGCTGGCGGGACCCCAGGGGTGTCATTCCCCATCCCTGGGGACAGGACCGCGGCTCTTACCGCCTCCGACTTGGGTGGCACGGGGGGCGGGGTGTCCCCGCGGGGCTCGTCCCCGGGCACGCCGGGGCGGTGCGGGGAGCCCAGTGGGGTGACGGCCCCAAAGGAGACGAGGTCCTGCCGGCCGGCACCGCCGCCGGGCTCGCAGCAGCCCTCCGGGCTGGGGTTGCTCCAGAGCTCCTCGTAGGGGATCTCCAGCGGCTCCTGAGTCCTGAACTCGGGCTCAGCCCAGTCGGGCGTCATGTACTCCCGGTCGGGGTCGGGGAAGTCGGGCAGCGGCGGGCGCAGAGTGCCCCCCGCGACGCCGCGCGGTCCCTGGCAGCGGGCGGCGGGCTCCCGGGGGACCCCCGTGCTGCAGGCGCAGAGGGAGAGGCGCTGGAGGGGCTGGCAGAGCTCCTCGCGGGCGCAGGCAGGCAGGCAGAGCCGCAGGCGCCGGGGGCTGGCGCACTCCTCCGAAAAGTCCGGTTTGGCCTCCCGCACGGCCCGCGAGTACTCGTCGGGGTTGAAGCGGTCGTGGCAGTACGCGGCGCTGTCCCGCAGCAGCTTCTCCAGCTGGGGGTCCCCGGCGAGCAGCCCCTCGGGCAGCTGGAAGCGGGGCATGTCGGTCAGCAGGAGGAAGTGGAAGGGGACCAGCTCGTCCCGGCGGAGGATGCAGCACAGCACCACCGTCTTGGAGATGATGCTGACCAGCTTGTAGCAGTGGCCCTCGCGGATGGCGTGCAGGTCGTAGGGGTTGCGCGCGGGGCGGCTGGGCACGGCCACGTTGACGGGCAGCCGCACCTTCTCGATGATGCTGCGGATGGTGTGCTCGCCCTCCTGCAGCCGCAGCTCGAGGGGGCTGCGGGTGCTGAAGCGGCCCTTGCACTGGAAGGGCAGGCTGAGGCTCTCGTTCGTGCGGTGGTTCATGCAGATCAGGCAGGGCATCTTGCCCTTCACCTGCCTGGCCCCCACCGCCGGCGCCGCCTTGCCCAGCTTCCGCAGGATGGTGTTGAAGCGCGACTTCTCCTTCACCGTCTTGGCGCAGAGGATCTCCGCTTGGCCCATCAGCGTCAGCTCGTCCCCCGCGTGCAGCGTGAAGTTGTACACCTCGCTGTCCTCGCTGAACTCCCCCGACACCACCTGCCCCGGGACAGCCCCGCCATGGGACCCGCTGCCCTGGCACTGTCCCCTGATGTCCAACCACCATCCTGTAATGTGCCACCAGCAACCCCTGGTGCCCCACCGCCATCCCCTGATGTTCCTTCACCAACCCTTGATGTCCCACCACCATCCCTTGCTGGCCCACTGTCCTCTCCTGATGTCCCACTACCGACCCCTGATATCCCACCACCACACCCCTGTTCCCATCACCATCCCCTGCTACCCACAACTATCCCCAATGTCCCACCACCAACCCCGATGTCCCACCACCATCCCCTGCTGCCTCACCACCACTCCCTGACATTCACCTGCTGTCCCACCACCGTCCCCTGCTATCCCTTCTGTCCCCATACCGACCTTCACGCTGAAGGTGATGGCCTCCATGACGAAGACGCGGTCTGGGAAGATGCTGGCCACCTCCTCCACGCTGTTGAAGTACTGCACGGGCTCGCGGATGTCCCGGTCCTGGTCCAGCAGCTTGAACTTCCCTGGGTGGGACAGCCAGACCCGCGGCGGTGAGAAGAGCCCATCTCCAGGTCCTGGCCGCAGGGACCTGCTGTGACCCACCTTGGGGTCAGCACGGCCCGTCGCGGGGGGCAGCCACCCTCGAGGCTGGCCTGGGGTCCCCACCACACTTTGGGGGGGGCACCTCTGTGGGTAGAGGGGTTCACCCAGTGTGGCCAAGTGCTGCGAGGGGACAGCAGAGCACCCCCCCATACCTGCTCCCCACCCACACAGCATCAAGGGGGGCTTTTGGCTGGGACAAAGCCCCGGGCACATGGGGTGTCTTGGCAATGCTGCTCCGGCACCCCCCGAGCTGCGGGAACACCCCAAAGCGGCCACAGAAATGCCCCGTGGACGGAGGAACCCGCCTGGAGCAAGGGCAGCCAAGATCAGAGGGAGCCCCATTGCCCCCCGAAACCCAGCCCCCACCCCGCCGGGGCCCCGCGACCCCCCCCGCCCCACGCCTCGGGCAGGAGAGCCCCCGGGGAGGGGACCGAGGGCTCAGCAGCAGAGCCGGCGGCGGAGGCGATGGCAGGAGCCGGGAGCGGAGGGGGGGCTGCGGCCGGCAGCAAAACTGCGGCCCTTGGCATCGGCTCGGCAGGGACGGACCTGAGGGGAATATCAATGCCCCGACGCGCCCGCGCCAGCCGGCTCCGCCGCTGCCAGCCCCGTGCCGAGCCGTGCCGGGCCCGCGGCTGCCCCTCGCCGGGCAGGGTCCCGGCCGGGGCCGTGGCACCGGGGACACAGGAGTCGGTCGAGGCTGGAGCCGCGGTGCCTGAGCCGGGGGCAGCCCCACGCACCGGGGTGGGCACGGCCGAGCCCCTGACGCCGGTTAACACACTGCTGGCCCTCCCCTCCGCGGCTCCCCCTTGGGATGGGTGATTAACCCCTCCCCCACGCCATTTCCCATTATTTATTTATTAGCAGGACTCATTACCGACATGACGAGCACTTAGAGTGGTCATTAAGGCTCTTGCTACAAGCGGCCGCCGGCATCTCAGCACCCTCGTCTGCATTGCCAGCCCCAGCCCCGGTCCCATCCCCAGCCCTGGCCCTACCCCTATCCCTGTCCCTACCCCTGTCCCTACCCCTACCCGTCCCTATCCCTACCCCTACCCCTATCCCTATCCCTACCCCCAGTCCTATCCCTACCCCCACCCCTACCCCTATCCCTACCCCTATCCCTACCTGTACCCCTGCCCCCACCCCTATCCCTACCCCTACCCCTACCCCTATCTCTCATCCCCATCCCTGTCCCCATCCTAGCCCATCCCAACCTCATCCCTATTCCTGTCCCCATCCCATCCCTTCCCCACCCCTATCCTCCTCCCCATCCCATCCCATCCCTGTCCCCATCTCCATCTCTCTCCTATCCCCATCCTCATCCCCATCCCATCCCTGTCCCTGTCCCATCCCTGTCCCCGTCCCATCCCTGTCCCCATCCTCATCCCCATCCCTGTCCCCATCCTCATCCCCATCCCTCTCCCATCCCATCCTATCCCACCCAGTCCCTGTCCCTATCCCTGTCCGCATCCCATTCCATCCTCATCCCCACCCCATCCCTGCCAGCCCCCCCCCGCACCCCGGCTTTGGGAGAGGCAAAGAGCAGCCCCCAAACCAGAGCATCTCCTCCCCCAGACTGGCCCATACTGGAGCAGCCCCAGTTCAGCCGCCAGAGCGGGGGGCTGGGGGTCCCAGCCCTGATGCCCCAGGGGACACCGACACCTTGTCCTCGCCCCTCGCGCCCCGGCCGCCCCCACCTGGGTACTGGAGCGGGATGTCGATTTTGGGGCCGATGACGTAGTGTCCCTCCTCCAGGCTGTGAGCCGTCACCGTCGTCCACTGCCGGCAGGAGTGGACCAGCAGCACGTCCTGGGCGCTCACCCCCTCCACGCGCTCGCCTGCCGGGGGGACGGGGCTGTCACCATCCCCGGGACGCCCCCCACGCTCCCCGGGGCACCCGGGGGTGCCCGGGCGGACGGACAGGGGCCGGAGGGATGAGCGGGTGCCCGCTGCCAAGAGCCGCCAGTTGCCCAGGAAACAATTTCTTTGTCCCCCCTGAGAAGCTGCAGCCGCCGCAAACAAGAAGTTTATTGAGACGGGGCCGGCACGGGGGCCCCCACCGCCGCTGCACCCCGCGGCCCCGGCACCCACCCCCGGCACGGCCCCGAGCACCCACCCGGCTCCGGAGGGGACCCTGCTCTGGAGGGGGGCACCGCCTGCACGGCCACGCCGGGGTGACCCTGTGCACCCCACGGTGCACCCCGCTCCCCTGCACCCCCTGCTCCCCACCCAGCCTGTGCGGGGGGGTCACAGCCAGGCTGTGTCCCGGGGAGGGTGGCGAGGGGACACGGTGGCTCCGAGGCCCTGCCAGCCTGGTGCCACCACCCCAAAAGGGTGACGAGGGCAACCAGTGCCCGGCCCCATGGCTGGGGGGCGGGGGGCAGCTGGGCCCCCCACACCCCCCCACACCCCCACGGGCGGCACATCAGGCCCGGGGCAGGAGCCCAAGGATCCAGGTGAGAGGCAGCCCCTGCCCCGGCCCCCCCGGCCCCCTGCCCCCTCCCGCCCCAGCCCCCGGCCCCCCACGGGAGAAGGGTCCGAACAGCAGCAGCTGGGACAGCAGCTTGGTCATGTCTCACCTGGCCCTCCAGCCTTCCTCCCTCCTCCTCCTCACCTCTCCAGGCTTCCTCTCTCCTTCCTCCTCATCACTCCAGCCTCCCTCCCTTCTCCTGGTCCCTCTAGTCTTCCTCCTTCCTCAGCCTCTTCCCTCCAGCCTTCCTCCTTCCTCCTCTTCACCCCTCCAGCCTTCCTCTCTCCCTCCTCCGTGTCTCTCCAGCCTTCCTCCCTCCTCTTCCCCATCCCTCTAGCCTTCCTCCCTCCTCCTCCTCACCTCTCCAGCCTTCATTCCTCCTCCTCACCTCTCCAGCCTTCCTATCTCCCTCCTCGTCCCTCCACCCTCCATCCCTTCCTCTGGCCTTCCTCCCTCCCTCCTCTTCCTCACTCTCAAGCCTTCCTCCCTCCTCCTCATCCCTCCGCCTTCCACCCCTCCCTCCTCCCTCCAGCCTCCCTCCCTCCTCTTCCTCCCTCCAGCCTTCTTCCCTCCCTCCTCCCCATCACTCCAGCCTCCCTCCCTCCTCCTGGTCCTTCCAGCCTTCCTCCCTCCTCCTCCTCGTCCCTCCAGCCTTCCTCCCTCCCTCCTCCTGCTCCCTCCAGCCTTCCTCCCTCCTCCTCCTCGCCCCTCCGGCCCTCATCTCCCCTGGGCTACTCCCACCCCAGCCTTCCCCCGCTCGGCCCCGGCCCCCGCCGCTCACCCTGCCCCAGGCAGACGAGGGTGGGCAGCCGGCACTGGCTGACGATCGCATCGAGGGGCAGCGCCGCGGGGCTCCAGCGGAGCCGGGCCAGCCCCGCCGCCAGCTTCTCCATCGCATCGCGGCTCAGGCCGGCCCCGGGCCGCGGGGGGGGGCGGCCGCGCCGGGCTCCATCGCCGCCGCCGGGCCGGGGCAGCGGCGGGCCGGGGCCGGGGGCGGGGGGCGGCGGGGAGCGGGGCAGCCGGGAGCCGCCCCCCGCCCGCCCCCGGCCCCTCCTGCCCGCCCGCCCCGGCAGGCGGGGGGAGGCGGTGGCGGCGGGCGGGGACCCCCCGGCGGGACCCCCCCCTCCTTGGCCGGGCACCCCCCCGGCGGGGACCCCCCGGGGTGGGGGCGGCTCCCGGGGGTGCCCCGGGGAGGGGACGCGGCCCCCGGGGATGGGGGCGGCTCCGCCCGCGCCGTCCGGAGGAACCGCCGCTCGCCCGGGGGTGCCGGGGGGCTCAGTCTCAACGCCCGAAGCCCTCCGTGGGTGCCGGGGGGCTCAGCCTCAACCGCCCGGACCCCCACGGGGGTGCTGGGGGGCTCGGCTTCCTTTGGCCGCCGAGGGAAGGGGCGAGGGGTGACCCGGAGCTGGGGGCAGCAGGGGGCTGCGGGGGGGCCCGGAGCCGCGGGGACCTCGCCGGGGGTTTCCCAAGGAGACACCAGGGCTGGAGGGGCCCAGACGCGGGGGGGGCTGCGGGGGGCCGGGGGGGTACGGAGGGCCGCGGTGAGGGACAGGTGGAGGAGCCCGACGCTGCCCCACGCCCCGACTCCCCCACAGGGACCCCCCGGACCCAGCGCTGCCCCTCAGACTCGAGGCACAAGTGGCACCGGCACACGGAGCAGGGACCCCTCCAGCAGCACCCCCAGGCACAGCACGGGGGCTGCTGCCAGAGCCCCTCAGCGATGGGTGCCAGAGACCCCGACCCCTCTTCCAGGGCCTGACCCGGCGCAGCAGTGGGGTCCTGGTGCGGATTAGTGGGGGGGACCCAAAGGTGCCATCAGAGCAGCAGTGAAGTCCTCCGGGGCAAAGCCCAAAAGTGTTGGAACACACAAAAAACTTGCCAGAATAAGCAGGGACAAGGAGCAGGGATGGAGACGGAGCAGGGATGGGAAAGGAGCTGGGATGGGGATAGAGCAGGGAAGGGGAAGGGGCTGGGATGGGGATAGAGCAGGGAAGGGGATGGAACAAGGACGGGGATGGAGCAGGGATGGGAAAGGAGCGGGGATGGGAAAGGAGCTGGGATGGGGATGGAGCAGGGAAGGGAATGGAGCAGGGACGGGGATGAAGCAGGGATATGACAGGAGCAGGGATGGGAAAGGAGCGGGGACGGGGATGGAGCAGGGAAGGGGATGGAACAAGGACGGGGATGGAGCAGGGAAGGGAATGGAGCAGGGACGGGGATGAAGCAGGGATGGGGATGGAGCAGGGATGGAGGTGGAGCAGGGATGGGGAAGAAGAAGAGATGGGGATGGAGCAGGGACGGGGATGGAGCAGGGATGGGGATGGAGCAGGGACGATACAGCAGCAGGAGGACAAGGGAAGACTCAAGACTCACTGATGGGGATGACACCGACAAGCAGCACCCTGACAGCCACTGGACAGTGTCCATGGCAAAGGCCCTGCCAGGTCCTCTCTCCCTGAGCCCCCCTGGAACCCCTCGCACAACCACCACCGCGATGGCAATGGCTGCGCAGAGCCGCCACGCCGCGAGCCCCCGGGCCCTGCCTCGGTGCACCAGGCCCTGGCTCCTGCTGGCAGCAGCAGCCGAGCCGAGGTGACTCGGTCAGGGATGAAGTCCTTCCTCCCCACCACAAAACGCTGATGAGTCCCTGGGGATGGGGAGGATTCAGGATCGCTGAGCTGCTCCCCACAGCCTCATCCCCCTGCGAGGGGGACCCACGGGTGCAGGGGCTGCAGCCGCAGCCGTGACACAGTCGCAGCCTCAGCAGCAGCTTTATTACCGACAGCAGCACAAAAACACCCTCTCCCGGTTACCGACACCATGGCAGCGGGAGGGAAGGAGGAGAAGCATGTCCCCGCTCCTCCATCCCACACCACAGCGGACAGGGACTGGCCCCTCGCTGAGCTTTCGCAGGGGGGTGACATCCCCCACCCGGGAGCGCCCAAAGGCTGTGGGAGACCCCGGGGGCACCCGCTCGCCGTGGGCAGGAGAGCTTGCGGAGAGGGGACTGGCAAGCGCGAAAGGATCCTGCTCGGTGGGGAAGGACAGCAGCTCGGCCCCAGCGCAGTCCCCGGCTGCTGGCGCGGCGGCGGGGGCTCCTGGAGAGCTGGAAAACCCGCCCGCAGTGCACATCCAGGCTGGGAGCCGCGGGCGTGCAGAGGGAAGGGCTGAACGGCCACTTTCCCTAAATGCATTTGCAAAGGTCCTCTCCAAGAGCCGGGGGTTCCTGGGGTGCTGCGGCCACGCACCCGGGAGCCGGGTGTACCCCCACCCCGGGGGCTCCACGTCAGGACAGGCAGATGCCGGCAGCCTCAGACACGCCGCTGCGCTTGGCAGCGCTGTCCCGCCCTTGAAAAATAACAGCTTAAAGCTTTTCTACAGAAAAGACGGAAAGCAACAGCTCTACCCCCAGCCAAGCACCTTTCAGCAGCAGAGATCAGCCTGCGCTGCCCAGGTTTTGTCCGTACGTCCAAGCGGTGACAGCCACAGCCCAGCCGCAGAGCTCCTCCTTGGCCCGAAGGGCTTGTCCCAGCCCCGGCGCCCACCTCCTCCCAGGGGCCGCCGCTGCCCCGGCCAAGGCTTGGCGAGGGGGAAGTTAAGGGGGCCGAGGAAGTAACCAATGCAAGTTTATAAAAGCTTTTATTTGCTCTTGGTATGACCAAGAATGGGACAGTGATCTTTTATACAATTTGATACAGTAAGTGGTACAAAAGAATGTGTTTTAAATAAAAAGCCAGAGTGGAGTAGCAAAAATATTAAAAGATTAAGTAAAAAATTGTAGGCATGGGAATTAATCCTAGACCGTAAGTTGACGCTGTTTTTCCACCATCCGAGTCCGAGAGCACGAAGCGCCACGTTTACCCCTGCCCCGCACCGCTGCGGCACCAGCAGCTCCCCGGGGCACTGACACACTCGTAGGATAGATTCAACCTCGGGTTTTAATTTATCACAACCAATTTAATCAAGTTACATTTTTTGCCACGACAAAAGGTAGCGCTGAGCCTTCCTCCGCTGGCCGGGTCGGCTAAAGCCCCCCCGCGGCAGCAGCGCGGGCACAGCCGGCACGGCGGCAGGGAAAGCTGCTTTCGCCCCCGTTCCGAGGCTGGCCTTAGGCTTTATTCCACACACAGGGCTGGGGAGGAGGTGTCTTCCAAGTAGAGGTTTCACAAGCAGTTAGGTTGCTAGCTAGCAGGAAGTTTAGATACCGGCAGAAATAAAATTACTGCAAATTCCTCCAACATGATTATTATTACTTTTTTTTTTTTCCTTTTAGCGTCTGCATCGACTCTTGTTGCTCACTCCTCCTCGGCTGGGCCTTGCGCTCCGCAACACAAAACAAAGCCAAGCCACGCGGTTCAAATGCATGGTTTTTATATGAACAGAAGTAGACCGTCTAGAAATATTTCAGTTTATTAACTCAGTAAGGAGAATACGAAACGGAGGTGGTAGCTAGTAGTACCAGCGAGTGGCCTGTTCTCTACCTGTTGGCTTGCAATGAACACAGCGTCTACAAAGGATCCCGAGGGATTTACACAGAGGGAGCCAAGCCCCTGGAAGCAAATAAAAAGCTCACGTTTAAAACAAGGATTATACAAAAAAACCTTGATGTATATTTCTCCGTTTTTCCCTTTTTGATAATGTTAGAAAGTGCAGATTTAACCAAAAGGTAGCCGTACTCTATTTACAACGCTGACTGGCAGGCGCGGGACGTGAGAAACGAAATGGTGCCAATTTATCTACCCGCCCGTCCCGGCGCCCTGCCCGACCAACAGCCACTCGACTGGGAAGGGTTAACACACACGGAGACAAAATGCCAAAATACAGAGGAAAAGGGAGACACCTCGGTCAAGTTACTACACGGGAAGCCTTTCAAAACTAGAAGTTCAATGTTAAAACACCATCATTTCATTAAAATTAAATCAGCATTATTTACTACTTTAATTATTTACCGGAGACAGTCCAAAACTCAAGCAGACAAGAGTGAGGCACAAGCTTGTCCAACCTCAAAGGAGAACGCGAGGCTTGGGGAGACAGAAGTGTCTGTTTAAAATATCTTTTTGTCCTTGGCTGGAGCAGCTCTCCTACGTGGTATTTTCAATGCAAGGCAAGCGAGCCTACGATCGCTCCTGCAGACCGAACGCCCGGCTCGGCAGGAGCAGTCGACAGTCAGACCGGCAGTCCTCAACCCCCTTCCCTCCAGAAAGGACGAAGCCACCCCGTCATCGGTGGCACCGGAGCCTGGCCGGGGCAACGCCCGGAGCTGGAAAAGCAAGGGAATCCCAGGGGGGCTCAGCAGCCCTGCTGGGATCACCCGCCGCGCTCCCGCAGCACGGGGAGAGGGCAAGGCTGACCCAAGTACCAATGACACAGCTCTTAACACTGGAAAATGGAACGTTTTCAGGGAGGTAATAAATTAAACTGCCAACTTTGTTTTTTCTCCTTTCTTTTTTTTAAAATCTAGTTTCACTCAGCCTTTTGCTAGGCCACCGAACAACTTGTTGGAGCGGCTAACAGTAAGAGAGAACTTAAAAGTTCATGTTAACTGCTGTCAGTTTGGGAATTGCATGTTATATTCATACACATAAAGTAGACAACCACATCACCCTCCATAGAAAACTAGTGCATGCAAATAACTCTTCCATATCATAAAACCCAACGGCTATGCAGGAGGAGAGAGAAGATATACTAGTGAACTGACATTGCCTAGAGGGAAATTAGTAGGTATCTTCAACATTTTTACCTTGAAAGCTAAATCAGTGCTTTGTATTAAGTTTTTGGCAAACATACCACGTTGCCATCCTTTTAATTAACACATCACACCATGAAGAAATGCAAATAAAAGCAGCATGCAGGCAAAAGGAAAGAGCTGCAAGTGAGAAAAAAAAAATGGCAGCAGGAACAGTTCTGAATGGCTAGATCACCAAAAAGGAGACACAGCAGATTAAATGTAATTTTTTTTTTTTTGCACCACCCTTTGTCCTCGATGCATTACACCAACGATTACAGAAAGCAATCACAAAAGAGTTCAGTATTTTAAAATGGTCAAGTATGGATGGTATGTCTCCTGCACATGCTTCCACCAGAAGAAAAGAAATTAAAAAAAAGTGAAAATAAAAGTTCCTTTCCACATAAGGCACAGGACAAAATAAACCCCATTCACATACTCAAGGCGAAAATGAGTGTTTTCCTGGCTCTTTTGCTGATGCATCTAGCGAATATGGTGACTCAAGCACATTATCCATGACAGAAAATTCCACTGTTGTACAAAATAAATTGTTAATTCTAACTTTTATTCTTATACAATTTGCAGAATAGAGTTGAATATGATTGCTATATGTTTTAAAGTCAGGAGGAACGGGACTATAATACAACCAAAACGTAGTGGTAAGTTGAGCAGGTACATGAAAAAATGAAGTCACGGAGATGATTTTCCTATACATGTTGTTGAGAAAATTATAGTACGCAAGCTGTCCTAAAGGAAAAACAAAGGAAGACAGGAGCTTGTTAAGATGAGGAACAAAACATTGGTTTAAGGTTAAAAACGGGCAGAGTGGTTTGTTTTGCAGCGAGAAAAAAGGGGCGGTGGATGGCGATTGGTGATATAGGAGAACGTTCAGCAACACTTGCTCTTCCAGCCTGTCACCCCACCTCCACTGCTGATATCTACATTTTCACTGTTGGGCTCTTTTACAGGGGTCTGCAATGAAACAAGTGGAAAAAAAAAAGTTAGATGACTCTTGAGACATTCTGAAATAAAGTATTCAGAGCTGAAGAGATAGAGGCTTACAAAAAGACTTACATCACCAAATAATATTATGAATAAACTATGGACAAAGAGCTCCACAGAAATGTAGGGAATCCTCCTCCCCTTGCCAGCAAAAGTATGCAAAACCAATTTAAGGGTTTTTTGTTTTAAATAAACAACAACCGGAAAAAGCTGGGAAAAAAACAAAACTTTTGAACTTGGACCACCCCAAAGTAAACTAAAGCTATTTCTAGATCCCGCTCTTAGAACTTGCACTTGGACTTTGGTGGAGTAAGTAAATCACAGCGTACAACTAACACAAGCTGAAGTTAAATTATGTGAACTAATGACCTTAAAAAAACCACAGAGTAGTTTATGGATAAAGAGGGGTTGTTCAAAAGCATCTGCCTTCCAGTTAACCAGGACACCAGTTTCCGAGGCAGCGGACAAAACAGGCTCATCTGCGTCATGGGATGTAAACTTGGTTAGACCAAAGCAAAAATCAAAGTCAAGTGGTTTTAATCAGACACTAACATCTACTTTCAGCTGTTTAGAGACTAACCTAAACATTCACGAGAATACTGCAGTTGTGTCTTTATATTCCTTTCATTATTTGCTTTGGCACAGCCTTACAAAAGCAACCCCCGCCCCGTTCTTCAGATAAATACATTAAGGCCCAAAAATAAAAATTTAAAGGTCAAAAAGGTCAGTAAGACTTGCCAGCCTGACCTCCTGTTTACCAAAAGAAGGGATTTTCACCCAGTTTCTCACATGAGGCTTGTAAAAAAAACGATTAAGAAACAACTCAGAACTACAACGGCGAACCAGACATTGTTGAGCAGATGGGTATTTAAAAGGGTTGCGAAACGATTCAGCATTGACCTTGCACTAAATTTCTAACCAGCTAACTCGGATGACGGTATCAATAGCACTCATGCAGGAGAGCGGTGGAAGACAGTGATGAAGGCAGCCTCAGTATGGGGCAGTCCCTACCGCCAATCTGGAGCACAGAAGAAACACATGGGGTCATTCGTTGAGGAGCAAAAGCACATACGCTAGAGTTGGCCAACCCACGTTCCTTGAGCTCCACAGAGCTGCAGTGCTGGAGAGGCATGACCTGATCATAAGCAGGCATGGGCTAGCACAGGGGTTACCGTGTAAATCAAGTCAGCTACGGGAGCACATCAGCTACCTGGAACCACCCACATATCCAGTCCAGCTCAATCCTGCAACAGAATAGTGGCAGCTATGGGAAGCCGATGCATTTTCTACTCATGAAAGATCTCAGGGATACAAGTATAGCAGTATCCTGTTGCTCTGGGCGTACAAAGATTTGGGTACAGGCCACAGAAAAGACAACCACCTTTATGGTACGCTGTACGTTTCAGGAAGGGGAGCCAACCACCAGAAGAACTGGTGATCCACGTTCTTCTCTCAGTTGCAATATAACGGTCCAATAAAACCTCCAACGAAATGCAGAGGCGGAGAGGGCTAGTCATTGGAAACAAGGTCAGAAGTGACAGAGCTCCTTCATCTGTTCTATCAACCACATCTACACTCTTCCCAACGGGCGCTTAAGAGTTTTTAGACAACATTGCGTATCAATGGAGATGGTGGCAAGGAAAGGACAATTCTCTTCCACGCCAATTGAAATGTTTTAACTCCAAGCACACGTACAACACAACCATGAGTTTAAGGGCCAAACAACTACGAGTTTACGTTCCTTGGCTCTTTGATGAATACTACGCTCTCTGCATAGTAGCTCTACAATAATGAAACACTAAACAAGCTTTGGAAGCTTAGAAGCTTTAGATGTACAATACTCCTCCTTCAGGGACTCGTTTGTCTTAGCATGCCAAAGTCAAAAGCTGCAACAATTCAGGTAAACATCAAAAGCAATAGGAGCTGAAATTTTAGGATTTTTTTTCAAACGAATCCTGTAAGCACCTACCTTTCGAAGAATGTCTTCTGCTAATGTGAGGAATGCCTTCTCAATGTTTATATTTGCTTTTGCACTAGTTTCGAAAAACCTAATACCATGCTCCCTAGCAATCTAAACCAAAAAAGAAAGAAGGTGGTTAGCATTACGGTAGAGTTATTCAATTGGTGCTGCGATAACTTCAGGATTAGCGGCATTTATAAGCATGTAATATTCTTTCAGCCATAGCAGGCATCGGAAGTACTAGCTACGCAAAGTGTCACAAAAGAAGATTCAGAACTCAATGATTCAGAAACAGCAATTAAAGTGTATTAAATCACAAGTCAATGTCTGAACATCAGGCGACAGATACATACAAGCCTGTCACATGGCAAGTAACTTAACAAAGGATGCTTGAAAATTTTTAGTTATCAGAGAAAGCAGAAACTGCAGCTGAACTCATTCCATTCACAGCAGCTGTTTGCAATGCAGCTTCCGAAAAAACATTCCCTAGACTTACAAACCATTAGCAAATCCAGCTACCTTGTTCTTTCCCTGGCACATCCCGTTGTGGCATCTCAACCACCTGGAGGTGGCGGGAAGTCTTGGCACTGATTTGCTTACTTTGATAAGCAAGTTTTTGTCCAACACTTACCTGTTCGCCTTTTGCTTTAGGGACAACTCTTTTGTCTTCCATGTCACACTTGTTTCCTAACAGCATCCTCTCCACATCTTCATTGGCATGCTAAAATGAGACAAGACGCAGGTTTACACATCTCCCCCAACAAGCAGTAAATATCTACTTCAATTTCTTATTTCCAGGCTCTTTGACATCCAGGCTAACGTTTAGGTCTTGGTGGCCTGCACTTTCCTGAGTTGTAACAAAGACTGCTAGAAACCATTCCTCAGACAGGGCCTAATTTGCTCATATAACCTGGAAGAGGAATGAGACAACAGCTACAGGTTTGACACAGCTCTATCACCATTCCAATGCCAGTTATTTTCCCCCTTCCTTTTCATTTCTGTGGTTTAAGTGTGAAGTCTTCCTTTCTGAAAGAGATTAAGTGCTGTTCTGCAACCCAGATCCTTCTAGTTAATGACACTAGCCTACCAAATCTTCGTTAGTTTGCATTCAGTGACGTGGGAAAAGAATCAGCTTCCTGCCTGGCACTTAGAGATGTCAGGTTTTACGTGTGCTAGACAAGCACACTAGAAATGATGCTATAAAACATGACAGGACAAGAACCACCCCACGTCTACAGCTGCCAACAATCAAGCTTCATGCACTGGAATGGCTCCAGCTGACACTACTACTTTTTTGGTGTTTAAAGGGTCCTTTGCATAATTTTATTGTAGACAGGTAAGTCACCTTACAATTGCAACTACGCTTCCAACCACCAAAAAGCCAAATAACAAAGAAGTTAGTAAAAATCCCTGTTGCCTGTAATTTTTTTTTTTTAGGGGAGTTACGGAGTTAACTAACAAAGGGAAATTACAGCGCTCTAGCATCATGCTGCTCCTCTGATGTCGCAATCATCAGAGCAAGACTGCCTGTCAGCTTTGTGCTTCAGCTCTGTCTGCTAAGTACTTCACACAGAAGTTGAGAAACTCATGCAGTGAGATGGCACGCAGACTATACACCAAGCGAACATAAACCAGGACATCACAAAGGGAAAACAGAAGTGAGCACCACGCTAATGCTCAGGATCCAAAGAAAAGCAGGACCACATAGCAGGGAATCACCTTTGTAAGGCAAAAGCAAATGCCAATGCTTTCTCAAGGAATGCTGAATGAGCAAAAACACCTTGGCTGGTCAGTTACTGAAGTACTGCCAATATCCGTCACGCTAAGGAAAGAATGTGCCAAAGATACCCACCGCACCAGCAGAAAAGTTCCAGCAGCCACAGCGCGTGGCATCACTGAAGCAGGTAAGTGAAGTAGTGGGCGCTCGTCTGAGAGCAAAGGCTGCAGCTCTGGCTGGGGGGTCTGCACCATCTACCCCGGGGTGGCCGATGCCTCCACCCAGATGGAGCTGCCCAAGGGAGAGGCTGCAGTGCAGACCTCAGACTGCAGGAGGTGCCTAGACCTCTCTCCTGGGGCAGGGACAGGCAGCAGACCTGCCTGCAAAAGGTGTGCCCAGGTGGAGGACCTCCTGCAGCAGGTCATCGGCTTGCCAAGCTGGTGAAGAGGGCTTTAAACTAAAGTTGCTGGGGGAGGGGAACCTCAGTCCATCCCACTCCCACCAGTTGGATGCCAGTGCCAGCACTAGATGCCCAGAGCCTGGAGAAGGATCACAGGTCAGCAGGAGAGCGCCTGAAGAGCAGCACAAAGGAACTCCAGCCACGCCAGCCAGTAAGTCACCTTCATCGGGGGCCCACCTTAAATGCCTCTATGCAAACGCACGGAGCATGGGGAATAAACAAGAGGAGTTAGAGACGTGCGCACGCCTGCAGGGCTACGATCTTACTGGCATCACAGAGACGTGGTGGGATGGCTTCTATGACTGGAGTGTTGGAATGGAAGGATACAGGCTCTTTTATGAAGGACAAGCGGGGAGACAAGGAGGGGGTGTCACCCTCTGTGTCAATGACCAGCTGGAGTGCATGGAGCTCCGCCTGATGATGGATGAGGAACCAACTGAGAGCTTATGGGTCAGAGGTGGGGAATGTGAAGCTCAAGGGCAGCCTGGGCTGACCATGAAATGGTGGAGTTCAAGGTCCTTAGGGCACCAAGGAGTGCGCACAGCAAGCTCACCACCCTGGACTTCAGAAGAGCAGACTTTGGCCTCTTCAGGGACCTGCTTGGTAGAGTGCCAGGGGACAAAGCCCTGGAGAGAAGAGGGTTAATATTCAAGGATCACCTCCTTCAAGCTCAGGAGCGATGCACCCCAACAAAGAGGAAGTCAGGCAAAAATGCCTGGAGGCCTGCATGGATGAACGAGGAGCTCCTGGACACACTCCAACACAAGAAGGAAGCCTACAGAGGGTGGAAGCAAGGACAGGTAGCCTGGGAGGAATACAGAGAAATTGTCCGAGCAGCCAGGGATCAGGTTAGGAAAGCTAAAGCCCTGATGGAATTAAATCTGGCCAGGGACATCAAGGGCAACAAGAAAAGCTTCTAGAGGTACATCGGGGATAAAAGGAAGACTAGGGAAAATGTGGGCCCCTCTCCGGAATGAAACAGGAGACCTGGTTACCCTCGTTACTCCATATCTCTGGGATATGGAGAAGGCAGAGGTACTCAACGACCTTTTTGCCTCAGTCTTCACCGGCAAGTGCTCAAGCCTCACCGCCCAAGCCGCAGAAGGCAAAGGCAGGGACTTGGAGAACGAAGAACTGCCCACTGTAGGAGAAGATCAGGTTCAAGACCATCTCGGGAACCTGAAGGTGCACAAGTCCATGGGACCTGATGAGATCCATCCGCGGGTCCTGAAGGAACTGGCAGATGAAGTTGCTAAGCCACTGTCCATCATATTTGAGAAGTCGTGGCAGTCCAGTGAAGATCCCACTGACTGGAAAAGGGGAAACATAACCCCCATTTTTAAAAAGGGAAAAAAGGAAGACCCAGGGAACTACAGGCCAGTCAGTCTCACCTCTGTGCCCGGCAAGATCACGGAGCAGATCCTCCTGGAAACTATGCTAAGGCACATGGAAAATAAGGAGGTGATTGGTGACAATATGGCTTCACTAAGGGCAAATCGGGCCTGACAGATTTGGTGGTCTTCTACAATGGGGTTACAGCGTTGGTGGATAAGGCAAGAGCAACTGACGTCACCTACCTGGACTTGTGCAGAGCATTTGACACTGTCCCACACGACATCCCTGCCTCTAAATTGGAGAGACCTGGATTTGATGGATGGACCGCTCGGTGGATAAGGAATTAGCTGGATGGTCGCACTCAAAGAGTTGTGGTCAACGGCTCAATGTCCAAGTGGAGACCAGTGACAAGCGGTGTTCCTCAGGGGTCGGTATTTGGACCTGTGCTGTTTAACATCTTTGTCAGCGACATGGCCAGTGGGATTGAGTGCACCCTCAGCAAGTTTGCTGACGACACCAAGCTGCATGGTGCGGTCGACACGCTGGAGGGAAGGGATGCCATCCAGAGGGACCTGGACAGGCTTGAGGAGGTGGGCCCATGCGAACCTCATGAAGTTCAACAAGGCCAAGTGCAAGGTCCTGCACATGGGTCGGGGCAATCCCAAGCACAAACACAGGCTGGGTGGAGAATGGATTGAGAGCAGCCCTGAGGAGAAAGACTTGGGGGTGTTGGTTGATGAGAAGCTCAGTATGACCTGGCAATGTGGCTCGCAGTCCAGAAAGCCAACCGTGTCCGGGGTGCATCAAAAGAAGCATGATCAGCAGGTCGAGGGAGTTGATTCTGCCCCTCTACTCCACTCTCATGAGACCCTACCTGGAGTACTGCGTCCAGCTCTGGGGCCCCCAACATAAGAAGGACATGGATCTGTTGGAGGGAGTCCAGAGGAGGTCCAAGAAGATGATCAGAGGGCTGGAGCACCTCCCCTATGAAGACAGGCTGAGAGAGTGGGGGTTGTTCAGCCTGGAGAAGAGAAGGCCCCGGGGAGACCTTCTAGCAGCCTTCCAGTACCTGAGGGGGGCCTACAAGAGAGCTGGAGAGGGACTTTTTACAAGGGCATGTAGTGATAGGACAAGGGGGAATGGCTTTAAACTGAAAGAGGGTAGATTTAGGTTAGATATAAGGAAGAAATTCTTCACTATGAGGGCGGTGAGGCACTGGAACAGGTTGCCCAGAGAAGTTGTGGTTGCCACCATTGTTTCATTCTTCAGTTCTCTCTACTAGCTTGAAGGGTGGGAAAAATCACCTAGTCTGTTTTGAGTGGAAGGTGTCCCTGCCCATGGCAGGGGGTTGGAACTAGATGATCTTTAAGGTCCCTTCCCACCCAAACCATTCTATGATGTACTTTGAAACCTGCTATGAGAAGCCTTTTGTAAAGTCTAATCTGAATTTACTTTCACTCCAATAGTCTTAATACTACTTTACGGTAGAATTACTAATAGAACTACTAATAGAGGCAAGAGATCCACGTACCAGTACTCCTGCTTACAGTAATAACCCATTTCACATTCCTCAGGAGAATCACCCCGTTTTTTTCCTTCAGGTCACAAAGAGGAAGAGCAATCAGACAACAAAGGTAGATTAAGATACCGTGTAGAATAAGACTCTGGAAATGTTGACTTTTCATGCACACACACAAAACTGCTTACACAGCAACAGACTCCTTTCAAATACAACATACAAAACTGTGCACTTGAGCAACTCAACTAATTCCTACCAGCCCAAAGCAAAAGCGCGTGGCATAGTGCACCTCTGCAGAATGTGTGACCTTTAAATAATTAAGAATTTAGCAAGGATGAAGGTGTAACATCTCTAGGTTTTCTGGCTATTTCTAAATCAAGGCTTAAGCATCCTGTAGAAGAGTCTCCTTGCACAGAATAGCAAATCAGAACAGCAGCTTGCTTATTGAAAATTCTCCTCCTTGATTGAGAGAATATCCTTGGCAATATTAACTCCTTATAAAACCAAAGCACTTAGCTACTTCATGCACAACTATCATTTGCAATCATCCTGTACATGAGTGGGTACACCTGCCACACATTTTAGCAAGAAGCCTCCACACTGCACCTGGAACCTCAGAGGATGACTTCACCCATCATTTCTGCAAACGCACTCCATTAGTGAGCTTCTTCCATAATAAAAAAAGCTTCCTAAGGCGTCAAACATCCCTTATAAAACTGCGGTAACCATGCAGCCTTCACAATGCACCTGAAATCAGCTGCAGAGGTTTGTGTGACACAGATTTGAAAACATGAAGTCAGCAAAAACTCTCGCTTCTCAGACACAATGGTATGAATGACATTCATGACTCAACTTCCTGGATACTACTAATTTTTTTTTTTTAAACAAAGCAACTAAAGCAGAATCTAGAGGCCTTGGTTTCAAGTTTATATTCAGCTCACCACAGAGTCTCTTCCTGTGCTGCCTTACTCCCTGCCTCCTGTACCCACCAAAATGCGTACCTTTCCATAAACAGTATAGTTTCCCATTTCTCATGCTAGGAAATTGAAGTCCCAATATCACATTTTTACTCTGTAAGAACCTTTCATCAGCCTCAATGCTTCAACTAGCAATGCCTGACAGCACCCATCTGCTGACGCTCAGTTCTACAGTTCTTCGTGCTTTCTAGGAAAATAACGAAGCTGGAAAATCCAAACATTTGTTCCATTTGGGAACAGCATAAGAAAAGCAACAACTAACAGCTGTGCTGCCCTCTAACATCTCAGAACTCCCGGAGAATGACCTCCTGGGGATCCAGGCACTGAACGTTTCCACATCAGTTTCTTCTGCTTCACCTGACCTTGCTTGAAATTTTACCAGCCTCCTTGTTTGGTACTCCTCTAACAACGACAGAAATCAGCTATGCAGGTTTGAGTAGTTTGCTAACATTCAACAACGGCAGTTTGCCATACTACCTCTAACAGCCATGATAAACTTGCACGTATTTCATGACATCAATTTTGAGTGAGTGGAGGTGATCATATTTAATTATCTTTGAGGATTTACATAGTCGTCCTTATGAAATTAGTACTAGAAGTGACATATTCTGTAACTACTCTACAGCTTATGGCTTAGCGTTGCTCCCCTGCACACCACCTTCTGGTGGCAGCTCCTCCTGAAAACGGCAACTCCCAGTTACTACAAGATGTATTCCTTACCTCTAAGTATTCTCCAGCACAGAAACAAAGTTTGCTTATGCACGAATCTGACATTTTAGGACATCAGTAGCCCTGTGTAGTGTTGCGATCCTTCATGCCAGTGTTGAAGGGAGAGGTGAGGGAGGGAACACAGGACATAGGCCTGCCTCAGAACAGCACCCAAGCCCCTGTGTTAATTTACACACCACACCTTCTGCCAGGGTAGAAGCAGAAGCTGCAATCCAGAAGCTGAATTCTGTGGGACTCATCACATGCTCTACGGGTCACAACAAAGAGCTCAGTTCCAGATCTTACAGACATTACTCACCTCATCTATGTTTCTGAGCCACTTGCTGATGTTTTCAAAGCTCTTGGCATTGGTGATGTCATATACTAGCATGATCCCCATGGCACCTCTGTAATAGGAGGTGGTGATGGTGTGAAATCGTTCCTGCCCTGCTGTGTCCCTGCAGAAAACAGACAAAAGTACATGTATCAGAGGCAAGCTCCAAAGAAACCAGCACGGTGTATCTATTAGACGAGTGTGCATGGTGCAGTACGTGCTCTACTGCGCCACGACCGAGGGATGTGCGATGTTTTTGAAGAGCGGTAGGACACGCTCCAATGTGTGAAGCGGCAGCTTCAAGGAAGAGCCATTCCCTCCCAGAAGTAGCTGAACACTCAGAGAACAAAAAGAGCAAGCTTCAGTAAGCCAGGTTCATGAGGGTACAGAAACTTAGGGCTTGAAGTTTTTCTTTTGGATTTTACTTTAAAGGGGATTGTTTCTTTAAAAACACATTTCAGAGTCAACTATGACAGAGACAAAAGACACTGGACTGGGCTTACATGACTAAGGTGGCAGAAGATGAAGCTATCTGTTGAAGAGCAAAGTGGTGAACAGCAAAGTGGTAAGTTGCAGTAGGTCTTCTGGTATATTACAACAATAAATAAACCCAGTATCAAGTCATGGTAGAAATTTGTTTAAAATTATTTTAAACTTTGTATTTTTATTGACAACTTGAAACTTGCACCCAAAAGGAGAAACTTTTATTTCTAAGTCTCATATCTCAGGGAAGCGTCTCAGACTTCTGAGCCCCGGTGGAACCCAGTAGCGGACAGGATGAAAACAGGAGCAAGAAATGCTCTACCAACACTTCGACAGGACTGTGAGCTCCAGAAACGTGGTTGTCCCAGACACTCCCTCCTGTTACTGACCAGTTCTTCCCAAATGAATGTAAAAATAAGCCACTTTAAAACTCAATCTACAATTTTTAAGTTACGTACCATAACCACTGACCAGCCTGATTAGACACTGCGCAAACCCAGCTGACTCAGTACTCAAGTTTCTGTAGGAAGCTCCCAAAATGTTGGAGGTTCTTTAGCAGTGCCGCTGTCAAAGCCAGCAGAGTCTGGAACTGCAACCAGCGATGACCTGACCCAACTATCCAGTCAACAGCACCACGATGCCCAAGAAGATCCCTTTCCATTTCAGCACCTGCTGAGCAGCCACGAAGACAATCACTCAACGTTTTCTGGAACTCAGACTTAAAACTGAGAAGAATTTTGTTTTCAGTTCAGTTTTATAAAGCTTTAATGCGATCTTACAAATAGATATTCCTGAAATTTTAGATCAAAGTGTATGAAAAGTAAATCTAGAAGATGTAGTATAACATTAAATTGTCAATTTCTATAAGCAATATGGTGAAAATTGCTCATGCAAGATTAATGACAGTATCTATTTTCCCATCTAATTTTGAGATCTTTGATGGAATGCATGAGATTTGTTAAACAAACTCACATGCCATTAAGTTGAGAATGAGGAGTTAACTGCATATTCTAGTGTCTTTCAGAGACCTAACAGATTACATGTTCACAGACATGTCTTCAGTGACACTATTCACACAAGGTAGAATCAAAGGTGTCTCCAAATTTAAACTGGTCTAAATTGAGATGAAACATTCCCTAACTGCCTTCAGAAAGAAACAGCGTTCCCCCCAACCCACATTTCCTCTTTCACAAACCAGTAGCCTCAGAAAAGATCACGGCCTGGAGTTGAACTAGCTCAACTCATTTCCCTCTCAACTGTTCTTGAGGTCACAGCGAACGCCTTGCCAGAACATGGACACCACCAGGCACCGAGTCCTGTGAAAACTCGGCTCTCCCCACCGCCCCGTCACCTACAGCTGAACCAACAAACGCTGACTGTAGTTGCCAAATCAATTTGTTTAAGCACACGTCAGATTTCTGGCCAAATATCAGTTGGCAATGGGGAGTAAATTAAAAGCCCTGAAATCTGAAGATGCCATGGAGGAAAACTTCCTGAGATGCAGGGGAAATGCTCTGCAAAGTTTCTTCTCAAAGAGTCTTATTGGCTCCGTTTGGCTTGGACCTCAGACCACAGTTTTAGCACACACGATAGCCACCCGAGAGACTGATTGCTCCCATCTCTTATCTCCTCCCAGGAGATGACAAACACCAGGAAGAGGGCAAAGAGCAGAGGAGGAGGAACAGGGGCATGTCCCAAACCTGAGCCCCACTTTGTTCAGAGATGCTCTAACAGGCCATGCTGCAGGGGTCTGGCTCGCTGGCAGCAGCCTCGAGAGGCAATCTAGTCCATTCCCTGGCTCTACAAAACGTTGAGCGATACCCACGTTATTCCTGAAAGATGCCTGCTGTTCTGCTGAAGACCTCTGACAATTGCTGGCTTGAATCCCCCCCCCATTTCCTTTCTGTCCCATTTGAAAGTTTCTCCCGATGGCACACTTGGGTCTTCTTTAGTGCAAATTAAGGCCGTCAGTCCTTGTCTCACCTTTCATACGGAAGGAGAGAAGTTCATCTCCCTTCTTTCTACAACTACTTTTTGCATACTCAAACACAGCTCTTGCACCTTCTCTGAGTTTTCTCAAGCCACCTCAAGTTCTTTACACCTTACTCACTGGCCAAAGGTCTAAGATACGCAGTCTCACTTATTACTCTCTGGATTCTCTCCAATTTGCCCGTGCCTAAGCAAAAACCAGGACACTACTCCAGCTGAAGCCTTACCAGTCTCACACAGGAGCATTTTCTAGAAGACTTGGGCATGCCTGTTTCTGCATCCCACTCCCTTTCCTCATGATGAAGCAGATTTTTCTGACATTCGAGTAACTGATTACACATGCTGAACTTGATAACTTTGCATTTGTCTCCACTGAATTTCACAGGACTTTTTTCAATGACATTTCTCCAATCAGTCAAAAGCAATCTGAACTATAATCCAGTCCTCTACACAATTTATACTTTGCAACTTCATCTTTTCCTGCTTAGCTTAAATACAATAACCATACTCTCTATTCCCTTATCCCAATCATTAAAGAAAACATTGCCTATCATGAAACTCAGGACAGACTCCTGCAAGATATCTCAACGCAACTCTTACACATCATTTATTTTCTCCCACCATGAGTTTTGCATCCACTGATAGAGTCTTCACCTAAGTCATTTCCCCCTACCTTGCTTATACCAAGCAGGACAGTGTCAGAAAAGCCTTACCAAAAACATCAAGACATAACGGCATCTGCGATTTCTCCCCTCCTGAGAAGGCCAGTAGTCATCACAGTAAGAATTCAGACTGATTTTACACAACTTGGCATTGGCAACACTTAGTTGTTACTCATCGCTTGTCACATCCTACGCGCCTACAACTAACTTGCTTAGTTAACTCCTCCAGTGTTTTTTTCTGGCAACTGAAGCTAAGCTAATGGATGAAAAGAAAGCTGGGGAGGGAAAAAGCAAAGAACCCGGAGTGTTCCCCCCCCTTTTTTTTTTCCTCTATGTAAGTACTATATTTGCCCTTTCCCCTTCTTAATGGATTCTCCATTCATTATTCAGAGATAACTCTTAATGGATGTGAGATTAGAGGACTGACTGAAGCAAACAGAGGAAATGAGTTATGGTTTTCAAACTGCCTACGACTGATGAATCCACCCTAAGCAAATAGCACAGGACAATTGGAGACCGCATGTCTTGTTTACTGCCCTGGCTTTCCATTCTTTTGTTCAAACCTCAAGGATGTAACAATATGCTCCAAAGCTATGGGTGTGCAATAAATCCTTGATGTAGGCAAAAACATTTGTGGAAGCTAGCTAGCTCTCCAAGCTAAAATAATGTAGACAAGGACTATTAAGATAGCCAAGGAAAATGAAGCCCTACTGCACAGGAGGAAACCAAAAGAACTTGCTTTGTTTAGCTGCAAAACGAGGACAAAGAAGGTCTTCCTGTGGGACTAGGGAAAAGAGAAGCACAAGGAAAGTGAAAAATCTATTTAAATTATTCTCATGCCAACATTAAAGTATGCATAAGCTATATCATATTAGAGGTTTAACCAACAGAGAAAGGAATTTCTGGGACAGCTTTCCAGTTGACCTAGCAGAGACTAAAGAAACCTTAAAATGTGCTATGATTTGTTTATGAAAGATTTACATGGATGCAACAAGAAGAGATTATATCTGATGATCTGTGAAGATCCTTCCAGTCCACATAGCTCAAAATAAAGGTCTTCAACGTATTAAACCAAATAATTCCTAGCAAAATAATCCTAAAAATTTTATTACTGTCCTACTGTTTCGTCTTACAATTTTTTTTTAAAACTACACAGCAGAGTACTGCATTGAAGAAACTGTACTGCTGACATCAGGCACACTCTGGAAGCCTTAGCGACTGGGTCGAAGACTTTCCTTCACAAAGGAACATCTGTAAGATACTTCATGACCAGCAAATTTCAGCTTTTCTGAAAAAACATTGAGCCAGAAAAAAAAAAAATCTATAATGAGTGAAGTATCTAATTGTTTTATAGGAACTCAGACTAACATTCCAAAAGAGTCTCTTCTACCTTGAGCTACGTACATGGTGAATGGCCTCAAAAGCAGCAAGAGTTAACTTTTAGACGCTCCTAGGGTAATTGCAAAAATTAATGAGACTGTACCTTAGTTAGTGGTGCTGTCTGCAGCTTTGGCTGTACACCACATACTTACTAAATGCACGAACTTGCATATAACAGGGGGCTTCCATATGGAACTATTTCAGATAGCTATGCTGCTGCACATTTCTTTCACCTGGACAGGTGTTCCAAGTCAGATGATTACTTTTGCAACGAGCTCATTGCTGAGTAAAACAAAATTCTGAGGATGCTTTTCTAGCCATGAAGAAGTGTTCCCAGCAAAGATGCACTGATAGAAAAATGTTACTTTATGATCTACGCAGTTAAGAGCTGCATACTAAAAAAAAATAATGCTGTTTCTAAAATTTGGAATCAGTCAGTAAGACTGTACGAAAATACGCTGACATACAAGTTTTATGTAAAGACAGGAGGATCAGAGTAGCAGCTAAGTAGGAGAAAAAGAAAAAAATTAGATGTGTTTGAATCTCCGAGTTAAGTGTTTTTCAGTTTAACACAGAAGCAATTTTGCCATTGTACTGCTTCCATATTAATACAGCACTATCAAGTGTGATTGTTTCATACACCACTGAAGAGAAATGGATTATTTGTCTTACCCAGCTCTGGAAGCTCTTCAGGATCTAGCCTTTCAGATCTCAACTTTCTGGCCTTAACGATGGAAGTCACCGCACTGCAACAAGCCTGCGCAGACACTCCTGGGGCAGCAGTTCTGCAAATAAGCCTGTCCCAGACGCACAAGAATCAAGCACTTTGCTAACTACTGTCATTCACTTCAGTCTATCATGGCTTGACAATACATACTGCACGCTGACACAATGCCAGGAATCTGCATGAAAACTGGTAAATAGAAAATTCACAAGTGAGGAATCAACAACTGTTAGACCCCATGAAGCCCTGCAAAATTAACTCCTCATACAGCTCTACCCATATATTTTGGTTACTCCTTAAGATCCGTTTAAGACTAGACACGTATACACCACGTGGCTGTTTAAGGAAACTTGGGATTACTTACTCTCTGACTTGGAAAAGCAGGGACCTCTTGAAAAGGCTAATCACTCACTCACTGTTCACATAACCCCATTCTGTTCATAATCCCTAGAAACCTATCCCTAAATCCTGCAGTTATTCCTTGACAGCTTTCTGCCTTACCCTGTCACTCCAGCATTCCACAGTCAGCATAAGGGTGTTTGGGGTTTTTTTGTTTTGGATTCACTCTCCCAATATCAACATCCTGTAAATCCACCTTCAGGATCATCTCTTGCAGTTCCTAGCTGTCTCCCTAGACTGTGGAGTCTGAACAGAAGACCAGAAAGTGGCTGTGTTTTCTGCAACCAATTTTCACAAAATATTCTTGAATAAATGGAAAGAGGGCTCCTGAGGTAAGTTCTTCTGCAATAGCAGAACAGGGTACACCATGACCCTCTTATTTCTCAAGTTCTATTCCGAAATACTTGGCTGATCTGGGTTTCCCCCCCTCCACGTTCCCCTTTCTCTATTTCATTTCCATTACGCTGAACTAGAGCTTCTCCCAGTCTCCCACTCCTGCTGGTGGATTTCCAGCAACTTTGATTTTCACGGTCCTTGAGCTTAAAGAATCCTTCCTTCTCTTCCATGTCTGCTACCACTATGTATTTTTTAGGTGACAGTAACACTTCCTTTCAGCCTTCATTTCACCAGGATGAAAAGCCTAGATCTGACTTTTGTGCATTCCCACAAGCACATAAGAGCCGTTACCTGGTCAGGCCAGAGGTTTCCCAGCTTCCACTCCTGTGTGGTTCAAGGACTTCTGGAGCCAGAGATCACATCTGCGTATTTAACAGTCCAAAACAGACTGTTCCTTCGTGAAATCCCTTGCGAACCTGCGTACATCTGCAGCTACCACAACATCTTGTGATGAGGAGTTTCACAGCTTAACTTCATTTCTTTGTGTTTTGCATGTGCCGCCTTCTAGCCTTACGCTAGAACTAATGTTCTGGTATTGGAAAAGGCAGTGAGTTATATCTCTCTCTACCTACCGTTTTCAGTATAATCATGATTTTTAAAATGCGCTTTGGTTACTTCTCTGACATCCTGAAGAATCCTAACTTTCCAGTTGTTCTTCCTAAAATAGCTATTACATCCCTCTGATCATCCTACTTGCCCCTTTCTTTCTAGGGCATGCTAATCAAAATTGTGTATTATGTTAAACCGTGACACCTACTTCCCTGCCCATTGGAAATAATGGCACCCACGGTATCAGAAAAATCACATTTAACTTTTCAATTGCTACATTATGCTAATAAGTTTTGTGAATTACAGGATGCCTAAGCATTTTGGTTTCCATTTCAAAGCAATTCTATGCAAGTTCCTGGAGTGTATGATATTACACTCTTCATAGCTGAATTTTTAGATCTACTCTACATTCCTCTAAAGCATTTCATCACTTTCACAATGATAACACCATATTTTCCTGGAGCACTAATCTCTCATTTTCGTTCTTTCTTTCTCCCGCCCTTCTCTGTACTATGAGCATTACTGTATTAATATTTTTCAAGATGTTCATCGGTGTCAACCCTCCCAGGTCCCACCCTTCATAAGTATTTCTGCTCCCAAATCTTTACCCTAATTCCTTTCTCCCAAATCCTGTACTAAGCCCACCACTGGTGACTTTCCATGTGGCATCGTATTGTATACTGTCACATCAAGAAATTTTCTAAACAGGTAAGTAGCACAATAACCTAACCGAGAAGATCCTCGATTCTCCTACGTGCTTCCACCCAGAATTTGACATACCAGCACTCCTCCTGATGGATCTGCCCTGAACAAGCTCATTCCTTCAGAAGGCCCGTCCCAAGAGCTGCGTCCCACCCTCCTTGCTTGCAGCCCATGCACCATGCACCTAGCTGAGGCTCTCCAGAAGCTCCCTGCACACAGACATAGTCCCACTTGCGACCCAGTCCCACCATTCTCCACCTCCTCTTGTCCCAGCCTCCCCTCTCCCCATTTCAACATCGTTTTGCAACAGGCACATTTACATTTGGAGCAATATGAAAATGCTTTAATCCTAGCTTGATCCCTACTGAACAGCAACCCCAGTTTTTAATAGCTATGAAGTACCAAGTTGCTTATCACCTCTGGCAAGGTTTAACTCTGCTTGACCTTTGTATTCTTGCTTTACTCTTATACATAATTTTAGAGGTCAAGGCATGACTGAGATACTGCCATGTCTGCTCGTTTTCCATACCCAGGAAGAGGCAGGTAGCTATCTTGCTCTGCAGGAAAGAAGCAGAGCTATATTAGAAAGTGCCAGTTTTATCTGTTTTCTGTAAAACTAATTGCCAAATGAGATTGCACCCCCACGCCAGTGCTAGCCACAGTAAAACACAGCAACACAGCTTTGCAGGCAGCCAGAGAGCAACTCCTATACCAGGACAACAGCGTGAGAAAGATTTAATATGTGGGTGGTGGAGGATTATATGGATCAGTGAGAGACAGGTCAATATAGTAATTGTAAACTGAGGAACAGTTTATTTCTATTGTTTTCGGTATGTGAAAAGAAATATACTTTTCGTCTATGTAAATAACAAATGCTACATAATTGAATACTTAATCACTCCCACTGATGTAGAAATCTTATTCTGTAAGTGACAGGTTTGTCCTGCAAAAGTGATGGCTCATTGAACACAGCTCCTTCATAAACATTGAGCAACGCTATGTAAAGAAACTCCATCATATTTGGGAAATGGCTAACATCCACTAAGTTCTTTAAGGTACAAAATTCTGTCACCATCTGTCATTCTGCAAACAGCTGAGTGTCACTATTCTGGAAAAAAAAAAAAGGTATCAACCTGAATAAGCACCAAGAATAATAATAATGATGATGATAATAACAACAGCAACAATGACAAGACAAAACTGCCTTTGCTTCTAACAACAAAAGGGACTTTTAGGAAGGAAGAAAATAGCATTACGAAAGGCTGGACAAAGATACAGAGGCACTTTGGAGAGCCGCGGCTAGACTTACTCGTGTGGACTGAGCCAACGTAACTGCAGCCGGTACCCTGTCTTTGTAAGCGACCAGAAGCAGCCCAGACGTGCGTACAAGAAACAGGGCAAAGCGATACGCAATCTCACGAACAGGACTATAGTTTTCAGAGGGGGGTGAAACCACAAATGAAATTTCTCCTCTAACTTCTGAGCATGGATATGCTGCATTAATACAAGCACACCTGCAACGCAATACTAACCGAAAGCACGCAAGTGCCAAGGGCCTCGCCTCCTGTCCTTAACTGAAAGCCTGTTTTCTCTTCACCACCCGTCTTTTGTTATCTTCTGATCAGCTTCATCAAGCATGGAGCTGTGTCCCAGTGGAAGTGCTACCTACGACTCAGAAGACGTGTTCTGTTTGTTCAGCTACGTTAGCTCCTGTGCATTTACTTCAGTTCTAAAAGCATGACCCATACTCTGGACGCAAGTAAAGCTACAAGAACAGCCTCAGGTTTACAAGGGAAATGTTCCACTAAATGCATCCCTTGCTTACTAAACCGCTGCAGCGGGAGTGAAGGGTAATTCTGGAAATATGTTACACAACTCCTAGAAGTACAGGGTGAGTTTAAATACAGGAAGCGGTGGTTAAATATAGATGCATTGCACAAAGTATCTTCACCAAAAGACACTGCTGTCCTAGCCACCAAACCACTGCTGGGCAAAACTCCTCGTCCAGGAAAAGTTGGAAACTACAAAGCCTAGATTTCCCCTCCCCCAATCAGAAGTGGATGCCATAGGAACTTCATTTTCTGCTTTCCAAGTTTCATTTCAAATGTGAAATTTTAAACTGGCAGGAACCAGAAGCAGATCATACAATGACCTCCCAACTTCACAATGTTTAAAAGTTGCAATTTCATAAAACTCAGCTCACCCAAACCCCTCTTCATTTCTCTAAGCCACAAACCCACAGTGTGTACAGGTTCATTATGGCTTGCTCCTTTGTCTATACACATATCAAACATCCTCAGTATTCCATATTTTCAGTTTTTACATTTCATGATGACTTTTTCCTAAGTTTAGTCTAACACTTCCTTTTAAGTCATTCCAATGTTTTGTTCTACCTTTCTTTCCCATGGTGATTCGCAGCACCTACCCTTGTTGGGGTAAAAAATATGACACAAAATGATTGTTAGAAGTTATGGTTTGATCTGGGTTGAAAATCTGATGGCGAACTCATACAGCAAGAGCTGTCCAGCAAGTCAATCAATGAAGCTGCATTACACCTGGATGGCTCTTTAGCTAATGCTCTCAGTCCCTTCCTTCCCGCTGCTCTGCTTTTGGTTCCCCGCTGATCTATACCCATCCTTCCTCAGACGGCTCCATCTAAAACGTTGCTCTTACGAAGACAGTTACCCTTTGTGGCTCCCCGCTGAAGCATTCCAGTGCGCTGTTACTTAATCATCCAAATGCTTCCTTATTGACCGGCTACGCAGTTTATGCAACAAAATCAACTTTGACAACTCTTTCCCTTGCAGGGCACAAAACAAAATAACTAAGTTGGCCAACTTCTGCTTGCAGGACCAGGATGTGAGAAACAACTGAGACAAAGCGGGCACTCGGAGCGATGGTAACAAGAAAGATTCAGAATACGTTCATTAGGAAGGATAATCATTCAGCCAGTTTTCCTCAGACAGAGGAAGACCGGTGCTTCCTTCTAACTGGAACTCATCCATCCGCATCTACAAACGTCAACATTATCAAGCTGTAAAAGATTTTTATTAGTGGGGACAAAATAGGTAAATTCAAGTTCTAAGCAAATTCAGGTTCTGAACTCTCAGTGAAGCTCGAGAATGCACCAGCAATATGTGTACGTGGCTGAGGAGGGAGTCTAAACAAACACACAGGCTAGGAGAAGCCATTAGCTTTCGTGACCTGACTTGTTACAGGGCTATTAAAACAGAAGAAAAATCTCCAGGTAGACATGCATAAAGGGAAACAGTTTATGTTTTGCCTCATTTAGACTCTCCAGCAGCCAAGCAGCCATGCTTTCAGCCAGCTGAGAAACTCTCCACAGTTTACCATGGAAAAATATAAAATAAGTGCAGACGTGGATAACACTTTCTTGCTGACACAAGGCAAGGCTACTAGTCAATTTATAGTCATAGATTCGAGGCAACTCCCAATTTAAAAATTCCAGCTTTAAAACACTTCCCACTAAATCACAGACTGTGAGGATCCTGTCCTCCCAAACAGGAGATTTGCCAACAGCCTGTCCAAGGGAGCAGTCAGTAACAGTGGCTATAAACGCAACACACAGATCCCTTACCCATCTCTTAAACATAGTTTAGGGGAATACACATGGAGCTTTACCACTACTGAAAATACAAAACACAGTTACAAAATTAGATGCCTGAATGTAATCTCGGAAAGAGTAAACTCTGTCACGAAAACCTGCTTCTGCAAGAAGCCATCCAGAAGGATGCCACCCCATAGCTTCTTGGGTGTATTACTCACCATATCTGTAGCTTGATCTTCTTTCCTTGTAATTCAACAGTTTTAATCTTGAAGTCTATCCCTAAAATAAACAAACACATAAATAAGTAATTAGATTTATTCACAAAAAAAGCAATTCCACATCAACTCAGAATTGCTGCAGACAGAACAGCAGCTTTTTTCTTCTTGTACTGAATCGTCAGGTAAACCAAGGATGTCCGAGTGAACTGGAATGTGAGAGGAGCACGGCTACCAACGCAAACAGGGCCTCAAAGGGTCTACAATCGCTCAATGGACACCTTCAGCTAACATTGCTAAGATGATCTGGCTTGTAAAAGAGTTTAAGTTTCTTTCTTATTTTTAAGAATGAAAAATATCAGGGTTTTGCAATTTTTCTGGAGAACTTCCAAAAATTTGGGAGTCTGGGTATAAATTTAAATATCCTAAACAAAATAGCAAGCTTTCTTCTTGTTTTTTTAAAAACAGTTTCTTTCCCCAAAAATGACTAAACCACAATATTTTGAATATGCTGAAAAATTATGTGAAATATTGTGGTGATTTTTTATTTTTATTGATTTTTTTACGCTTATACCTAATCCTGGTGATACCACCACCATTTCAGAAACCTCTCAAAAAAACTGCCTCCCCCCCCCCAAGATTATCCTTTCCATTAATCTTGTTCAAGTAATCTATCTGTAAGAATAACATTAACTACAGAAATCTTAATGCTTATCACCCATTTACCATAACTCAAAGCGGCCCGTGCGAGAGCCTACACCACAGCACGTGACAAGACTCCAGACTATTAAACTATTAAACACAGCCGTCTCGCTTTTTACACCATTGAAACAAGGAGCAGAAGCCCAAAATTGTCTCTTGAGCTAAACGCACACACGGGGTCTATAGACAGTCAACCTCAAGCTTCAATAATGTAAGCAGAAGGGTTTAAGCAACACGAAGCTTTCAACCAGCAATAAAAGGCCAGTCATCAGCATAAGTTGGCACCAACCGCCACGTCTCTTCGTCCGGGTCCATCCCTGCTCCAGCCTCTGACGCGGTACAAGCAAAGTCACGACTTGACAGAAGTGCGTAACCGGGATTCTCAAAACTCAGAGTAAGCAGAGACCATCTTGACAGAGCACGAGTAAGGTTTTTACTGTTAATACCAACTGATACAAAATAATTCACATTAATTTGTGGCAAAGCTGAAACGGTATTGCAAGCAAGTCAGTTAACTACGGGATTTGCAAGGACTGACTGAAGAGGAGATGGAGGAGAGCTGTCCTGAGAAGACCTAGGAAAGAAGAAACTAACAAACTGGAGACAGATCCTTGGCCGAGACCAATACTGAAACCAGTATTCAGTATTTTAATTATTAATTCTGGTGTAATAAGTTGTCCTATCTGAAGTCTACTGCTCACGGAAGTGAAAGGCGCTGTACAAAGGACAATTAAAATAAGAAACTGATAATCTTGAAGATAGAATAAAAACAAGGGGCGGGTTTCAGCAGTACAAAATGCAACATTACCTGCCTGTTACCTAAGAATTTCTTCTGTGAACCAGCAGCTGTTTTCACATGAAAAATATGACAGACCGAAGGCTGAGAGATTGCCATTTTACTGTCACGGAGTAGCTATAACCCAATGGAGAGGCAACCCTAGAATAGGCAAATACGATCTTGCAGGCACCTGGTGAGAAATTTCCATCCGAGGCAGGGAAATATGAGCACCGTTGTTTAAGATCTTGGTGAAACCTCATTTGTGCAATGTGTACAAACGAATCACTCTTCCCCAGAAGAGACAGGCTCAGACCAAATCGGATGCCATGCAAGAGAAGCCAGGATGAGGATGCCCCCACCAGCTCCTCCACAGCAGAAGAGGCTTGAGGACCACGTCTCGTTTCCACCTTCTCTTCCCAAAATCGCCTACAAGAATTATTAGCACAGACCATACCCAGTGGAGCAGGAACACTACAGGCCATCTTCTCAAAATGCTCTGACAGTAATTAGATGCCAGAGTTCTGACTTTCAATTCAAATCAGAGAAACACTGCTGATAGTTTTTCATGCTTTCCAAAAATCTGTTTATATTTAGACTTTTTAAAAGGCAGCAGCTGCAATCACAAACTTCCCTCCTAAATCTACAAGGTCATTTTATACCAAGTAAGATTAAACAGAATTTATGAAACACACTATTATGTAAGAAGTCAACATGGGAAGTCTGCTTTAAACCCCACCAAGTCCAACTCCTTTTAGCTACATGTACTGCACACAATACTTCATTTTAAGATTGAAATACTAAATTAGTAAATCTTTTTACACAAAAATCAGGATACCAGAGCCCGTCAGGGAAAGACTACACAATTTTAGATGGTGGGGGGGAGAAGAACCCCCCTCCCCACAGGCCTGTGTTGTGCAGGGGGAGGAACAGGGACAGCACTTGCTAGATGGACACCTACCATATATGCAGCCAAAAGGAAAATGTAGAATAACCCTTAAATGAACACCAAATGCAGCTCCTCACGGAGCCTCTTATAGTCACCAAGTATTTCATAAATATGAACCAGAGCGTAAGGGGGCAAAATTCCCCATTTCTAAGGATTTAAAGCAGTACAGTGACTAAAGGTCAAGGTTGTCCACTAATTCTAGGACATCGGCTCGGATCCTTCAGACCTCCGTTTCAGGTCAGTGTTCCATTTTTTTCCAATTAGCCAAAGCAGTACTTCGTCACTCATGTCCAGTTAAATTTATGAATCAATATAGCTAGTATCATATGTATGTGGTTTGAAAAATAAACCCGTTAAATGATTAATAGCCAACATACAAAACTGCCCCAAATACACTTAACTATCCCCACATTTTGTAGTATTTAACCAAGTTGTTTGCTATGATGTAGTGCTCCACAGCAATGCTATCAAACAAATGAACACAGCATTTGCCAAAAGATCATAAATAAAAGTGTATCATAGAGTGACACTTTTAGGTTCTGCCCAGATAAAGCAGGATGTTTGACAGCCACTTTTTATGCGTTAAAATAAAGTAAGCTATTAACCCAGCCAAGGAAATTAACTCTTCCCTGCACTGAAAGGGATTTAGCTAACTCTAGTATTTGGGGATAAAATAAATCTCTAATCCCACGTTATACTCAGCTTCCACTCCAATTACAATATAATACTAGTTCAGCCTTCGTAACAGAAAGATTGTTATAAATAGCAATGACTATTTGCCTCTAAATACTTTCAAAGTAGTTTCAACAGACTGGAAAAACTAGACTTCTGCATCACTATAATGCCCATTCAGTTCTAGGTCTTTCCAAAGAAGTCACCAGCAACATTGTGCCAGCAGAAACACAAAGGCTTCAGAGAGAAGAGATTACAGGTATGGGGAATTTCCAGTAACATTAAGTTCAGGAAAGAGTTTAAGAGGGTAACGGGCATAAAAATTGAATGGCATGCAGAACGGACATACTGCCATCACAGGAGGATAATGACAGAACTAATGAATTAAAGATGAGCATGAAATTACTCCCTTATTAAGTGTTGATAAGATATTCATCAACTTCAACAGGACAAACTGGAATTCACAGAAAAACCTGGGAGTATACTGCCAGCTATTAAACACTTAATTTAGGCCCATACTTTCAAATAAAAAATTGGAAATGTTTGTTATGCTTCAGTATAGCTCAAAGTACAGCTCTTTAGGTTACTGGTCTTTGAGTATCAAGGCTTAAGAAGTACCATTAGTTGATCTCATGGTATGTGCAAACAAGATCTGCCCTCACACAAATATTGGGAGTCACTTCTGCCTAGTGTAAACACACAGACCAAGAGGAGTTTCAGAAGCTGGAAGGTTGGACTTGTGCATCAGCCCCCTGAAGTCAAGCTCTTCCGTCCCTACATCAGCAGAGGTTATTGTCAGTGACTCCCGACAAAGCATTCCAGCTTTATTTGTGTCAGTTCAAATACCTGAACGTCTTGGTGAATACAGAACTATTTGCTCAACAGTTTTGCATTGCCGTTGCTCTCGGTCAAAAGACATTAATGAAGACTCAGGACTTGCGTCAGCAGAACAGAGTGTTTTAAATGCATAATCGCTGCATCCAAACAGTTCTATATCACTTTACACCTCCTCAAGCCTCTGCCAAGGTTTTGTAAAGATCACTCTTCTGTTGCTAAATCACAAACCAACTATTCTTGAAAAGTGAAAGACAGAATGCCATCAGTACAAGAGGGAGGGAGAAAAAGTTATTTTCCAGTCCATTTCAGAGCTACAAATGATGAGCTAGCCCTTTTCAGACAGCACGAATTTTGTTTGCATTCTTTCCAAACAAAGACAGCATTCAGCTTGGTGAGGACGCTGGGCGGTAGGAAGCGGAATGTAGGGCAAGAGAGGGGCAATGCTGCAGCGCTGGGAGCCTGACAGTCAACCTGCACGTCAAATCACCATCAAATGCAGACTGTAAGCAGCATATAAATACGTGCATTTTGTATTTCATTTGTTAGTAATTGCTTTGCAAATATACTTTAACAGAACTATGTATTTTCAACTCAGGAAAGAAAAGCAAACGTGCACAAATTCATACTCAAGTCTTGTGTGTTCAAGCTGCCCACCTTTGTGCTACAGGCCCTGGCAACAGCAAGTATTTTTCTTAACAGTGTATTTAAACTGCAGCTATCAATACCCAAATTAACACAGCAGAACTCCAGCCGCATTCAAATCTTCTGATGAGCACTGGGAGCCATCCGGATGGCTCCTTTCGCCTGCATCCCTCCCAGCGGTCAGTCACCCTGAAGAAGGTTCACAGCTTGGGCTACAGCACTTTCTCCAAGGGTTTGAAGGTGCACCTGAACATCCCCCACACTAATCCACTTCAAACAACTGAAGCAAGGTGGAGCTCTTGCAAGTGCTTTAATAGCCACAAAAGGATAGAAATCTTATCTTTACTGCCTAACTTTTTAGAAATTCCAGCATAAGTAAAGAGACTGATGAGGCAGTAAGAAATCTGCTATCTTTCTTTGAATTAACAACTTTCAAATTCACAAAGTCAGAAGGAACATAGCCTCATGACTTATGGCTATTTAACACAAAGAGTAAAAACTGTAACATACCTAGTTCGCACAAGAACACCATCACAGAAGCACAAAGAAAATCTGAATCCTTCAGGCATATTTACAGCTTACAGTAGGCCCCAATAAACAGCCCTAAAATGTTTTTATTTAAAAAGCAAAAATGGTACCAACAGCAGGAAGATACAGCAATAACTAAGCCTGGAAGTTTTAAAACTACGAAATTAACTTTGGGGCAGAGACTTCTGCAGAGCTTTGTCCAGTCTTTTTATGCAACTACCTGATTATGAGATCCCTCAATTCTCGAGACAGATTTATAATCTTGCAAGACTTTCTTAAGCTTGACACCTGAATGCAGATGACGACTTCTGAAACAAACTCCTAATCCAGATACTGCTTTATCAAGTTTATTAATGTCTAGAGCATAACACTAATAAAAAGCTGATTCCTCTAACCCCTCCCAGAAACCACCTTTCTAAACATATCGAGAATTATAAACTCTCCAAAGTCAACACAAGTCCTACATACAAGCTTTAATACTTCAGAATGTTATTTTACTAAGAATACGCAGACATCAACATTTGTTATCAATTAAGTAGTTAAGATCAAATATTTTGTAAGAAAGCTTCGGATCTAAATATACTTTTCCTTCCAAAGTAAGCCCAACACCAGCGTATCAGGCAAGAGATGAGAGTTCTGGTTTTAATTAAGCTCTTAGTGATCTCAGTTACTACTCAGGTCTTTCAAAGCATTTATTCTACGAGGTATTCATACCTACACAGTATGAATATACAACATTCCCAACGACACTCAACATTTTAAGTACAAATACTATTTTTCAGAGGCTTTTTATGAATTAGATTGCTAAAGTTCCTCTGCCTTCTTCACACTTTCAGCACAAAGGCTCAACGCTGGGTTTTCCAGGTGTCGCACCCCATAGTGGGATCTGGGACTTTGCTAAGACAACACTTTGCACTTGGTGTGAAAGGTGTTCCAAGCACAAGATTCTGACAGAAGAGTTTATTTTGGAGAAGCAATAGCAAACCCCATGCCAGGTGATAATTTTGTGCCTAGGCACGCTGGCACCACTTGATTCCAGCTCGACAGAGACCTGTGCAAGTACACATGGATTACACAAACATATACGAACCTGTTTTAAAGGACCTTAACTCCACATCATATGAAAAAACAAAAAGACAAAAAACCAAACCGGCTTCTCAGCGAAACTTAAATTGAACTTTGTTTTGATACTGCAGTGACTTCTTAAAAGCAGTTCATTTATAGCTGACAAACTTACAGATTAGATTATCCAGCAATAATCTCAATTCCCGTTCCTCAGCAGGAAATCCAAGGACTGCGTTTTCCCAGGCAGTCTCTCGCCTTGCCTGCAGCAGGGCTTCTCCCCGGTGCTAGATGGCCTGCAGTTCTCACTCTGAGCAAGGGCTGCCAGGGAGGCAGCGGCAGGGCCCGCAGGGCACCCAGGGATGTCTCCTTTCACTTGTCCAGGAGAGGTAAGAAAAGAATAGGCATCGATCACAACGTGCCACGTGTAAGACTCGCAACTTTTGATAGAGTATTTAGGAATACCTTGCAAGTCTGCAAACTAATCACCATTCAGACTGTTCTGGAAGAAAAACTCAAACTATTCACAGACTCATCCTTTGGCAAAAGCTTGAGTGAAAGCCTAAGTTTTATCAGAGAGCAAAATTCAGCTGATGCGGTAAGGAACAGGAGGAAGCTTTAGGCTAGCTGGGACAAGCCTCTACAGTCATGATTCGCTACCTTTGGCAGAAAGCATGGCATTCAACTACAGAGGAGGGAAAACTCTAGTAACCGGGCTCTAAAAGGAGCTGGAACCCATGTTATCCTCCCCTTTTGCTTGTACCTTGGCTCTCACATGGACTTCTCTAACAGATAGATCTCTGTGTTGCCTTCTTTCTCCAGACAAAGATGTAATAAAACTATAAAAGGAGTCACTAGACAAAGTCTCAAACCCTTGCTCACTAAAGCAAGTCTGAATGAGATTATCAGAGACAAGGAAACCTGAAAACCTGGACTACGTGGCTTCTTTTAAGCAGTATTGAGACGCTATAGGTCCAGGTAACGAACTGATACTTTAGGTCATACATACTTTCTCTAACAAGACATTTATTCATCAGGAGAGAGGGATTACATTGCACTTGAACTCTTCCTTGTCTTTAGCCCTGATCACGTGTAGCATGGTCAGCTCCTTGGGAAGGAACAGAGTGGGAAGAGGGAGAGACAGCGTGACCAGCAACAAAAAACGAGCCATCAAATCGACACGAGAAGCCTATCGATGCTTTAGAGTCTGACAAGGTGCAAACACACAGTGCCCTTAGTCTCAGCTTAGCAGGCAATACTGATTTTGCTCATACGTTTGTAGGAGGATGTAAAAACAGTTATCATGGCAGCTCCACACCTCTTGGTTTTACAGTACTGAATCTACCCTCCTCTCCAGCTTTCAAATACATTTAATCTCCTGAGTAAACAAGATGGTAACTACGTAAATAAGACAACTAGTCTTCCTCTTTCAGGAGAAAGCTCACTTCACAGGCATGCTTATCTGCTGATTTTCTTTTGTTTATGTGTACACATACATACAACACAGACATATCTCCAGCCTCCCACATACACATAGTCGTATGTATATCAGCACCTGTATGAATCTTTTCTACACTTAATGCGTGGCAATGAATTCTCTGAAGAAATAAAAAAAATAATGTTGTTTAACACAAACTTCCACGAAAAAAACCAAACAGCTCCCCTCTTGCTTTGGAAAGGTGAAAACCAAGATCACTGAATGCAAGTTCTGCAAAAACCACGCAAGTCCTCATGCCCCAGCCCCACAGATCTCTTTCATAGCTCTCCCGGAGAGTTGTAGTCGGTCACGGATCACCCACCACACACCAACCTACCGCAGGATGCACAATCAGGTCAGACAGCCACGTGGGCTACGGAGGCCTCAGGTCTGGACTATCCTTAGGTGGCTCATTTCAGAGCCAGGGACCTCAGGTTTTACCCCAGCGCTTGCCCGTGCTGGTGGGGAGCTGGGGAAGAGCGGGTGAAAGGAAGGAGTTGCATGGCCAGAAGCAAAGCTCTGCACAGGCAGACACACGGTTCTGGTTAGTACAGGTACAACTGCAAGCCCAGCGCCAGTTCCTCTCCTTACAAAAGCCGGGGCAAGTTACTTACGTGTCTCAAGTCCATTTTATCATCTTCATTTCAATAAAAACAGCTAAGACAACAGCTTGAGACTGACGCACGGAGCAAGCTACACTCTCCAGCAAGACTTCTCCTTTTGTCTTATTTTTCTTGACCTCACACTAAAACCTGCAAGTGCACCAACTGTTGCAGGCGACTCCAGAAACTGAAGGGACATTATCCACTACAAGCAAACACTGCTGTAAGACAAAGCAAAAATGAGGCACCTATATAAAAGAAAATTAATAATAAATTTAATAATTAATAGATTAACAAAACTTTTTTCAAAAACTAACAAGATGTTTCTGAACCTGCCTGATCTGGTTAGCGGAGGGGAACAGGTGGGAGTGGAAAAACAAAAGGAGCAGAAAACCGTACCAGGTAGCAACCATCAGTCAGTGACTGAGTTACTGTTCTGCCCTCAAGGTAATTTTAGTTCCTCTGCAAAACCAAAATTGTAACCAAATCCTCACACAGCAAGAAGCTTGTAAGTTGCTTTCCAAAAATTTAAGCTAAGCAGCGTAATTAAACACCACAGCCAGATGCGGATGGAGAACAGAGGCGGCAATCAGGTATCTCTCACCAGCTAAATACATGGAGCCAGGCAATCTGACTGCTGCTATTAGCCTAAGGTAACTCCATACAAACTGCTGCAAAACAAAATAAGCTATAAATAACGTAGGGTACCCACTGCACACAGATGACAGACAACACTTCGTGGTTACGTCAGACCACGTTGCACATTCCCATTCATTTTAACTAAAGGCTACTACCACACTGGTCAGACCTAAAATAAATGCTTACCAAAAAACCCCTACAATCGTTCAGGATACACTTGCATGAGAGTTTCCTTGCAGTCTCCAGAATGACTCAGGACTCCTATTCAACGGCAGGCTAGGGAGCACCTACACAACTTGTTCAGACACAGCAGCTCAGCGCCAGCACCGGCAAGCAGAGCCTCCGCAGTCGGAGCAAAGGGGCCCCAGAAAATGAATCCAGGCAGCGCAGGAACCCAGAGCCACCACCTGGAGAAGGCCACGGGGAGAACCAGCAGCAGCCCCCCAGGACCAACAGGGAGGGTATCAGGAATCACACAGCGGGTGGCACTGAAATGACCGCTTGGCTGTCTTTGCTGTCCTCTTCTAAACCTTTATTTCCATCATTTTTGACATTCAGTGACCAGGAGCGTAACAAAGTACTCAAGATACGAGCAGACTCTGCATTTATGTGTTAGTAAAACAGAAATTCAATGAATTCATGTGTTTCAGTGTTTCACCCTCTCTGCAGTAAGTTTTTCCTAGTGCAGAGTGTGCAAACTAGACCAGCAACAAGAACTCACTCTTCCTGCTCTGCAAGGTTTCAAGTCGTGACAATTCAGCATTTACAGAGCACCAGAAGTTGCATCTAAATAAAGTAACACATACCTTACACGAAAGCTTAGGAAATGTACAGTTAATTTGAGTAGCCTAGGAAAGTTCCACAACAACTGGGTAAGAGAAAACATCCACGAACCTAAGTGTCCTATTTGAGAGCCTGGTTTTGATCGAGCTAGGCATGGGAGGACAATGCTAACAGAAACAAGCGATTTAATTACTTTAATTCCACCAGCCACAAATGATGATGTGATTAGTGTTACCTTTTTTTTCCCACTCCTCTTTCCCACACATCCAGTCACCGGTGTCAATCCTCCACCCTCAGACTGAGTCTATCACCTGGAGGCCTCTCTTTTCCCGACAGACCTTCCCCAAGTGCTCTACTCGTCACCCGTTCACTAAACAACCCGTTGCACACTTTGTGTCAGTACCCTCGTGAACTGTCACTTGGGTAACGTTCACTCCTTTACGTCGAGGCCACCAGCCTCAACCCGTACCACCTTGATAGCAACAGCTACACAGAACTGTTTTTCTTAGTAACGTTCATAGTAACAAGCAGAGAAACTACCAAGGGAATAGCTGCATCTTCGACTGCTAGGGATCTACAGAACCTGAAGTATCCTGAAAATCGGTATTTTTGTAGAGCAGCTATCAAGAAAAGTAATTATGACCACACCCCTCTCTCCGTAAAGATAAGCTAAAGATTCTTAACCAGTGAGATTTGCTAGTGTGATGGTGTGTGTCTTAATAAACCACTCATTTAATTCTAGCAGCTATTTTTAGGAACGCAGTAGATTCTCAAAATCCAAACAATCCACTTACCTTCAGCTTTTAACACAAAATTTGCTAAACTAGGGATTCTTTGAAAAAAAAAAAGTCTATTTCCTTTTCAACAGACTGATCAAGTCCTATCAGCCCCTCCTAGTGACCCCCATGGCTCTTTCCTGAATCTTCAGGTTTGCAGTATGATTTTTATACTATCTTTATAAAACTATCTTTACAGGCTAAGTTTCACTAATACCGTATCAATACAGATAAATTCCAGAGTTGGTAATGTAAGGGAGAACACAGGACATTAGCAGTGTTACCAATTAATCTACTCTTAACGAAGCAGATGACAATCCTGCGAGACGGCAGCGTCTTAGAGTGACCTACATTCTTCCGTTCTAGATGCCTGCATTTGTTGTGCTTTCGAATGCTGTCACACATCACGAACAAACAAGCAACTGCAATAAGACTCAGCATTGCAGGGATATTTGGTTTATGCAAATCAACACTGACTGATCTGGGGGACTCAGCTGAATATTCATTTTGGTGACAAATCCAGTCCCGTGGCTTATATCCCCCCAAATATCTGGTTTAATCCCCCCCAAACAATAGAAGGCCATTGTTATCCAGCCTGACCTCTTATCTGGGAAAGGCCACATACTGTGAATTCATTCGCATCTTCACTGTTTGCAGAAACGGGAGATCCTCACGCTGCACTGCTGCTCACCAGTTTTCCAAGCAGGCTGCCTCACGTTCCACCCGCAGCCACCAGCCAGTTCAGAGATGAACAACAATGTTCAGCGTTAAAAGACTCAGAACTACAAGAGCGAAGGGCACTTTCCCAACTTGAAGTGTTTTGAAGTGTTCCCGTTTCCCTTCAAAGCAGCAGACGAGTTGTAAGCATGCAAGCTCCCTTTGTGCATCAATTCGTTTCAAGGATGTATATTAAATCTAGGTCAAGACTGCAGCCTTCTAGTGCACCACAAGTTTTCTCTCATTACTAGCCTCACTTGAAGCCTCCTCAATGATCATTCTTCGTTTAATATAAATCTTCAGAGATTTATATTAAAATCACAAGGTAACACCTACATGTTAATTCTGGAGTAAATCATCACAGAAGTCAATATTGCTACCAGAAATTCTTTAAGAGCACTTGGGGGCAGTATTAAAAAAAAAAAAATCAAATAATCAAGGAAACAGAGGTGTTGTGAATTGTCTGCTCTCCATACACCAGGCTGCTGCACCTACATAGCAACTGTGACCTTCCACCCCTCCACTATTCTTGTCACCTATATTTAAAAAATTAATCATCCTCAGTAACAAATCTTGAAATCTCTTTCGTTCCACTTTACTCCCCTCCAACAGAGAGAAGTCCATTACCTTGCCACTAGGCACTGGATATTTGCAGACATGACTCTCTATATTAGCTGGAACACAAGCAGTAAGACTTTTCTTTTTCTCTTTTAAATACAGATTATGCCCACGCATTTAGGTCTCAGAAGCCACAAGGCTGTAAGGAAGCGAACAGCATCAACCCATCACGAATTCCATGAAGCTGCTTCTCCTCAAGTGGCATGTTTCAGATGTTTAATAGATTGATTACAGCATGAAGTGGTGTTCTTCCCCATACCTGGAATTAAAACAGCAAATCCAAATAATCAGAAGGTAAGAAAGGCACCAGTACCATTCAGCAGACAGTCGGAGCTGAGGTCCCATCACAGGTACCCGCTTGGAAGGAATTTGAAAGTGTCACTGCCTCATTCAACAATGACATGGACAGTGATTAACTAAGAATTTTACATACATCTCAAGTTCCAGCTCCCTTACTCCATCTACTGTGTATATTTAAATACTGATCTGTCAACTAAAAAGCTAGTAATGAAGTTTCTTTGCAAAGATTAGTAGAAAATACAACTTTCCTGTAAAGTGAAGATAATGACCCCTCCAAAGGAGGAACTAAGATACATGAGCTTAAAAACATCAATTAGAGGTGCCTGACTGGAGGTCTGTAGGAAAAGGTGCCTTAACGAACTAAAGCTGAATCTAGAAGAGCTCAAAACAACCCGCTTTCTAGTAACCTTTCCTTGAGAGGCATCATGTCCTCCTCCATGTTCAGAGGGAGTGACAATGGCACAGGCATTCACGCCTCAGCAATTCAAGCCACACTTCTGGATGATTAACAAATGCACCGCTGGTGATTTAAATTGACGGAGACAGCTGAGGCAGTACAAAAGAGCAAGACGGTTTCCTACCTCTGGCAAAGCAACAGGCTAGGGGACTTTGGGCGAGCTCTTTAGTTGCCGCAGCTATGCCCATGAACCCTGCAGGGTATTAAATGCTGGACAGCACAGCGTTGGCCACATCCAGCAGCGAGCAGCTGATGGCAAGGGAAGTTCCCAGCACCAGAACTGCAGCCAGTGGGCTATGTGTCTGCAGCACGGTTTTGATCTCATGGTTTTGATTTGAGAGCTAGCACTCTCCATGCCAGGGCCTGGGCAAAGTTCAGGAGATAACCAGGGCAAGGACCATTTCCCAATAAAATGGATGCAGGCACCAGGTTCTGGACATCAAGTGACAGCTGTTTCCAACGGTTAGGAATCTGGCACGTTTAACTTAAGCATCAATTCTGTAGACATGTTCAAAGAACAGCTGCCATGAATTCTGGGTGCAGTGAGTCCACCTGCCATTCACGCCAAGTAGACTAAAATTGAGATCCCAGGCAATGATGAACGTTCAGAGAGACTCACTTTGGTGCAAGTAACCTGTCACATACGAAGGAAGAGAAGCCACTTCTCAGGCCAGAACCAGTTATGAAGCCTTCTCATCCTCTCCTCCCCAGCTGCCTTCATCTCATTTATAAGCATTAACACAACTTTTGTCTAGCGAAGTCTAACTATATACAGCCTACAACGCTGAGGGTTAGGCAATCCTCCATACAGCATGCTGTGCGGAAAGATCTGAGGTGGCCACAGAAAGCAAGATCAACCAGCGAGGGTCCCACAGGACCTCTCTTCACTTCGCCATATTCCTTCCAGGGAAGGAGTTTCAGAAGTCATGTGAAAGTACAGTACAAATTTACATGTAAAAAAATCTCTGCTCAGAAAGAAAATTAAAGCTTCCCGTTGACACCACCTACGCTGCCACTTAAGTCTATGAGACCACGCACAGTTTCAACACAAGCGGTTACTTCTTCCAGAAAAAAGAAACTTTATCATTTTGTTATTCCAGCAGCTAAACCTTACACAAGGCTCCCACAAACAAAACAAAAGAAAATGAACAAAGGAACTATTTTAGTGATGTTTTATGCATACCAAGAGACAAAAGAGACAGTAAGGTTTTTATTCACAAGGTAGTAAGGGGGGAAAAAAAAAGGAAATTAAGCTTTAGCAAGAAACAGTACTTACTTCAGAGTTGTTCCCATGCAGCAATAATCTCTGCTTAGTGTCAGTCAATTCCAGGTTTGAAGGTTGATTTAATTCTCTGCCATTACAGCTTTCATTTTCTAATACACTCAATAAACTTCTGGCGTAGGTGGTAGATTTCTGCCAGCCACCTTTACCAGCAGGTATTTTTAGAGAGGGCGTCACATGAAGCAGCCATATCTCCCGTGAATCCCTTTGTCAGTGAAGCCCATTAAAATCACGGCAGGGAAAGGTCTGGACTCCAGAAAGCCAACAGTCCATACACAAATTCACAACTAATTGGAATTCTACTCTAAACCACCAAGGATGTGCGCTAAGTATGTTCAAATACAATTACAGCCAATTAAATCAGTTTTCACGCCTGTCTAAGTCTACTTGTGCTATATTTGTAGCTGGAAAATAAATACGGTACATGAATCCACTTTCCACATAAACTGTTTCTATTTATGAAACAGAAAATTTGTCACTACTGTGACTTGCTGTAACAGTAATTTTGTCCTCAAGTTACATAAAAATAAAATTCAAGTTAACACTTACCCTGGCTAATTTATACTCAGCAGATTGACAAGACAGGTAAGACATAAATGATGGGAAGTAGATTCATTCAGGAAAAGCATTAGCTTTACCAAAGAGGCAGGTACTGTGTCTTGGAGGCCATTAAAAAGGTTCAGCCAGTCAACCCATTATAAATACTTAGAAGCTCAGGAAGAGCCCAGAAGCTTTCTGCCTTCCCAGCCTCCGTAACGATGACTTACCACAGTGCAGAAACTCCGATCAGTTACTTCTTGTTTCAGTAATTAGAACTCCTTACTACTAGAACTACCAAAGAAAGGAAGGAGACCATCACTTATGTTTCCAGACCAGGCGACTTGCTGGAACGTACACTTTCCGCTGAACCCACTGACCTATGTTTGATTAGTTCCAGCTACGCCAGCAGATGAAGGCCACAAAACACACCGAAACACCCTCACAGGGACCATACAAAGATTTCAAACTTTTAACAACAGAACTGAGGAGGCAGAGATTCTCCAATGGCTTCCAAACAGATTTTGACATTTGTTTGCATGATGCAGTCACTACCAATATTCGAGAAATGAAAGCTTGTCTTGCTTTTCACACTTCACAGTATGTCTGAAGTTTTTCAAAGATTTTAAGACAATGCAGTTTTATGAGGGCCAGGTAGTTACTGCACTCGAACTTTTAAATGTTTTCTCTGGTGAAACAGTCTATGAGCTGCCTTTTACAACTCACTGAAAAAAAGGCACGTGCTTTTAAGTGACTACTTATTGCTGGAAAACCAAGTTCCTTTCATTACAAACAGAAAATATTACCATTATTTACGAAAGTACCCTAACTCAAGCTACCTAGACTACACCACAGCAGCAAGTTTTGTCACTGGTGGCATTAGATCCGCACTGATGTTACTGAAGCATCAAGCACTGCAGCCTAAGATGCTATCTAAGCATCATTCCCGTTTACAAGAGGGTTGGAGATAAGCTGTGACCCAGCCCTTTCTGTGTAAAATTTTCACTACGGAATTGCTGGTTAAGGACACACCTATTATTTCCTAAACAGACTCCAAAGAATGGCATTGTGTCTAGTGTTAAAAATAGCATGTTCAACTTTGAAGCTCCATTGCTTGCGCTACATCTGTGCAATTCAACACGTATTTACCTGAAGCAGTTGCCATATGATTTAGGATGTTTTCAGTTACTGAGTATCAACTTACACATACGCTCCAATACCTAAGTTTCATAAAAAGCTTTAATGTGTGAACCCTTCAGCATCAAGAAACGCAGAGACTTCACAGAGTCAAAGCACGGCAGCAGGTATTTATCTTTGGTTTACGCCAAGTTCTAGGAATTCGAAGACAATTTCCACACCGTGAGCATCAGAGCTATATGGCACAGCGTGACCATGAAAGTTCCTGCACCTCCCTGCTCGGAGTATTATACCACAGATGTTTCCACCCAACCTCTGCAAGTTCTCCAGTGAGTGAGAAGATGAATGGCAGTGCTGTCAAGCTAATTAGCAGGAAAAAAGATTGAAGGAAAAAAACAAACAGCCTATTGCTACAGTATCACCCAGAAGCATCACATTTGTCAGCAAGTCTTATCACCTTTTTTAGCTATTACCGATACTGCGACACTCGAATGCATAGAAAGAGCCCGAGAGACAGGAATTATGTACCTTTGAAAGGGTGGGAAAAACTGGAAGAGTGCCACACGACACGCCTAGAATCAGAAGTTATTGCTACCCCAAAACATTGGCCTCTCCCAAGGCAGCACTGGAGGCCGTAAGACTTGTTTGGATTCTTTAGTTTGCTGTACGCTGCAGCAAGGTTAGCTACACCTCATCTGCCAGAAGAAAGAGGCCTCAAAGCTAGCACCTTGCCAGCTCTCGACTCCAGTGACAAGATGACGAGAAGAGATGCTCACTTGCAAGGCAACCACAGAGACTCCTGGTTTCAATTCTCATGGCATAAACTCATTTCCCTTTGCACTGAAGGGAGCCAGGAGTGGTCGCAGTCAGCCATCCCGCCTCAGCAAAGAACCTGCTCTGGCTCCCTGTATCCCACATCTATTCTGCAACTAAGCACCCGACTACGATACTGAAAGGGACTATGTTAGAAAATGACATCAGGATTTACACGGAAAGAACTGAGGTTAAAGAGTGTTACCGATAGCCGGACCAGCAGCACCATAAGTTACAGGGAGAGAAACCACAATGCTGACAGCAACTCTGGCCAAAGAGACGCCTGCTCAGAGTTCGGCAGCAGTGCTGAAGCTCCTGCAAAAGCTAGATGAGGAGCACCTAAACTTGCTCCGAGCAAGACATCACACGCCTTCTTTATCGGTTGTTTCTTCTACCTCTTAAAAACCACTTTGTTAGAAGCTCTTTACAAAGCTGGTGGCCATTATCTAACACTCTGAAGATTAAAAGGAGACTTTCCGCAGGAATCTCTCCACACTGTAGTGCTTTTGGCCGTATCCAGCAGCAGCTCTGACACACACTGGGAATTCGAAACCCAAACCCAGGTCCTGTCCTGGCACCCAGGCCCAAGAGCGAGACGAAGGCAGGCAGGCTGCGGAGCACGGAGCGTGTGCTTCTAACACCCCACAGCAGGTTGCTTGGGGTCTCTTCTAGAAATATTTTCATTATCCCAAGGACAGCAGTCCCATCAGCTCTCTGCATTTGTACCAGTCGCAGACCACCCTCTTAACAATTTTTTCCTAATACCCAGGTCGAATTTTCCCTGTTGAGACTTGCGTCCCCTGCTTCTTGCCCTCGGCAGCTGCCTCAGGCAGCACCGCAGCGACCGCCGGGACCCGAACCTGGGCAGCCGCATCCTCCTGGTCTCCGGCTGGGTCAAGGCCTCAAGCACGCTGGGACACACGCCCTGTGGCACATGGCCACCGCGACTGGACTAGGGTCCAGGTCTAACTAGGGGTCTAACACTCGCAGGTGGAATTTCTGAGCCCCCTTCCATGCAAACCACCAGCATTTCTATTCCCCAGTCCTGAAGTAGGAATGAGAAGCACCAGACTTTCCAGGGAACTCATTTCTGGTCCATGCTGTCCCAGACATACCACATTAAGTACAAATCCCAAAGAACTAGCCAGTAGTTATCTATATTGTATTATAATAATAATATGAATTTCTCTTTCCATTTTGTGTCTTCTGGAAAAGTGTCAATCGTCCGTGAGGTCCTGCACAGAGGATTTCCCTGTGGCTGAAACTTGAGTAGCTAAAATTAAAAAAAAAATTTGTCATTTACTGGCAAGATCAAAAAGTTACGTTGAGATGAAAGCATTTCACAGTACGCTTAATGAAACAGAAACGTTGGTGGGATTCATTTAACCAACAATTAGACAGCTATATTTAAGCTACACATCTAAGCTTCCTCTAAAGTGACAGAGAGGCATGCGTACGTACTGCCATGTTCAGATGGATGGAGTTTCTTATTTTCCTTCGCCCCAATTACAGAAGGAGCCTAGACAGCTAGTCCATGCTGACAGTTCAGCTTTTAACGAGCTAGTTAAGCTACAGGAATCCCATTTCAGAACAGGAAGGGAAGAGGATAAGACGCAGACTGCAGCAAGCCTTGCAAGGTGTGAAATTAAGATTGCTACCTAAGGAACTGGAAACATCTAGATACTGCTACCAACATTTTCAACTTACTTTAATTATCAAAGTTCAGACATTTACTATAGATTTGCAATAATAAAATAGTTTAAGAAGTGCAATCAAGTTAGTTACCTATAGGGAAGTCCGCTGCCAGTGAGATTTGGTGGCAAGAAAGAACAGGTTACATGCCTACGGTTAGAAGAGCAGGAGAAATGACACTTGGCACATGAATACGTCAGACATCAATAGGTTAATTCATATGTCCAGATGCCTGACTTAATAACCGAACATCTGAAGTAAAATGTAAAATCACCTTTTCTCTACAAGAGTAAAACGCTGGTGAGACCCAGTCCAGACATCACGCTCTCAAAGGGCAGAATAACTTCTTATTCGGGACCAGGTGCGTACTGTTCAGTGAATGTTGCCATGAAACAGACCCAAGAGTTTGATCTCATAAGCCACAGATGAGACAACATGACAAGACCAGCTTTAATGAACCTTCTGATAGCCTCGTAAATCAAAGGACAGGCAAGTAAGGGGTACCATACCCTGACCTAAGACCGGCAAACACCTGAAGTTATCACAGCACTACCCATCTTCGTAACCACGTCGTTTAAGGGTTCTGAAGCTCAGATCTTGGGCCAAGATGGCCCCCAATGAGGATGGTGTCTTCATCAATGACATAGACAGTGGGATCAAGTGCACCCTCAGCAAGTTTGCAGATGACACCAAGCTGAGTGGTGCGGTCGACACTCCCGAGGGACGGGATGCCATCCAGAGGGACCTGGACAAGCTCGAGAAGTGGGCCCGTGTGAACCTCATGAGGTTCAACAAGGCCAAGTGCAAGGTCCTGCACCTGGGGCGGGGCAAGCCCCGGTATTGGGATGGGGGATGAAGGGATTGAGAGCAGCTCTGCTGAGAAGGACTGGGGGTACTGGTGGACGAAAAGCTGGACATGAGCTGGCAATGTGCACTCGCAGCCCAGAAGCCAACCGTGCCCTGGGCTGCATCACCAGCCGCGTGGCCAGCAGGTCAAGGGAGGGGATTCTGCCCCTCTGCTCTGCTCTGGTGAGACCCCCCCTGCAGTGCTGCGTCCAGCTCGGGGGTCCTCAGCACAGGACAGACAGGGACCTGTGGGAGCGGGTCCAGAGGAGGCCACCAAAACGATCAGGGGGTGGAACAGCTCTGCCATGAGGACAGGCTGAGAGAGTGGGGGTTGTTCAGCCTGGGGAAGAGAAGGCTCCGGGGAGACCTTATTGCGGCCTTTCAGTGCTTAAAGGGGCTTATCAGAAAGGTGGGGACAGACTTTTTAGCAGGGCCTGTCGCGACAGGACAAGGGGGAAGGGTTTTAAACTGAAAGAGGGGAGATTCAGACCAGATAGAAGGAAGAAATTGTTTACACTGAGGGTGGTGAAACCCTGGCAGAGGTTGCCCAGAGAGGTGGTGGATGCCCCATCCCTGGGAACATCCAAGGTCAGGTTGGACGGGGCTCTGAGCAACCTGGTCTGGTTGGAGATGTCCCTGCCCACGGCAGGGGGCTGGACTGGATGGACTTTGAAGGTCCCTTCCCACCCAAACCATTCTGTGATTCAATGACGTTGATCACAGCCCTGCTGGACTGCGGTACTCAAGGGACTCCCAGTACATAAAGCAGCACACCACACCAGACCCACGTTACTGGGAAGAGACTGTTTCCAGCACTGTCCCTGATCCAACAACTGCTTCAGCTTATATGATAACTGTAGAGCTAATCATTAGTCTGAATATAAAAAACCACCAGTTTGAAAACCATCCTTGAGGAAAAAGCTGTACAGGTATGGATGTCAGTGTAGGTATTCCATGCTTAATGGCAATCAAGCGAGCAGGCCTCTCTCAGGGAGCGTTAAGTCACATTTTGGAAATGCAAGGCACAAACATGTATTTCTCCAGGTTACGCGGTATAAAACAGTCACAATCCCAGTGGGAAAGCCTCAAGTTGTTTTATCTACAGAAAAGAACAAAAACATGCGGAGACTTCTAGTTAAACCCACACAAGACTTCTAGTTAAACCCACGCAGAAAAGAAAAACCCACATAGTTAAGTTGTACCAAAACACTAAACATTCAAGAAGACTTGCAGCAGCAGCTCTGGTCCCTTTCCTGTTTCCCCAGGGCCAGACAGGGAATTCCCGAAGCACTGGGAATTTGACAAGCCCATTCTTCACAAAGCCTTTCTGAAGCACCTTACCCCCTCGCAAGGGTTACACAGAACCCTTCTCCACATGTCATCAGAAGGTCGCGTAGCAAAACGGGCACCGGCTGCCGCTGCCAGGTGAATCCGTGCAACCTGCTCTCATCCAATGTCTTTCCTGGGCATTTCTCAACCCCAGGCGGGATGAAGTTTCCTGGCAGGAGCAGCCTGCTCCCAACCGCCATCCTTCCGCAGATTCTCCTGCTCTTTCCTCCACGCCGCCGCTAACAAGCAAGAACACGCTGCCCTTCCACAGCTCCAGAAAGGAGGAGGACAAGAGCAAGCTCTTGCCACCCGAACGGTGGAAGTGGCCCACACCCTGCTCCCGAGGGCTGCCAGGAGCAGGTACGGCGAGTGTGGCCTGCCGAGACAAAACCCCACGCAGGCAGCACCGCTGGACTACAGGAGCAACATCTGCTTAGAACAAGCTAAAAAAAACTTTCAACTTAGGATTATTTTTTTTCCTATCCCCTGATGAAGTATCTATCGATAGAATCTCAACTGATTCTCTAATTAAGTATCAATATTAACTTCAAGGGTAAAAAAGATGAAGTATTTTCTCAGGATAAAGAGAGGGGGAGTAACAGATTTTTCTTTCAAAAAAGGTAAATCGAGAAGTCAAGAGGAAATCAATTCTCTGCACCCCCAGTTGTGCTTATCACTTAACAAGGCAAAAAATAATCCTTGGTTTCTAAAATGAAGGCTGCATCCCTGCTTATCAGTTCCTGAGCAAGTTTTCCACCAACGTCAACAGGCATTTCATTTGGTCTTGTAAAATTCAAGAGCAGACCACGGATTATTCGGACAGCTTGTCACAAGCTACAGGCCTGCGCTCCAAATCCAAAACACTTTACCCTAGAAAACGTTAGCGACTTCATCCACTCTTTATCTTTGCCACTTACTGTTGAAGCGACAGTTCAGTCTCCTCCTGGACACAGCACTGGCTTAACTGGAGCAGCCAACCTCCACACACTCCTTCCCATTCGTCTCCACGTCTTCTGATCAACTTAGCACATTTAGGTAACAGCTGCCTATTAGTTTCAGTTGAACATAAATAGCATGTCAGTGCAAGGACAAACAGAAAAAGGAGCAGCAGGGCTACACGTCCTGTGCTGCCACCGCACAGGTATGTGCATGAGTAAGGAGCTCAGCAGCGTTCTCAACCTTCACCAACTGTTTTTGCCCCGAGGCAGTGACAGAAGCAGCACAGGGAGAGAGGCAAGCCCAGTTTAGGGTTTGTTTCATAGTGGGGGCAGGGAGAAGGGAACACTAGGCACTGGCGCTGCTGCCAAGTGCTTTCTTAGCATGGAACAGCAACCCTAAAGTGAATTTTCACAAGTAACCTCTCAGCACGAGTATCACCTACTCCAGCGTCTCCATGTCCCCAGATGCTCTATGCACTCTGCCGGTACAGATTTATACAGTAACATAAGAAGCCACATCAGAGAACTGATCCAGCTCAGCTGAAAAAATAGCAATGTAAAAAAAAAAGTTTCCAGCCAGCTCAGTTCCTCAGCTCTTCACCATACAGCTATCCACACGCTTCTCATCAGCGCTGCGAGGCATGCGCAAGCAAAACTGCTGCTCATTATCCGTGGCCCTACCTAGACTAAAAAAAAAAAAACAACGACCAAACACCCTCAATCATACCGTATCGCACCGTAAGTCCAATTCGCTCTGTAACCCTCCTCCTGGGCTTCCCCGCAGACAGAGGTGAGGAGAACCACTCTCTCCAGGCCCAAGAATACTCGGTTCCACCTCCAGCAACCAAGAGCTGAGGGGATTCCCAAGCTCGAAACCGCATCCAGGCCATCACGTCTAACAGCCACCGATGGACCCACTTCAATTTTCTGCTTTTATTCTGAACCCGTTTATATTTTCCCCTCCAAAACCTCCCACGACAGCAAGTTTTACAGCTCAATTACCTATGTGCAGAAATGATTTTTGCATCTCTTGTTGCCTGATGATTTCTGAAGCCCAAGTCACAGAAATGACTGAACAGGAGTTGGGGTGGGGTTTTTGTTGGGGGGGTGGTTTGTTGGTTTGGTTTTTTTCTAATTCACCTGCTCCATGCCAGGAGTCAGATATGAACTGAACCCACAGCCTGTGCACAATATAAACAAAACTCAAAGTTGGTTGCTGCTCCTGAAAGCCAAGCTATAGATATGAAACAGGAAAGGAATATAAGGAAAAAGCAAGCCAGTACTTTCAACTGCTGTAGTAATACTCTTTTTTTGGACCCCAGAAACTACTCGTTTTTCCAACACCATTGCAACCACATATAACTAAAAGCATTTTCACAATTCAAAACATAATTTGCACTTAGTTCATTTTCCCACAATCTACCAAGTTTTTCCCCATTCTCTATCTGGGACTCTTTTCTTCCCAATATTAATATATCACAATCATGGGCGAACAAATCCTCACAGGATGTACTAAGAAACTTGTTGTATTTACTATTTTTGATATCTGAGGACTGAATTTAAAAAATTTCACTGCTTAAATGTACCAATATGCAATGATTCCAAAGCAAGTGCTTAGCAACTCAAAATCACTTCTAACAAAGGCCAAAGAAACAAAAACAAACCTGATGGAAAAAAGGATTTAATCAGAAAATAGTTTTCATATACCTTTGCATTTAAAACAATACAGTTTTGCACACTCCTAGCACAGCTTTTGGCATCCTGTATTCAGAATAAAATATGGCATGATCAAACCTCAAGAGTCACACTGCTTTTCCTCCCTCTCTGTGGATTTGTAGAGTTGCAGTCAACATGAATAAAGACCAGAAACACAGAACACAACTGCATCTTCAGCATGGGTTAAGATCCATGAAAGCTTTACCTACATCAGTACCATTTAGAGGGAATCTCACCATGATTACGTACGCTTTTTCTCTTGAGCACATTACTAGAGGTAGTCAGATTTCATGGGAAAACATTTTTTGTGACTCATCTTAATTTGCATTTTACTTAGTAAAATACTAGCAATTACATGCTTGAGTTCAGTTTTGACATTCAAATTTTTAGACAGACATCCTTGCAAGAAGAGCCCTCTCTACCTGCTCATGCCCAGGCAGCAAAGGCCAGCGCTTCACCTGCTGACCCTGAAGAGCTTCACAAAGCGTGCCCGCGGAGCTCTGACATACCATTTTTCGACGGTTCACTTCAAGCTTTCATCAAGTTGACACGTTGAATGCCAATAAAAAAAATTACTAAAGAAAATTAAGATCTCAAGTACACATTGACTGGAAGGTACTTATACTAACAATTTAATATTAAAAATAAAGAAAATCTGCTGGTAGCATGAGTGGCAGCAGAGAAACTACTGAAGTTAGTAGCGTTTGGGGAGAGGGGAGACTCAGCAGTCCGTTTAAGAGAAGCCTCCAGTACTCCGTGCTTAGGCGCACCAAGGAGCAACACCACTGCCCAGTGGAACAGCTACCACCAAGAGACCTGACCTAACCGTAGAGTATCCATAGAGCACAACTGAAAAGTCACCACGATTTCTCAAAAAAAGATATCAAAAAATGATTTTTGCACCAGAGAATTACTGAATAGCTATTAAAAATAAGAATGGTTTGTGAGAGACTGTCTTTTATAATTTATTTCCTTTCTACCTGAAAACAGCAACACAGCATTTGAGGACAGGGCCTCTGCTCCCTCCAGGGAGGTTACGATGACTTAGGGATTCTTGCAGAAGAGCCATCTGGATTATTTATAGTACCTCTAGACAGGGTAATGAAATCATTCACACAGGCACCTCATCACATCCAAAAGCTTAACTGCTGTTTTAGCAGGAAATATTAGATTGAAGTGACTCAAAGTCAAATGTTAGAGAGAGTATACCAAATTACACGTATAGTAAATTATAATCAAACTGCCATCACGGATGATGCTTAATCAGCCCTTAAAATGTGTAAAGATTAAAGAAAGTGAGTGTAAGTTACTAATGTGAATGAATGTGATTACTAATGTGAAATGCATTATTATTGCATCTTCACTTACACATGCCGACAAGCCTTTGATTTTATAGCATTAAAACACTTCCCCCTCACTCGTCTTTTATACACACGGGCTAGTTTCAATATTCTTTGAGACCCACTTTTCGTTATGAAGACTAGAAAGACTCAACCAGTCCCTGCTTACAGCCACCAGTACTGCTGTACATTTTACACGCTTGACTATCTCAGGTTCTTGGTCAGAAGAACATGAAGCACGAATCAGAGCTAACAAGGTACCAAGTTTTTTTTTTTTTTTAAATATAAGGAAAGATTCAGCCAATAAGCCAGTCACCTTCAATGTCGTCTACTGTGTACACAAGTGCTTTGGAAATAGTATTTCCTGGTTGCTACAGGTCAAAGACTCCATCTGAGGTTTTTCCTGAAACTCTCCTCTTCCGGCTGCAAAGCCAGCCCAAGTTGTGCAGCCACCACGGCGGGATTTATCACAGCAGGTACCACCGGGCAAAGCACCTTTGCAGGCTCCATGTCTCGTTCCTGGGTTGCCATTGCTGCCGCCACCGCTGCAGCGGAGGAAAACCTGAGAAAGTCTAAAAACTGCAGTTACCAGTGGTAACTTGAGATAATTTATTTTCAGACAGATTACTCAATCGCTTTGTTGTAATAATGCGGAGAACAACTAAGCAGACAGGTGTTTTAACCCTGTTCAAGATTTTTCCTTCATGGATGGGCTGCTTTTTAAAAGGTGTTAATGCAGAGTCTCCCTTTCAACTGACACTGCTTGCACAGGACACTTTCCCACCAGGTTTCCTCATTAAGCAATGACTTACAGAAGAACTAAGGAAACAATACATTTAAGACATCCTTGGGCAGCTAAGTACCTGGAATTCAGCACAGAAAATCTATTTGTACCCCAAAATCTGCTAAATTCCACTGTGAAGACGCAAGTCTGACACACCAGCCAGTCATCAAGTGGTGTTCACAGCTACCATACCCAGGCATTTAGTTCAGAGTTCAGGAAACAAAACTTGTTTGCCTTCCAGTGTACATGCACCGCAAACAGTTTCTTTTCTGTACTCCAGACATAAATACCTACTGGTCTAAATTGGTTTGACTGTTCAGAAATGCTTCCAAACTCCGCACGTGCACACTTGCTACTAAACCTGATGATAGTCTGCTTGAACACCCAAAAACTGCAGTGATATAGACGAAGAACTAATTACTAAAATCACTAGTCACTAAATGCACAAGTTCTCTGGAACAAGAGCCACCATACATCCGCTGACTTCTTAACTAAGACGTTGACTATTTTTAACTTTGAGAATTGAAATAAACCTTCCCAGCAAACTCAGAAAGCAACAAACACCATGTGATTCAGGCGAGAATTTGCCAAGCAGCTCAGAATTACACTACTGCCACAGCAGCAAAATAAATACAGCCTTCCATAGTCAAGGTATGCGATGTTAAGAGACAAGATTAAGCGACTGTCACACCCCCCCCAAAACAACTAAGCAAAACCCCGAGTTGAGGCCCCAAGAGCTTTTAGTAACAACTGTGTCTTGACACTTAGTTGCCCCAAATACAGTCTTTCACTTTAAATTACCTAAGCCTCGCTTAAGAGTGTCTTTTTATGTCTTGTAGTCTGAGCTGCAATTTTTAGGGTGACGTTTTGACACTGATGAGGAAGCACACAGCAGCATACTTACACCTAGCACTAAGATTTACACCGATACTCTGTGTTCTCCTACCCTTGGTGACCACCTCTATGGCCAATCATTTAAGGGATTTATATCAAGCACAAAAAGCCAGATGCAATTCAAACCCTCCAAAAGAAAGATTTTCTTTTTTTCCAGATGTGCAGTAGGTATCTGCACGTTACACCAGTGGGTACTGCAAGAAAGAGCAGAGGCATGAATTCTCTTAAACTGCCAGAGTCAGTCACCAAGAAGGTTAGAAGCTGCTGACCTGAACTCCTCATCTGCAAAAGAAGACGGTGTTCAGAAGAAAAACAAAACTCTCTGATAAACCTAGGGAGAAAGGATGTTAGGTATGAGGCCTGTCTCACAGCGTACATTAAACAAAAAGAGGAAAGCCTAGGAAACACACAGCTCTCCTTCATGATGTCGAAGGAACTACCGTAGTCGGGAGCTGCACACCCACGAAGGGCTAAAGTCAGCTTTGCCAGAAGCCCAGCGGCTCGCTCACAAACGAGGGAAGGACAGCTTTGTTGGGTGAGAAAACAGACCCCACCCACGAGTGTAATCATTTCTGCTAAGCCACATCAATAGCGGTGAAGACGCTGTGCAGGGACGGCAACCCCACCTCCCTCAGGCGTGCAGGGGGGCTAGAGACCCACCAGTGACGGAAGGAGCCAGGTGGGCTCCCGCTGTAGCTGGCAGAGGGTGTGGGGGACAAGCTGCCAACGCAACCCCCACGGGAGGGAAAGAGACGGTCGCTCGGGGTCACCGACAGCGGAGAAAACTGCTGCGCTCAACTGCGGGGAGAAACCAAACCATTCCTCCCTGCAGCAGAGGCCAAGCCGGTGTCGGGTGTGACCAGGGCGGCCGGCTCTCCGAGGACTGCGTGGCGACAGCGGGAGCAAGGAGGCGACAGGGTGGGGACAGGGGGTCCCTGGGGACCCGCGGGGACACTGGGGCTGACATCAGAGGAGGAAACCTGACCGAAAGCTGCGGGGCCAGGGCAGCCCCCGGGGCAGGGCCGGGCCGCAGGGGCCCACCCGAGCGGGAACGGGGGGCTTGCGGGGGCCCGGCCGAGGGCGTGTCCGGGGGCACGGGGGAGGCACTGACCGATGGTGGAGATGAAGGTGGTGTTGAAGGCATCGTCGGAGAAGCGGAAGAGCACGCAGGTCTTGCCGACCCCCGAGTCCCCGATGAGGAGCAGCTTGAAGAGCAGGTCGTAGGTTTTCTTCGCCATGGGGAGGCGCGGCGGCCGCCGCCGCCCGCTCCGGCCCCCTGCTCGCCCCCCCCGCCGCCGCCGCCCTCCTTCACCGGGCTCCCCCTCCGCGGGTCCGCCCGCCCACCCCGCCCGGCAGCACCGGCCGCGCCGCTCGCGAGGGCGGCGGCGAAGGAGCAGCAGGAGGAGGAGGAGGGGGCCCACAAAATGGCTTCCTGTCGCGGGGCGGCCCCGGCGCCTCGCGCGCTCCCCGCGCCGCCACGGGCCCGCTGCTCCTCACGGGGAGGCGGCGGCGCCCGGCCTCATAACCCCGCGGCTCGGCGCGGCGCGGCTCGGCTCGGTCTGCCCCGGCCCGGCGTGGCTCCCCCGGACGGCGGCGGCTCCTCACAGGCGCTGCCGAGGCTGCGCGCGCCGCTCGGTAACCGCGCAGGCCTCCAGGCGGGGGCGCGCACGCCCTGACGTCAGCACGCACGCGCGCGCGCCCCTGGCGGCAACGGGGCTGCCGGGCGGGGAGGGCGGGCGGCGCGCGCCCCCGCGGCCCGCCGCAGAACCCCGGCGTGGTGACGCCACCCGCGCTCGCGGCCGCGCGCCGGGGCGGGGCCTGAGGGGGCGGTGGCACCGCCTTCCCACCCTTGCGCCGGCCGGCCGCCGGCGGAAGTCCCGCCTCCCCACCTTGCTCACGGGCTCCCATTGGGTACGGCCGCCTGCCAGTCTCCCCTCCTCCCCCGCAGGTGACATCACGGGGGGGCAGGGCGCGACCGCGACCCTCGGCGGGGGGCGGCGGGGCGGAGGCCGCCCCCTGGCGGCGGGCGGGGTGAGGCGGCGCCGGGCCCTCCCAGGGACCCCGGCCCGGCCCCGGTGCCCCCCCCCCGCCCGGGACAGGCCCTGGGCCCGGCAGCCCCCGCCGCGGCCCCCAGCCCGCTCAGGGACCGGCTACCGCAGCCGGCGGCGTCCCCAGGCCCGGCACCACCTCCGGCCGAGCCTCACCGGGCCGCCTGCGGCTACCGGGCCCTGGACCCCGCGGGAAGGCGAGGGGCGGGAAGCACGGCCCCACAGCGGCTGCCCGCCTGCCCAGGGCCGGTCTGAGCCCAGCGCCGGCACCGCTGCCGGGGCGCCAAGGGCGTACCAGCTCCCGTGAGCCGCCGGAGCCGGGCCCTGCGCGGGGAGAGACCCCCGGGCAGGCGCTGCCAGAAACGGGGAGCAAAAACCGGGCAAACCCAGGGGCTGGAGGCGGGTGACGCGGGGGCCCGGGTGCCTCTGCCGGCGGTGCGTTTGCAGGGGAGCCGGGCGGCGGGGTCACGCCACCGGCAGAGGTGAAGGTGATTCCCGGTGGCTACCGGGGCGCCCGGTCGCGGCCCCCGTGAGAGCCAGGCTGCGGAGTCACCGCGGAAGCCCCGTCGCGGGGGGCTGCCAGAGCCCCCTTCAAGGTGGGGAGGAGCAGCCCTTTCCAAAGAAGCGGGCGCTCGCGCACGCTTAAACCCAAGCCGTCCCGCAGCGGGATCCAGCACGCTGCCAACTGCAATCCACTCACGTAACTCAGCATTCCGCAACCAGTACCTGCCCGCTGTTTGCGGGATGAGTTGCCTCAAAAGGCTTAATACGAGTCGTATCCCTCCCACCTGGCCCCTGCCAAGTACGGCTCAGCACACCTCTGAAGACAGACACTCGGGTTTTGTTCCTTTGTACTTTGATTTCTCAGGCTCCACGGCCCCCGCTTGCAGGCACGCTCCCCCCGCGGTCAGTGGGGTACAAGCCTCTGGCTCAAGAAACCTTGAACTCCGGCAGCGGGTTACCTCCAGGAGCTGACACAGCAGAACGGGCAGGAGTTTGCAGCTTCAGAAAGAAGGTTTATTTTTAGCGCTTTGCTAGATCAGTTTAAGGGCACCGTATGAAACCCTTCCCATCTACGACTGAGCAGATCAGGAGAAAAACGCCAGCCTCCATGGAGAGCTCCGCAGCGAAGGCACTGCCACAGATCCCAACTGGGGACCCACGGGCAGGCGGCTTCCAGTCAGTCCCCGAAGGTTTATCAGCAGAAGCGCATCGCTAGATGTTTGCACCAATGTTTACAACAACCTTTTGTCCTAGAGAGTTTGTTAATGGAGTTTAAAGAAGTTTATCTTTTAGGATCCTGGAGAGGAAGCAATACAAAGTCTCGTATATCCCACTGCAAACAAGACAGAGTATTTTCTGTCTGAGGTCTAAGACTGGCCCTGATGTTAAATATTACAGGTCCTGCAGGAGACACCCCGCCAAGGACAAGGAGACCCTTGCTCTTGGTTGCTCAGTGAGTCCCGGTCAGGAGACCGTCACTGCAGGGCTGGTAGATTTGGGGATGTCCAGAGAGAGGCAGAACCGTTCTCACAGTTCTCCCCACCACATCCTCCCAAGGATCTTCTGTCCTGATCTCAGGAGGGCACTGATCTGATGTGACAAGGGGTAATTGCCAAATTACGAGGAATGCGGTGGAAGGGGAGAGCCAGCAGGACCCGGCAGCCTCTTCCCGGCTGTCAGAACCCGCTTGCCAGGAACAGCTGAGCCGCGGGGGTTGCAACACCGCGCCGCAGATGCATGCCCTCCAGATCTCGCCATGGGGAGGGGAAAAGTGAATCACGAGCAAGTTGTGCAACAGTATTTAAGTTTGGGGAGGTTTGCTTGAGGAGAGCGGCGACACGCTAGGCTCGCTGGTTACTCAAATCCTCTCACAAAGCACGGCCCAGCCCTTGGCGTGCACAGTGATGGAAAAGATCTTTGTCATCCAGGAGGCATCAGCAGCCCCACCGCCGCAGCGAACAAGCAGCTTTGTTTTCTCCAACTCCTCCCCCAGCCAAGGCAGGGACAGGGGCTCTGCTGCTCGGCCGCAGGCACGGGTCTGGTCCCACCATTTCTGGTTCCTCACCTTGAGGGATGAGCTCCCATGGAGCCCTCCAGCACAGACCCTCCCGGCCCTCGGTCACCTGCACCTCCCACCACTTCAGGAACGGCTGGAACCCAAAACTTGTGTAAGGACAAGAGCCCCAACGGAGCTGGCAGTAACAGCCCCAGGTGCTCAGCACGTTGTCTGAGGAGGAATAGAAAAGGGGTTGAAGTTGTTCCACCTGGTGATGTACAACACCGTCCTCTTAGCAGCGGTGACCACAGCATGGTCCATGCTGCGAGTACCCCGGGCACCAGAGCAGGAGCTCTCAACCCCAGCCGCCCCTCCGGCTGTAGGCACATGCAGTGCCCCGCTGCCTTTTTGATTTCGTTGCTGTTGTCATCGAGGCAGGGGAACTCAAAATAAATAAATACCAAACTATACCCAGGAGCTGGGTGAATTTTTTGAGACACGCTGGAGAAACCAAATGTAAGAAATAATCTTCGTCAGAAAGATGAATTCCTGAGGAGGGGAAGTAAAAGTGACGCAAGGAGGGTTGCCCACACTGCTTTTCTCTTTTGCAGATACTTGCATATGTGGTGCTGGGTCTCACCAGGCTTCCCAGCCACCCTCCTGCCTCCAGCTGATCTGCACAGCCAGAGCGAGCAGCTTCCGATAAGGCCATTTTGCCAGTGGCAGGACAGGCCGGTGTTTGGAGCAGCTCCTGCCACCGCTGCTGGCGGGGTCGGGCTTTCACCACCTTGGATCGCACATCCCTGCCTCTTACCCCGTCTGTCTCCCAGGCAGGTCTGTAGTGAAGAGCCAGAGAACAAGAGGAACAAGAAAGGCAGCTCCGCGTCCTTGAAACGGGGACCCTCTCCCCCGTTTTCTGTTCCAGCTGGCACCACCCCGTAGAGAGCAGAAGGACTTGGTCAGCACTTCCAGGCGCAGGGAGGATGCAAAGGTCACGCAGAGCCCAGCGCCTTTGGCAGAGGGCTCGGTGTGCCGGGCATGTCTCTTATTTCTGCACAGTCACCTCGGCTTGGCTTCTGGCGAGGCAGTGGCAGCACCGGCAGCTCAGCAGGGCTCTGCCCGGCGGCGGGCAGCACGCTTGGACGTGTCCGAGGAGCTTTCTGCCCTCGCTGCTGCTCAGTCCGGCTCTGCGCAATGCGACGGGGCAGACCTCGGCCATGCGCTCGCAGGGGCTCCTTCCCCAGCTTTAATGCTTAAGGACCTCAGTCTTGCTGCCCCAGGACAGCCCCCCCTCCAAGAGGTTCAGCCCCCCTGTCTGCTGCCAAAAGTTTCTGCCCTCCGGTCCTATCATCACTTGCTTATGCTGGGTCATGATCCCACGCTGCCAGCGAGCGGGGGAAGAAGCTCCGCATTGTTGTCGTCAGTGCTTTGCAGAGCCAGTCACTGCCTTGTTTTCTAAGGTTTTTCACCAGGGAGCAGAGCAGCGATTAGAACAAGGGACTGAGAAGCAGCGATTGCCGGCTCGCCGCCGCCGCTGAATGGTGCTTTGACCTCCGGCAAGCGGCAGCACCGCTTCCCCCCGGCGCCCGGGGACTCGCCGTGTACCTGGCGCAGAAGCAACGCTGCCTCCAATTCCTTATTCTTTGTGGAGCAGCTTGAGGTCACCAAATGAAGGGCTCCCTAGAAGCACATTAATGATAAATAACTAGTTACCTACAAAGGAAGATGAAGCGTTACTCCCTGGATCCGTGTGGAAAAGGGCCGGCCCCACGCACACCGGGGATTTATTCTGCGTACGGGAGGGTTTGGCGGGATCTCGGGGGGAGCGTGGGAACGCCCCAGTGCATTTGTTAGCGCTGTACAACCAGAGCTCTGCCTCTTTCAATTACATCTTGCCAGCAGATTATTAAATCCTTTAATCTCTGAGCAATGATGCTGATCTAGTTGCCTTACAGACATTGCTCACACCACATCTGTTGAAAACCCAGATCCAAGATAAAAGCCTGCAGCCTCCCACGTGGTTACCAGCCGTCCCTTTTCCCCCCTCTCTCAGCTCCCGTGGGATGACGGCAGAGATGGGAAGAGGGACAGTGGGGCACAGCCCGGGGCTGCGGGACCTTGGCAAGTGGCTGTGGAGTTCCCCCAGGTGACGCAGGAGTCGGGGCAGAGCCCCCCAGCTCGGGGACCGCAGACAAGGGGCATCGGGCACGTGTAGGCTCCCAGCCTGCAGCTCCTGAAGCCGGGCAGGGCTGCAGCTCCTTCCAGCCCCCGTTAGCGTGGCCGGTGATCGACAAAGTGACGCACGCTAAGCTATCCAGCCCCGCATTCCAACGGGATTCATCCTCTGGGGCTGTGTCAGAGGGTCTTCTCCTCGAGGGCAGCCCCAGGGGCCTGCAGGAGAGGCATCACTTTGCAGTAGCTTTTATTCCTCGTCTCCCGTTCGTCAGGAGATGCAGCTCATCACTCACCCGGCTGTTTTAAGCGTCTGGGGGTCATTTGGAAAATGGGCGGTTTCCTTTAACAACACGCCTGTGGATGGGAAGATGTTGGAGCTCTGTGTGCCGAGCTGGCTCCCGTACCGCCGCTGCCATCTAATTATAGAGGAGTCAGCTGCCGGCAAACTGATCCATCCTAAATCCAGGCTTAGTATGAGCTGCGCTTCCCCCTCCAACTCCCCCCCCTTTCAACATGGGGTGAATCTTGCACTGGAGCCATTCCCTCGCTGCCTTCCCGGGTGGCTGTGGGAGCTCCCCTTTCCCTGCCCTCCTGTGCCGTGCCTGGGCAGTCTCTGCTGCTCTATGAATGCTCAGATCGCGGACCAAAAAAGCCAGAAAATCCCTGATCTCAGCCCAAGGGGTGGCTGGAGCCCGAGGCCGCGGCCGGTCAGCACCAGGGATGCTCACGGCAGCCACCCGCAGTCCCCCTCAGCAGAACTTACCTTCCCCTGGCTCCCCCAGCCCGCCCTGCGCCGGCCTCTGCTTGTGCTGCCTCTTTCCATAGGTGTCGTGGCCGGGAGGTGGAGGCAGCCTGATCCTGCCCGCAGGGTCCATAGGGGACGACCAGGAGCCATTTCTTCCTCCAAGCCCTGTACAGGGAACCTGACTCGCCGGGAATGGGGTGTCTGGGGAGAGAAGGAGGCGTTTGCAGCTCGGGTGAGGAGGATTTAGCAGAAGCTGGAGGCTCATTCCCAGATATCTCTTGCAGAAGCAGCACGGCAGGACACATCTCTCAAGTCACAGAGAAAGAGGAAGGTGTCCCATGCTGAGAGGGGAGACGTGCCGGGGGTGGCAGCAGCGGGACCCCAGAGCGGGGTGGCCTTTGCTGTCAGAGAGGCTACGATGGGTGGCCAGAGCAGCTCCAGGTCCGGAGGAGAAGAGACCAGGCAAACTCCAGCCAGTTCAAGCACCAGGCAGCTCTTGGGCAAACGGCCGAGCTCCCCCCAGCTCCGGTTGCTTGGCTGTGGGATGGGGCTCAGCCGGCGATGCTGGGAGGCAGCTCGCCCCGGGATTTGGGATGGACCGCTCCTTGGGCACCCTCCAGCCTCCCCGGCAGTGCCGGGAAGAGAGGAGCAGCCAGAGGGACTCTGCTTCTTGACAAGCTCCCCCGCCAGTGACCCGGCACGTCGAAACAGGGGCAGCACGAGGGAAGCGGAGAGCATGTGGTGGATGAGGAGAGACACGAGCAGACGGGGGTATGGCCAAACTGAACTGCAAAGCTGCCGTGGAGGAGGGAAATGGGGAAATAAATCTGATGGATCTCTGGGAATGCTGGTGAACTGGTTTTGGGGGAAAGCAGCCAAACGCCTGCCTTCCCCCTGTAGAAGCCAAGAGAAGAAAGCTGAAAGCGAGAAGGGCCATCGGTGGGGGGCAAGCGAGGGGATCCAGTCTCCCAGCTGCTGCCCGAGCTGGGGACAGCATCACGCGGGGACATATCCTTTCCCCATCAGGGAGGACAGGCTTTTCTCCAGGGCTGGTCCAGCCAACACCAATACCAGTTAGTCAAACCTCAAGAAAAAGCCTAAGGAATGTCAACCCAATGCTGCCAGCATGGAGACTGTTGTCCCTGCTCCCAGCCCATGTCCCTGCTCCCAGCCCGTGTCCCTGCTCCCAACGCTTCTATGTGTCCTCACAGCAGCATCCGCAGAGGGCTGAGGTCCCCCCTGGGGACAGTGATGCCTCCCGGAGCCCCGCCGGCTGTGGCAGGACTCTGCCCAGAGGATGCTTGTCAAGCCCCAGCACCATTTTTCTGGCAGCAGCTGGGGTGGGAGGGTTTTGGCAGCCTGGGAGTGCTCCCGCTGCAACCCTGGTTTAAGCAAAGCAAAGGCGCGACTGGGCTGGGCGGGGCAGCGAGCCACGCCGAATGGCACCGGGCCCTGGGAATGAGGGACCGTGAGGATGGTGAGGAGCCGAGCGGGAGGAGGTGGAGGCCAAGTGCCATCAGTCCCGTTCTGTATCCTGGCCCTGAGTTGAGGCCGCGATCGGAGCAGCTTTGAGACCACCTGGGACGAGGGTTTGGGGAGGAGGGAGCTGGCGGCACTGGCCAGCCCCGCGCCGCGTGCAGCCGGGGGCTGAGCACCGTCTGCCCGTGGGGAAACGGGGCTGTTGGTGGCTCAAAGGAGCTACGGCACTGAGGCACATGGGGCAGGTCCTGGTGCGTCCCTGGCACCCTTTGCCCTTGTGCGTGGCCCCGGCAGAGAGCACAGGGTGTCCCAACCGCCCCAGGGACCGTGGTGCTGAAGGAGATGGGACATGGACCGCAGGGTCCCACGGGTGGCAGAGCATCACCGCCAGCGCTGGCACTGGGCGTCCCTTCCCTCCCACGTCTGCTCGGCTCCGGCTGGTGCTGCTACCCGGGCCGGGCAGCCAGGGAAACCCGAGAGGCCGGGGCAGACCGTGGGAAGGGCATCGCAAGGTCTCCTGCCCCCCGCTGCCAGCACCCGGCGCAGGCAGGGCCCTGCTGCCCGACCACCCTCGCTGCCCCGCTGTCGCCGTGCCATGGGTGTCGAGCTGGAGGCCACCGGAGGCTGAGGGCTCTCCATCGCTGCCAGCCCCATCGGCACAGCCTCCGGCCTCACTACGAGGGACGCTGGCATGATTTGGCTGGAGCCGCTGTCAGAAACCTGCCCGGCTTGGCAGGGCTTCCCTCCTGCTCCCCATTAATTCCTTAATGACTCTGGCCCACGGCTTTGCCAAGTCTGGGCAGCCCCGGACCCCCCGGCCCCAGGAGATGCCTCGCCCTGGGGGGCTGCCCCAGGACGGAGGGTGCTGGGTGTCCCAACGGCTGGGGGGATACGGGGCCACAGCCCCTCCAGCTTCCCCCCGCCACCCGCCAGGGCTGGGAATTGGCTCATTTGGCATTTTCCAGCATTTTTTCCAGCAGCGAGCATCTCCCTGGAGCGGAGCTTGGCTGTGTTTCCATGGAAGCATGGGAGGCTCGGGGGGCTGTAGCCCCTTCCCATCCTATCCCGTGCCAACCGCCGGCACGGCCCCCTGGCACAGCCAGGGCGAGGGCAGCAGCTGCCCATGTCGGGGTCCCTGCCACCGGCTGCGTGGGCAGTCCCCACCTCGCCCCACGGTGGCACCGCGGACCCGGCACGGGCAGGGCCGGGGGGAACCCAGGAAGCAGTGGAGTGGGAAGACACCCAAGGGGAAACTGCCCCCAGCGCCCCTCCGCTCAGCACCCCGGGGGCCAGGGACCACTGGCGGCCGGGACAGGGCAGAGCGAGGGATGGCCAGGGGTGGCACGGTGTCCCAGAGATGGCCGCAGTGTCCCAGGCGTGCCAGGGTGTCCCAGAGATAGCTGTGGTGTCCCAGAGATATCTGTGGTGTCCCAGAGATGGCCATAGTGTCCCATGGTCAGCCACAGTGTCCCAGGGGTGGCTGCGGTGTCCCAGAGGTGACTGTGCTGTCCCAGGGACAGCCTTGGTAGCCCAGGGGTGACCATGGTGCTGGCAGTGGTGTCTCAGGGGTTGCCACAGTGTCACAGAGATGGCTGTGATGTCCCAGGGATGGCTGCAGTATTCTCGGGGTGACCGTGGTGTCCCGGGGATGGTTGCGGTGTCCTGGGGGTGACCATGGTGTCCCAGGGATGTCTGTGATGTCCCAGGGACGGCTGCGGTATTCTCGGGGTGACCATGGTGTCCCGGGGATGGCAGTGGTTCCCAAAGCCAGCCAGATGTCCAAGGGATGGATACAGCCTCTCAGGGGTGTCTGTGTTGTCACGCACCATCCCGCACCACCAGCCGCACCAGGATGTCACCCGCCACGCCACCAGGACCCCCGCCCGGCCAGGGTCCCCCAACCCACACCCCCTCCTCGCACATGGATGGGATAAAGCTGGTGACGGGGGTCCCCTGGGGCCCATGGTGTGGCCCCCAGATGCACTGTATCCCCCCATGGAGCAAAGGGTGGGGGACAGCGGGGGGCTCAGGGCTCTGCCCCAGCTGCTTTGGGGGCTGCTGTGGGGTGGGTGGCCCCATGCCCCACGCACCCCGGGGCTGGCCCAGGAGGGGCGCAATGAGGGTCCGCTGTCCCCCTGGCCCCACCGCCCCGGGGACAGCCCTGGGCTGCCCTAAAGGTCAGCCCCCAGGCCAGGCCAGAGGCCACCGGCCACCAGCAGCCCGCTCCTGACACCTGCGGGCGAGGGACCGTCCCTACATGGCACCCTGCCCTGCATGTCACCCTGCCCTACGTGGTACTGTGTCTCTCCATGTCATTCTGCCCCTACATGTCACCACGTCCCTATGTCACCGTGACCCTACAGGTCACCCCATCCTGACATGTCATGCTGTCCCTACCCATCACCCCCTCCCTACATGCCACCCCCTCCTGACATGTCACCCTGTCCCTCTATGTCACTTTGCCCTTATGTCATGCCCTGCCTAAATATCACCCCCTCCCTACGTGTCACCCCTACCCGTCACCGCAGCCCAGTCCTGCAGGGGATTTGGGGCAGGGGCACCGTGGCCGGGGGCTGCCAGGGGAGCAGGGCTACGGCGCCCTTGAACCCACCCGCCTTGGGGACGCCGGGCCAGTGCCCCAGGCAGAGCTGAGCAGCACCAGGGTCCCTGCCCCGAGGCACAGGGGTTTGGGAGGGAGCCAGGACGTGGGGGCTGCAGCAGGGACGGGACGATGAGGTCTGTGCCGGCCCCATGGGGGGCTGACCCCCACGCGACGGCCGTACCCACGGTGTGGGGCATCTGCAGGGCCCCAGGGACAGGGCAGGAGAGGGGAGGTGCAGACCCCTGTCCTGCCCTGCATCATCCCCGGAGGCTGCGGCGGTGCCATGGGGCAGTGCCAGGCGCTGACAAAGGCTAAGGGGAGGGGGAGCGTGGAGCCAGGGGCACGGCTCCTCACAGCCTGGTGGGACCCCCTGGACACACATGTGGGGTACGGTGCTGCAGCCCGGTGCGGGGTGAACCCCAGTCCTGCAGTGCCCTGTCCTCGTCCTCCAGCCCTGGGATCAGGGCAGCCCAGGCCCCAGCAGTCACCCCCTCCATAGCCCCCACCATCTCCCCATCATCCCCTCCTTCCATTCTCTACCCCCTCCATCTCCCCATCGCCCCCTCCATCCCTTCTCCATCCCTTCTCCACAGTCCCCCCCATCCCCTCCATTGGTCCTCCATCCCTCCTCCACCCCCTCCTACCTGCTCTATCCCCCTCTCCATCCCTCCTCCATTGCCCCTCCACCCCCCTCTGTTGCCCCCTCCATTCCCCTCCACCCTCCCCATCATCTCCATCCCGCCTCCACCATGGCCTCCATCCCCCCCTGCATCGTCCCTCCCATCCCCCTTCCACCCCCCCTCCATCGCTGCTGCATCCCCCCTTCCACCCCCCCTCCATCATGCCCTCCACTGGAGCTTCCATCCTCCTCCATCCCCCTCCATCCCTCCTCCATCCCTCTCCACCCTCCCCATCATCTTCTGCATCCTCCCCTGCATCCCCCCTCCATTGTCCCCCCATCCCACTTCCATCTCCCCTCCATCCCTGCTGCATCCCCCTTCCACCCCTCCATCATGCCCTCATTGTCCCTCCATCCCCCTCCATCATCGTCATCGCTGGGGCTGTGCCTTTGGGGAGGGGACCGTCCCCCCCTGAAAGCTCCTCCTGGAGACAGGGGACTTGGATTGCACCAGGCAGTCCTGCGTATGGCAGCAAATACCCTAATTAATTAATTATGGGATAATCTCTGGTTCCGGGGAACGGGCGGCTGCTGAGACTCGATTAACCACAAGAATGTTTAATCTCCCACCGAAGCCCCAGGCTGCCTCTCCCGTAAGGCGCCGGGGATTATTCCTGCTGGGCTGCAAGCGAGCCCATGCAGGGATGCGCCAGCCGTGCCGGGGCTGGCAGCGGGACAGGACTGGAGACTGGGGAGGCCGGGGTTTGCTGTGGTGAGGGGCACGCACAGCCTGGGGCAGCCCAGTGACCCCGAAACACTGCAGGGGCGGCTGGCTGGGGTGATGCTGCCCTGGCCCGCAGGAGATGGGCTGGGGGGGGAGATATCCCTGTCCCGGCTGCCAGGCCCGAGGAAAGAGCTTTGTCCCTGCTGGACTGCTGGGGCTGGGCACCTCCCCCTGCCCTCTCCTATCCTGCGTGCTGCACCCTGCGTCCCAATCCTGCATCCCTTATCCCACATCATGTACCCTGCACCCTGCGTCCCAGTCCTGAACCTGTATCCCACATCCTGTATCCTCCATTGCACATCCCAGTCCTGCATCCTGCATCCAACATCATGTACCCAGCATCCCACACCCCAATCCTGCATCCTGCATCCCACAAAATTACTCTGCATCCCACATACAAACCCTGCATCCCGCAACCCACATCCTGCATCCTGCGTGCCAACCCTGCATCCCGCATCCCAATCCTGAACCCGTATCGCACATCCTGTACCTTCCATCAGGCATCCCAATCCTGCATCCCAGTCCTGATTTCTGTACCCTGCATCCTGCATCCCAGTCCTGCATCCCGCATCCCAGTCCATCCTGTATCCCAATCCTGCATTCTCTATCCCAGATCCTGCACCCTGCTTCCTGCATCCCAGCCCTGCATCCTGCATCCTGCACCCCAATCCTGCGTCCTGCATCCCACATCCCAATCCTGCATCCCATTCCTGCATCCCACATCCCAATCCTGCATCCCAGCCCTGCATCCCAGTCCTGCACCCCGCATCCCGCATCCCAGCCCTGCACCCCGCATCCCCATCCCGCATCCCAATCCCGCATTCTCTATCCCGCCCCCCGCCCTCCGCCGCAGCACAAAGGCCGGACTACAGCTCCCGGCGTGCCCGGGGGGGCGGGCGGGGACCGGGGCCGGCCGCGCACCCGCCCGCCCGCGTCCCTGCGTGTGCGTGTGCGTGTGCGTGTCCGCAGGGCGGCAGCGAATCAGCCGCGCCGCCCGCCCCCGCCCTGCCCGGCCCCGCACACGGGCGGGGCGCAGCGGCCGCGCTGCCATGAGCGAACGCCCGGCGGGGCCGCCCCGCCGCCCCCCGGCCCCCCGCACCCTGCGCGGCCCCCGCCCGGCCCCGGCCCCGGCCCCGGCCCCGGCCCGGGCGGTGCTGCGGGGGCGGCGCGGCTGAGCCCCCCGCTCCGTCCCGCCGCCCGGCCCCGCCCGCCGCCGCCATGGCCGGTAAGTCCCGCAGCGGCTGCGAGGCGCTGAAGGTGGTGGCCCGCTGCCGGCCCATGAGCAGGAAGGAGGAGGCGGCGGGCTACGAGCGCGTCCTGGAGCTGGACGTGAAGCTGGGGCAGGTGAGCATCCGGAACCCCCGCGCCGCCCCGGGGGAGCTGCCCAAGACCTTCACCTTCGACGCCGTCTACGACGCCAGCTCCAAGCAGGCGGACCTCTACGACGAGACGGTCCGGCCGCTGATCGACTCCGTGCTGCAGGGCTTCAACGGCACCATCTTCGCCTACGGCCAGACCGGGACCGGCAAGACCTACACCATGCAGGGGGCCTGGGCGGAGCCGGAGAAGCGGGGCATCATCCCCATCTCCTTCGAGCACATCTTCACCCACATCTCCCGCTCGCAGAACCAGCAGTACCTGGTGAGGGCCTCGTACCTGGAGATCTACCAGGAGGAGATCAGGGACCTCCTCGCCAAGGACCAGAGCAAGAAGCTGGAGCTGAAGGAGAACCCCGAGACGGGGGTGTACATCAAGGACCTCTCCTCCTTCGTGACCAAGAACGTCAAGGAGATCGAGCACGTGATGAACCTGGGGAGCCAGACGCGGTCCGTGGGCAGCACCAACATGAACGAGCACAGCTCCCGCTCCCACGCCATCTTCCTCATCACCATCGAGTGCAGCGAGACGGGGCCGGACGGCGAGGAGCACATCCGCGTGGGCAAGCTCAACCTGGTGGACCTGGCCGGCAGCGAGCGCCAGAGCAAAATGGGGGCCCACGGAGAGCGCCCCAAGGAAGCCTCTAAGATCAACCTCTCCCTCTCCGCCCTGGGCAATGTCATCTCCGCCCTCGTGGACGGCAAGAGCACGCACATCCCCTACCGGGACTCCAAGCTGACCCGCCTGCTGCAGGACTCCCTCGGGGGCAACGCCAAGACAATCATGGTGGCCACCTTGGGCCCGGCCTCTCACAGCTACGATGAGAGCCTCTCCACCCTCAGGTTCGCCAACAGGGCCAAGAACATCAAGAACAAGCCCCGGGTGAACGAGGACCCCAAGGACACCTTGCTGCGGGAGTTTCAGGAGGAGATCGTCCGGCTGAAAGCCCAGCTGGAGAAACGCGGCATGCTGGGGAAGAAGAGGAGAAGGAGCAGCCGGAGGAAGAAAGCGGTGGATGGAGAAAGCACCATGGAGAACGAAGGGGAGGATGACAATGAGGATGGCCTGGAGAAGAACATGGAGAATTACTTGAAGGAGCAGAAGGAGAGGCTGGAAGAGGAGAAAGCCGCTATCCAGGATGACCACAGCCTGGTGAGCGAGGAAAAGCAGAAGCTGCTGCAGGAGAAGGAGAAGATGATAGAGGATCTGCGGAAGGAGCAGGAGGCCACGGAGCTGCTGGCCACCAAGTACAAGGTACGTGTCCCCACGTGCCGTTGCGAGCGATGCTGGGGGAAGACCTGCTTTGCCTCCAGCCCCTCGTGGGTGCTTGAATGGGGCCCGAGCCGGGTGCCCGAGCAGGGTGCCCAAGGGCAGCCCCATGCTCCCGTGTAGCTGTGGGCCGCCCTCAGACATGGACCTGCCTGGGGACCTTGTGTGGGAGCTCCTGGGGGCGCGGGGTGGGAAGGGCCGTGAGGGAGCGGATCACTGGTGGCACGAGTTTGCTGTGCTCAGCTCTTGTCCCCCTCGGCACAACAAAGCACCTTGCGGCGGGGTGGGGGAGTGATGCTGCAGATCCGTCCCCGGTGGCCCCGGGAACACGCCCGGGCTGGGGCTGGGGACGCGGCACCGCCTGCCCCCCGCCTGCCCCCCCAACCCCACGGCTCCCGCCCAGCCCGCAGGGCTCTGCCGAGGGGCAGGGCAGGGCTGTGAGCCCTCAGGCGGGGCCTGGCAGCTCTGCAGGGACCCCCGTCCCCCCTCCCTGCCTTAAATCCTTCCTGGCACCCCCCAGCCGGAGCGGCGTGGGTGGGGGCACGTTACTGGCACCCTCCAGGCGTGGCACGCCGCCGGCCCAGGGATGCTTGGGGATACGGGGCTGGGTGTGAGAGGGGCTGTGGCAGCCCCAGCCCAGCCCCAGGCGGCCGTGCTGGGGGTCCAGGGCTGCACCACTGCCCCCCCCAGCCCTGCTCTGTCCCCGGTGAGGCTGGGGGGTCCTGACCCCCTCCCACCTGCCCGCGGCTGCTGCGGGGCTGGCGTGAGCGCGGGGCTGGGACAACGGTCACGGCGGTGGGGAAGGAGCCCCAGCACCCTGACCCGCCATGTCACGCTCCGGCACAGCCCCTCCGTCACCGCGGTGGCCTGGATGCGGTGGCCGGGCCGCAGACCTAGCACGGAGCCCTCCGGGAGGGGACGTGCCCGGGGTGTCCGCCTCTGCCTGGGAATTCAGGGGTGAGCAGGGGGATGCTCTCGTACCCGCCTCCATGGCCAGAGCCGTGGTTGTTGCAGCCCCAGGCACGCATGGCCGTGCCCAGGGACGCATGGCAGCGCCCAGGGACGCGTGGCCATGCCCAAGGATGCATGATCATGCCCAGGGATGCGTGGCCATGCCTGGGTGCCTGCACAGAGACCCACGGGCTCACCCGTGGGCGCCCGACGTGCCGCTGGGACAGAGCCGTGGCGGGGACACCGGTCGCCGGCTGGCATGACGGGTGACCCGTGATGGGTGCCCCGGCAGAGCCGGGTGCTCGGCAGGGAGGTGGGCTCCTCGCAGCCGGTGCCCCCCGCCGGGTGGAGTGCAGGTTGTCGCTGGCAGCCGTCCCGCGCGGTCTCCTCGCCCGGCACGGCGCAGCGGGGCTGGCTCGGGGCCACCGCGTGTCCTGTAACTGCTGAGTAACCAGGCAGGGCCGGCGGCGAGATGACGCTGCATCCCCTTCGGTGGCCTTCGGGGCCGCTCCGCACCCCGGGACCCCCCAGCCGTGGGGGTACGGTACAGTCACACCAGCGAGGTATCGCCCCAGGGGGCAACCCCCCCCTGTGCCAGCGATGGAGGGGCAGAGCCTGCCGCGACGCTCACCCCACTGGGCACTGCCGGGGGCCTGCCTGGGGGGACGTTGCGGGGGGCACTGGGTGGCTTCCCGGTGCCCGTGGGCAGCTCTGCCACGCCGCGGGGCCGGGCAAGGAGGCACCGGCGTGAAAAGAGCCCTGTGACCCGCTCACGCGTTTAATGGCTCCATAGTGACCACGGCAAAGGCAGCCGTAGTGACCGGGGGGACACGGGGTGCCCCACACACGTGCGGGCGACGCACGCTGGACCCCGTCTTGCCGTCGCACTCGTGGACGTGGGCTCTGCCTCTGCTGGCTGGCACAGCCGGGGCTGGCCCCACGGCTGGGACACGCGGGCACAGCGAGCTCGGAGAGGCGGGGGCCAGCACGCCCCGGCAGATGTGCACCTCGGCGCCCAGATGTGCACCTCGGCGCCCAGATGTGCATCTCAGCACCCAGATGTGCACCTTGGCGCCCGGGTGGACAGGCCGTGCCGCAGCAGCAGGCTGCAGGGGAGCCTCTGCCCCGGCTGGGTGAGGGTGCTGGGTGAGGGTGCTGGGTGCGGCTGCTCCGGTGGCTCTGCCGGGTGCCGAGGCTGGGGTCAGCGGGCGGGAAAGTGCCGGGGAAGTTATTTGGGTGCCGGAAATGAGCTCCCGTGCGAGGCTTAGCCTTCAGTCTGTCCCAGGCGCTAAAGAAGATTGGGAGTCGCCTTCGTTAGAGGAATAAATGCAGGGAGAAAACGGCCGCGCCAAGAAACCCCTTAATCCCGCGGCAAAGGCGGTAGCCGGCGGTGAACGCCGCGGGGAGGGCTGGCAGCGCGGTGCCCTGGCCGAGCGTCTTCCCAGCACCCACCTGGTCCCCCCGGTCCCCTCCCTGATCCCCCCCTGGCCCCCGAGTCCTGCCGGGGCACAGGGGACACTCACCAGCACGGGGTGCAACTGGGACCAGCCGAAAACCGGTTTTGGAGGAGGAGGTGTGAGGGGCGACGGGCCCCTAGAGCCCCAGTGCCCCCAGCCCGGCTCCCCCGGGGAGCCCTGGCCCAGGGCTGGCGGGGGGGGGCTGCCCTCAGGGGTCTCAGCCCCCCACCACGGCAACCCAGTGGCTTCCCGGCAAAACGCCGGGCCAGCGGCACCCAACGGAGGGCGGCGGGGCCGGGAGGAAGGAGCAATCCCCAGTGTTGGGGTCTGGGGGGTGCGACAGGGTCGGGGGGGCTGGATGAGGCACCCATGGGGGGATGTGCCCCGTAGCGCTGAACGGCTGCGAGGGGCTCGCGGGGGTGGGGGAAGGTGGGAACTGGTGGTACGGACGCGGGGGTTGTCCCACGGGTGCGGGGGGGGACACTTGCATGCCCCTAAAACCCCACGCCGTCCTGCGTGGGGCTGGGAAGGGGGAAAAATAGGGGAAAAATAGCCCCAGGTAGCTGTCGGTGTGAACGGGGGTCTGCGGTTTGCCTGAGCCCCCACCTCCGTGCCCAGGGCCGTGCTGGGGTACAGCCGGGGGGGCACAGCAGCCCGGGGAGGGCCCTGCCCAGGGGCAGGTGCTGGCAGCACCGATGAATGCCACGTGTGACCCCCCTTGGCGTGGCGTCACGGCCCTCCTGCCTGGCAGGGCCTTGGCTGTGGCAGCGGGGGGGCCCCGGGGGTCCGGGCACGGTACGGAGCAGGGAGGGAGCTTTGCACTCGGGGCTCTCGATTCAGGGGGTGCAGAGGGACCGTGGGTCCCCGCGGGTGAGCGCAGACGCGTGCCGGCGCGGCGGTGGCCAGCGCCTGGCAGGGACGCCCCGGGGACGGCGGCGGTGTCTGCGAGATTAATTTTTAAAGCCGCGTGCGGTGGCGCAGTGGCATGGGGACGTCTGGATCCATCCCTCCCGTGCCCCTGAGCCGCAGCCGTGGGGGGCACAGGGTGCCCCCACCCCACCCCACCGCCAGCCGCACTGTCCCACTGACACCCTGACACGGTGTCACGGCTACGGGTGTGTGCACGGGTGTGCGGACGCCCACTGTAGTGTGGTCACCTCATGCATGGGTGTGCACAGACACCCGGCGCTTGTACGCGCACCGGCACACGTGTGCACGCGTACCCGGCACGCGTGCACACATCCAGCACGTGTGTGCGCACCCCTGCGCCTGTGCACGCACGTGGGCCTGCATGAGTGTGCATGCATGAGTGTGCTCACGTGTGTGTGCAGGGGCACGCAGGGATGTGTGTGCATGAGTGGACGCGCGTGCATGGGGGGCTGCGCGCAAGCGGGTGCGTGCAGGGGGTGAAGGAGAGCGTGCATGCGTGTGAGCACAAACAGCTGCACGCTCGGGCGTGCGTGGAGAAACGTGCACACGCGTGTGTACGAGTGTGGGGGGGGTGTGACTGTACACGGGGGTGCGCACGTACACCGATACGTGTGTGTGTGTGCGGGGGTGTGACTGTACACAGGGGTGCGCACGTACACCGATACGTGTGTGTGTGTGCGGGGGTGTGACTGTACACAGGGGTGTGCACGTACACCGATACGTGTGTGTGTGTGCAGGGGTGTGACTGTACACGGGGGTGCGCACGTACACCGATACGTGTGTGTGTGTGCGCGGGGGTGTGACTGTACACGGGGGTGTGCACGTACACCGATACGTGTGTGTGTGTGTGCGGGGGTGTGACTGTACACAGGGGTGTGCACGTACACCGATACGTGTGTGTGTGTGCGGGGGTGTGACTGTACACAGGGGTGTGCACGTACACCGATACGTGTGTGTGTGTGCGGGGGTGTGACTGTACACGGGGGTGTGCACGTACACCGATACGTGTGTGTGTGTGTGCGGGGGTGTGACTGTACACGGGGGTGCGCACGTACACCGATACGTGTGTGTGTGTGTGCGGGGGTGTGACTGTACACGGGGGTGTGCACGTACACCGATACGTGTGTGTGTGTGCAGGGGTGTGACTGTACACGGGGGTGTGCACGTACACCGATACGTGTGTGTGTGCACGGGGGTGTGACTGTACACGGGGGTGTGCACGTACACCGATACGTGTGTGTGTGTGCACGGGGGTGTGACTGTACACGGGGGTGTGCACGTACACCGATACGTGTGTGTGTGTGCGGGGGTGTGACTGTACACGGGGGTGTGCACGTACACCGATACGTGTGTGTGTGCACGGGGGTGTGACTGTACACGGGGGTGTGCACGTACACCGATACGTGTGTGTGTGTATGCGCGGGGGTGACTGTACACGGGGGTGCGCACGTACACCGATACGTGTGTGTGTGTGCGGGGGTGTGACTGTACACGGGGGTGTGCACGTACACCGATACGTGTGTGTGTGCGCGGGGGTGTGACTGTACACGGGGGTGTGCACGTACACCGATACGTGTGTGTGTGTGTGCGGGGGTGTGACTGTACACGGGGGTGTGCACGTACACCGATACGTGTGTGTGTGTGCGGGGGTGTGACTGTACACGGGGGTGTGCACGTACACCGATACGTGTGTGTGTGCACGGGGGTGTGACTGTACACGGGGGTGCGCACGTACACCGATACGTGTGTGTGTGCACGGGGGTGTGACTGTACACAGGGGTGCGCACGTACACCGATACGTGTGTGTGTGTGCGCAGCCGTGGGGCAGGGGAGCCCCTTTCCCCCAGGGAGGCAAAGGGAAATGCGGGTGGGGTGGGGTGGGGCGCGGGTGACGGGGTGGGGTGGGACGGGGTGGGACGAGGGGGTCGGGGTGGGACGGGCGGGGGGGCACGCACAGTCCCGGGGCCCGGCTGAGCTGCGGGAAGTGCTGCTGCGGGTGGTTTCCCTGCAGCGAACCCCCGGCCGGTCCCAGGGGGCTCGGGGCAGAGCCCCCCGCCCAGCTCGGCGCGGCTCGGCTGGGGCTGGGTCCCCGCTGCCGGCAGCTGCTGCACATCCGCGGCGTCCCGCGGGCTCGCAGCTGTGCGGAAGGAAGCGGGACCCGAAACAGCCCGGGCTCGGCGCCAGCGGCCCCACGCCACGTCCCTGCGGAGGGGGCACGTCGCTCGCACCCCCCGCCGCCCGCCCGGTCGTGCTGAACCAGCCCCGAGCTCGTCGGTGTCCATGCGCAGCCCCCTCCCATCCGTGGGGACCGAAGCGCATGGGGACCGAAAGCTCCCACCTCCCCGGAACGAGGGGTGCGGACAGGGAGCCCAGGACGGGGGCCGGGGACACGGTGACCGCCCGGCGAGGGTGGCCCGGGTCAACCCCGTGGGCCGTGCTCTGACCCCCGCCCGCTCTGCCCCAGGCGATGGAGAGCAAGCTGCTCATCGGGGGCAGGACCATCGTGGACCACACCAACGAGCAGCAGAAGATGCTGGAGCTGAAGCGGCAGGAGATAGCCGAGCAGGTAACGGCGCGGGGGCCTGACCCGGCGTAGGCGGACGACGGGGGTGTCCCGGGGGGCCGGTTCCCCCTCCCGGCTCTGAGCGTTTCCCCTGCGCTGCAGAAACGCCGGGAGCGGGAGATGCAGCAGGAGATGTTGCTGCGGGACGAGGAGACCATGGAGCTGCGGGAGACCTACACCTCCCTGCAGCAGGAGGTGGAGATCAAAACCAAGAAGCTGAAGAAGGTGAGAGCGTGGCAGGCGGGACGCCCGTCCCTCCGGCCGCCGCGGCCCCGCGGCGCGGGGCTGAGGGGCTGCTCCTCTCCCCCAGCTGTACGCCAAGCTGCAGGCCGTGAAGGCGGAGATCCAGGACCAGCACGAGGAGTACATCCGCGTGCGCCAGGACCTGGAGGAGGCGCAGAACGAGCAGACGCGGGAGCTGAAGCTCAAGTAGGTGGTCGTGCATCCCCTGCGCCCGGGCGCAGCCCTGCGGGGTGGGCAGGGCAGAGCTGGGGTGCGCGGGGCAGAGCTGGGGTGCGCGGAGCAAAGCTGAGGTGGGCAGGGCAGAGCTGGAGTGCGCAGGGCAGAGCTGGGGTGCGCAGGGCAGAACTGGGGTGCACACAGCAGAGCTGGGGTGCGCAGGGCAGAACTGGGGTGTGCAGGGCAGAACTGGGGTGCGCACAGCAGAGCTGGGGTGTGCAGGGCAGAACGGGTGCGCAGGGCAGAACTGGGGTGTGCAGGGCAGAACTGGGGTGCACACAGCAGAGCTGGGGCGCGCAGGGCAGAGCTGGGGTGTGCAGGGCAGAACTGGGGTGCACACAGCAGAGCTGGGGTGTGCAGGGCAGAGCTGGGGTGCACACAGCAGAGCTGGGGTGCGCAGGGCAGAGCTGGGGTGTGCAGGGCAGAACTGGGATTGCACACAGCAGAGCTGGGGTGTGCGGAGCAAAACTGGGGTGCACAGGGCAGAGCTGGGGTGCGCGGAGCAAAGCTGAGGTGTGCAGGGCAGAACTGGGGTGCACACAGCAGAGCTGGGGTGCATGGAGCAAAACTGGTGTGCGCAGGGCAGAGCTGGAGTGCACACAGCAGAGCTGGGGTGCGCAGAGCAGAGCTGGGGTGTGCAGAGCAAAGCTGGGGTGTGTAGAGCAGAGCTGGGGTGCACACAGCAGAGCTGGGGTGCATGGAGCAAAGCTGGGGTGCGCAGGGCAGAGCTGGGGTGTGCAGGGTAGAATTGGGGTGCGCAGCTGGAGGGAGTGATACTCCTGCCGACGGGGACAACTGCGCGCTTCCCACCCTGTCAGCGGTGGCAGAAGGTGTGAAACATATTTGAACCTTTGAGCTGGGCGAGTTGCACGCAAGAGTATTAAAAAGGTGCTGAGAAAGGTGAAAAACCAGAAATACCCGAGCAGAAACGCCCGCAGCAGCAGTGGGGGCTGTGGCTGTTTCGGGACGCGGCGGTGGTGGCTGGAGGTAAGCGTCCCCCGAGGGCACCTGGAGACCGGCCCCGGCCCCGGCGCGGTCCTCGGAGGGAGAGCAGCTTCGGGGGGACTCGGGGTGAGCCCCAGCCCCGCGGGAGCTCCCGGCACGACGGTGGCACCCGGCAAAGCCGGACGGCGTTCCTCCAGGAACCTCCCAGCAGGAGAGGCCCACCGCCTTTAGTGGGTTTGTTTTCACGTCAAGCAATAATCTTACTCAGTATCTTTAAAAAACCGCTCCCAGACATGTATAAGCACTGTACATTCTCCAGGTAAAATATTTATACTTTTTACTAGAACAAAAATTTCATCTCGGGCTTTGCTACCTTTCCCTTCGGACCCCATTCAAACTGTTTAAAAGCCGGCAACTCGGTGAAGCAACTCATGGACTCGAAAGCGTTTTCTGCAGCTGCTCCATTGGCCCCAAAAAACGTGGGAAAAAAGATTCCTGTGGGGCCATCTTGCTTCTCTGAGGTTTCCTTTATTTTGCGGTCGGGCAGCGGGGGAGCGGACGGGCCCGGGGGGGAGGCGGGGGTCCCGGCCGGGGGAAGCGGGCAGAGCTGCCCCGGTGTCTTCGCTCCTCTCTGGTGACCGTCGTCTTCTGCCCTCCCGCTCTGCTCTCGCCGCTCTGTCGGCCGGGTCTCTTCCTTCAACCTCTCCGTTTCCATCATGTTTCCATCTCCTGGATGTTTTCCCACTTCCCTGGGTCTCCCTCTCTTCCCGAGGTCCCTTTCCGCTCCCTTTCCGACCTGTTTTCTGTACTTGTCGCATTAACTCCTTCCTCTGCTGCTCCCTCCCGCCCCCTCGCTCCCGCTCCCTCTCTCTTGGCCGGTCGCTCGCTCAGGTACTTGATCATCGAGAACTTCATCCCACCAGAAGAGAAGAACAAGATCATGAACCGCCTGTACTTCGACGGCGAGGAGGACCAGTGGAAGTTCCAGCCGCTGGTGCCCACCGGAGGGTACGTCCCGGGCCCCGGCCCACGCTCTGCCCCAGCGCTGCCAGCCCGCGGGCACGAAGCCTCTGCCTGCAGGGCAGGGATGTCCCCCGGGCTGGGGGGGACAGCAGGGACCCCGGGATGCTTGCAGGTGCCTACAGGTGGAAATCCCCTCCGAGCCAAGCCCCACCAGGAAGGGCCCCCCTTCACTCCCTGCAGACGAGCTCCGTTCGTCACTGTTTGGATGCATTTTTAGTAGGAATTCATGTTCTCTGATAAATGTTCCTCTCTTAATTTATTTTTTAGAAACAGCAACCAAATGAAGAAGCGGCCTACCTCTGCGGTGGGGTACAAGAGACCCATCAGCCAATACGCCCGCGTGGCCATGGCCATGGGATCTCACCCTCGGTACCGGGTAAGCGAGAGGGCACTGGTACGTGCCGGGGGGACAAGAAGTCATTGGATAAATGGGATGGACAAATGGGATGGGTGGGTGGGTGGTTGGATGGATGGGTGGGTGGATGGGTGGGTGGATGGGTGGTTGGATGGATGGATGGATGGATGGGTAGATGGATGGGTAGATGGATGGGTGGATGGATAGGTGGGTGGATGGATGGATGGATGGATGGATGGATGGATGGGTGGGTGGATGGGTGGATGGATGGATGGATGGATGGATGGGTGGGTGGGTGGTTGGATGAATGGGTGGGTGGATGGGTGGGTGGATGGGTGGATGGATGGATGGATGGATGGGTGGGTGGATGGGTGGGTGGATGGGTGGATGGATGGGTGGGTGGATGGGTGGGTGGTTGGATGGATGGATGGATGGGGGTTGGATGGGTGGATGGATGGGTGGTTGGATGGATGGGTGGATGGGTGGATGGATGGATGGATGGATGGACGGATGGATGGGTGGTTGGATGGATGGATGGATGGATGGATGGGTAGATGGATGGGTAGATGGATGGGTGGATGGATAGGTGGGTGGATGGATGGATGGATGGGTGGGTGGGCGGGTGGTTGGATGGATGAACAGTGGGAGAGAAGATGGAGCAAACAAGCTCACGATGATTTGGGATACGTCAGTTCAAGCTCCCAGCTTTATCCTCGCGCTTGGCAGGATCGGTGGCCGTGCTCTCAGCCGGCCCTGGAGCTGCTGGCTCACTGGCTCTGGCAGCTCCTGCCGCTTGAAAGGACGGGGCCATTCAGCCTTGCCTGCTGGACTCAGCCCCGGGAAAGACCAGAAGGGCCTGAGCAGAGCAGGGAGCCTGGGCACCAGTGTGGAGCTTGCCCTGTGGCTGTGGCAGCCAGAGGAGGGTCCTGCTCCCTGGCATGCCCGTCAGCTCTCGGCAGTGTGGACTTGCCAGAGCTGGTGCCATGTTTTGCCACACGGTGACTCCTCGTGTTGGTTTTCCCTTTGCCCTGTCCTGCTGCAGGCTGAGAACATCATGTTCTTGGAGCTGGACCTCTCCCCGCCGGCCATCTTCGAGTTTGAGCGGAGCAGGGACCCGGCAGAGCAGGACCCCCGGGCTCTCCACCTGGAGAGGCTGATGCACCTGGACAGCCTCCTGGAGCGGCCGGCGGCCTCCCGCGTGAGGAAGTCCCGCTCCTGGTGAGTGCCGGCGGGCGGGGGGACGCACGGGGCTGCGGCGCGGCCGGGATGCTCCGTGCGGGCAGCGCGGGGGCTTGGGGCAGGCGGAGGAGTCGCAGCGGAGCTGCAAGCCCCCCGTTCCTCTCGGGGTTGAAACTGGCCGTGAATTGTTGGGGTGCGATCAGATTTTAAAATACGGCTGACTTCATTGCTTTGGTAAGGGTTGTTGGCTAAGTATTAAAAACAGTGTGATGATGTCATATATCATCATATACATCTCAGCACAGGACAGACAGGGACCTGTGGGAGCGGGTCCAGAGGAGGCCACCAAAACGATCAGGGGGTGGAACAGCTCTGCCATGAGGACAGGCTGAGAGAGTGGGGGTTGTTCAGCCTGGGGAAGAGAAGGCTCCGGGGAGACCTTATTGCGGCCTTTCAGTGCTTAAAGGGGCTTATCAGAAAGGTGGGGACAGACTTTTTAGCAGGGCCTGTTGCGACAGGACAAGGGGGAAGGGTTTTAAACTGAAAGAGGGGAGATTCAGACCAGATAGAAGGAAGGAATTGTTTACGCTGAGGTGGTGAAGCCCTGGCAGAGGTTGCCCAGAGAGGTGGTGGATGCCCCATCCCTGGGAACATTCAAGGTCAGGTTGGACGGGGCTCTGAGCAACCTGGTCTGGTTGGAGATGTCCCTGCCCACAGCAGGGGGTTGGACTGGATGGACTTTGAAGGTCCCTTCCCACCCAAACCATTCCGTGATTCGATGACACGCAGGTATCCCAGATGACACAAGGTATCGTCCTGCCCAGCACCGGGTGTCCTTTGGTGCTGCCTGCGTAGCAAATGACTGGGAAACTGGCTGGGTTTCAGGGAGAGCGGGCGGCAGGGGAGGGGGAAGGAGAAGGAAACCAGGTTTTCTCTGTTCGTCTCCCCATCCAGGTGCCAGACGCCGCGGTCACTGCCATCCTCAACCACGCATGTCTCCCTCACCTCCAGCTCCCCGCGCGCCGCCACGACGCCAGCTCAGGAGTGACGTCCTGGACCCCTCGTCCCCCGCACCGCCTCGCGGCGAGGACTGTGCCCCGCCGACGGCCGAGGAAGGGGCCCCAGCCGGCAGCATCTCCACCGGTCCCAGTTCGTCTTTGTCTTCAGCTACTTTGTGTGCGCGTGTGTTTGTGTGAGACCCTCACAAACAGCCCCCGGGGCGAGGGGAGCTGCCCTCTCCTTCCTTCTGCCCCCCCTCCCCGATCTGGATCTGTCACTTTATTTATTTAACGTATTTATTTATGGAGTGGTTGATGCGCAGCGTCAGGAGGCGCGTTCGGACTGGAGGACATCCAAGGCTGGCAGTGGGCACCGCGCCGACCGCTCCTCGGGTACGCTCAGCTCCCACCCCTCCCCGCGCCGCCGCCGCAGCCCCCGCGCAGCGCTGGGGCACGGGGACGCCGCCGGGGTGGGCACCACCGGCGCACTGCTCACCGTCGTGCTCCGCGGAGCGGGCAGGAGAGGGCACGTGCCCCTCTCTGGTGGCTTTGGCAGAAGGTGAGGCAGCCCTGGACTCTGGTGCTGCGTTTGCTTTGCTGGATCCCAGGGAATTTGGCGATTTCTACAAGGATTTGGAGACTTCGTGGTGGCAGCACCTCGCGCTGGGCTTGTCAGAGCCCAGAGGGACTCTCCAGCCCGCATCAACGCTGGTGGCAGCAGTGACATCTCACTGACTTCTGGCATGGCTGCACTCCAGGAACGCCAGCTCCACCCTTGCAGATTAACCAAACCAAGGCAGTGCCGTGGGGCCGGGACGTCGTTCAGCTGTGCCACGCTCTGGAGACGGCTGGCCCTGTCCTCTTCAGTGGCCTGACACCACATCCCCGACTGCGTGGGTGTGCAACTCCTTACAGCAAGAACAGGAGATGGAAATCTCCGTCCCCTTCCACCCAGCTGTCCCAAAGACACAGATAGGCTGGGGAGCAATGCTACCTAAGTGAAACCAGAGGTGAGAGCGTCCACCATCCTGGCAACTAAAGGCAATGAAGAAATGCAGGAGAAGATGGTGATGCCCGGAGGAGTGATGTCAACATCGCTCTCCTCCGGGCTGGGTAATACCACATGGAGGTCACCTCGTCGTTGGGAGAAATTTCCTGGTGATTGCGTGGGTCGCGGGGGGATGGAGGTGAAACGGGTAGTGGATAAGAGGGGCAAGCCATACGGCCACTCTGCTGATCTGAAATTCATCCCGGGCAGCAGCGCACGTCGGTGCCAGGACATCGCCCGGTGTTCGACTGAGGGAAGGTGGGTCCTTGTCGAAGACCTTTCCTGGCAGTGCCAGGCCAGCAGCTGTGGTTTCCCTGGGATGGCTTCTGGATGCGCGGAGGTGGGGGAGATCCGTTTGTAACGGACGAGGGAGCGACCCCCTGGTTCGCGTGGGAGGAGAGGGGTCTCCAGAGGGACGTATGCTGAGGCCGTCCCTGGGAAGGCAGATCTGAGAAGATTGCAGGTAGAGGCTGTCTTCTGGCGTCTTCTGCCGATGAAGAGAATTTCTTCCGCTGGAGGACTGGTCACCGCTCACCTCGATGACTCCTGCACCCGGGACCCGGCGTGAGGGAGGGAGAGGGAACGAGGCACAGACACGGAGCAGAAACATCAGGAGTAGAAACATCAGTGTGTCTACTTCAGAGCAGTGCAAGTCCCCCCCAACAGCAGTGTCCCATCAGCATGCTCCACGTGGCCAGGCTGGGGCATCCACAGACCCTCCCACCCATCTCCTGACACATCCCCTGCTCTGCTGCGGGGTGTCTTCTCGCCATCCCCTGTAACGTTGTCCTGCCTCGTGTTCTGGATCGTTGCCCTCTGCCACCATCTCCCCTTCCCCACCTGCGCCCCATAAGACCTTCCGCCTCTCTGAAATCCTTGTCCCCTTCTCCCCCACCCAGCAGCTGGCTTGTAGGCTATTTTGGAAGTTGTAGGTTGCTCCCAGGACTGAGCTCGCTCCCTTCGAGCAGCAGCCAGGCCTGGTCTGTGCTCAGCCTGGGGAGGAGGGTGCAGGAGGAAGGGCCTTTTAGGAGCGAGGGATGGGTCCCTTCCACGGCTTGGGGTGAGGTCCTTCTGTCCGCGGGTACCGCCAGCAGCCAGGGGGTTGCCCCGGAGCAAGCTGGCTCTGGCCCCATGAAACACGGTGGATGAGAGACCCGGTTCTTTACTTGGTTTTCAGGACAGCATCTGGGCGTCAGGGTCAGGAAGCACAGACCTCAGAACGGGGAGAAGCTGTCTGCAGGGTGGCCTGCAGGAATGTATTTTTCTCCCTTCCTTGTTTTCTAATTGCCCCAAGTTCATCTTCAGTCGCATCAGCAGCTCGTGGAGCCCCAAGGTGGTGAACCAGTGACAGTCTCTTTTACCTCCGTTCTCTACCCAGAGGGATACAAAGCTCAGGAGTTGATGGTGTCCTCTCATTCCCCCTGGCTTGCCCCCGGCCATGGAGCATCATATCACAGGGTGGATGTGCCACTCCGGTCTCCCAGGGCACGCGTTGGTCCTCACCTGTGTCACGGTCAGGTCCAGGTCCAGCAGGACTGTGGTCGCGTGGGACCCACGTGGAAGCCCTTCCAGCAGAGCACAGGACGGGCGTGCGAGCACCCGGCGCAGGGGACGGGCTGAGCCGCTTTCAACATCCAAGTGCCGCTTGTACCGCATCCGTCGTGCGCGTGGGTCTGGCTCCATCTCCCTCCACCGCTGCCGACGGCCGCCCGACCTCCTTAGCACAAACCCCGAGGCCGGTTGTAAGCAGATGCTGGTGGTCGGAGCTGAGAGCGGGCGAGCTCGCGGCGGCGTTTTCCCTCTGCCTCGGGTGGCTCCGCAGCCTCTCGGCATCGCTGCAGCAACCTCAGATGTATATTTGTAATGTTCTTTGGTCTTCGTATGTTGGTGCGTGTGTATTTACATATGAGTGTGTGTAGGTGTGTGTGGGCGCGCGCGCGCGTGTAGCCAAGGGATCTATTTACCGTCAATGTGAGTGACTGTACAGGGGGCAAATCCCAGAGGGGGTGCGGGGCTGGGCTGGGGCTTTTTTTTTTGTTGTTTAATTGTTTGGTTATTTTGGGTTTCAGGTTTGGACTTTTTTTTTTGTCGCGAGGGGGGGGGTTCGGGTCTGTTTCGGATTGATTGACAAGGTGAGGGCCTTGATTAGGACCAAATTTTTGTGCCTGTTGCTCTGGTGATTTATTTAGAAATCAAAAGTTTACTGTATGGTGGCCCATCCTTGTCACTCTATACATATGAATATACAGGACATATTATAAATATATATATATTATACATACTGTATGGAGAGAGGTCATTAATCTCACACCCCCTCTGGCTTTGGATGGACACCTCTTCCACATGCTGTAATGTAGCTTTGACCCAGGGCTGGGAACGACCAGAAAGCGCCAGCACCCTTCAGAAAGCTGGCAATGACACAATAAAGGAATGAGCATCACTGCAAAGGGCGTCTGCAGCCTCCTTCATCCGCAGCGCCGGCCGGAACCCGCTGGCACCGCGGTGCCGCAGCTGATGCGTTAACCTAAGCGCAGCTCCGCATCGCGTACCCTGCCCGGGGGGACCTCACGGGCTGCGTCTGTTTCGCGACAAGGATTTGGGATTTGGGCTCCTGCTGCTGCGCGAACGGGGGCACCGATGCCTGCCCGCCCGGATTGCTCCGTGGATTTCTCCTGTTTCGTGTAAGATGGAGTGTTGGTGCTAAAACAAGCGTAGTTTGCAGGAAGCCTCACTAAGACAAGGTCTAAGCAGCAAAAGCTGGTTTTTATAGAGAGCTCTCTCTGTATAAGTCGTCGCATGAGCTGCAAGAGGTGGGGAGGCCTATGTAAAACTGTGAAGTTGATTTCGGGGGGATCTCATTTTACGTGCTCACCTCGTTCCTTCCCGCTTAGTGCCGCTGGTGCCAGGAACGGGCCCATCAGCGTGGATTCAGCGAGGTCTGCAGCCTGCGTTAGGGCAGCGCGGGAGGTTGGCACAGGGGAGGCTGGAGCCGGCGGGGGGGCTGGCCGGGAGCCCCCGCAGGTCACGCTCCTGGGGAGGGTGGTTCTTGCAGAGGGAGTGAGGAGCCTGGGGGCAAAGGCGAAGTAAGAGAAGTGAAGTTAAACGGGGACGCTTACAGGGAGAGCAAGGAAGGACCCACAGACGTTCAAGTGAATCAAAACCACTGATGCAGACGGGATTTTTGGTAGCTGAAACAGCGAAGCAGGAGCAGCAGTAGTGAGCAGGGAAGAGGCTGGTCATCCTCCTCCCAGGTGCCACTGCGTTCTTCCCATGCCATTGGAAAATGGGGAAATTCCCATGTCTTACACATTAAAGCAGCTCTTCCTAAGAAAACACCGCAAAGGCACCGAATTCCCACGCTTCGAGATTGTCCTCGGCAGTCTGACCTCTCCCGGCGCTCCAGAAGCGCGGGCGGCTGATGCTGGGAATCGCTCACGGCCGCCGTCGCGGCTCCCGCGGCTCCCCAGCCTGTTTTAACACCAGCCTTCCCTTCCGAGCTGCCTCCGAAGGCACAGGGGCGAGGACCCGGACAAAGTTAGGGACGAGACACGCGATGGTAAGGAAAGGGAAAGGGAACAAGAAGGCAATCTGTAGGTGCATTAGTAGTATGAGAAAAATGAAAGAAGGATTCTTCTCTGTGCACCGGGGAATGAATGATGATATCAGAGGAAAAAACTAAGCATGCAACCATTTTTTTTGCTTCAGTCTTCGTTTAAAAGGTCAGCTGCGATCAGACGGCTAACAAATCATAGAATCATGGAATCATAGCATCGTTAAGGTTGGAAAAGGCCTCTAAGATCATCGAGTCCAGCCATCAACTCAACACTACCGTGCCCACTAAACCATGTCCCTAAGCGCCTCATCTACACGTTATGTCAGCGAAAAAGGGCTGAGGACTCAGGCTAAAACAAGAAAATGGTAGGTTAAAGACTTCTTATACATGCTGGATGTTTCCAAATCGGCTGGGTCTGATTTAATCCATACTGACGTACGCAGGGAGGTTGGTAAAGCAATCTCGGAGCTGCAGGTGAAGGGTTTTGAGAACTCGTAAAGAATAGGCAAAGTGTCCAAACAGGAACAGGACAAACGTAAAGAATATCTTTAAAACGGGGGAAAGGAGGACTCAGGGAATTATATACTCAACCTAACTTAACTCCTGAACAGACACTGAATGGGTCAGCAAAATCCATCTGTAAGTATTGACAGGAGAACAAGGGGAAAAGTAACAGCCAACGTGGTTTGGCCCAAAGCAAATCACATCAAACCAACCGAATTTTCTGCTAAGCGTAAGAGACCTCACAGATACGGAGGAGGCATGGACTATGATATATGGAGAGATTTTGGTGAAACTCTGACACGCACACTGATGTGAGGCTGAAGTGGAGTTAACGATGGCAGATTTTTCCAAAAGAAACAGGTTGTAGGGAGGCAGAGACAGAAATGTGATTTGTTCTCCTTCAGCCCAGCATCTCCAAGGCTGAGCCACGCCGGGCACTGCTTTTCAACCAAGAAGGGGACTATTTGGAAAGATTTTGCAGGAAATCAATGGGAATGATGTGAAAACATGAAAGACTGAAAGAAAGAGGGTGGTTTCCACCTAGGGCTAGAAGACTGTGGAGAGGGGGAATCATGATCTGCAAATCCTGAAGACCGCTGCAAAAGGAAGAGGTTATCCTGTTTCAGCTACCAAAAGGAGACAGGACAAGAATTTCTGGTCTTAAAACACAGCAAGAAAGATTTGGGTTGGAAATTAGGAAAACTGTTGTAAGCCCCCTAGGATAACACTAGAATAGCTTACACATGTATGAAGCAGCATCGCTTCCACTGGAGGGTTTTAAGAGCAGATTAGAATGACAGCTGTCAGTAACTCTTTATGAGGTGGTTAATCACACCTCGCTGGAAGCCAGAGGATCCCCTGACCAGCTCATCCAATCCTATTTTCTGTGATTCTGTGATTTGAAATTACCGCAAGGCTGCAGTCTGGGTGTCTGGGAGGACAGCCAGATGCTGGGCAGAGCTGGAAGCACTGGAGAGGGATGAGATAAGGAAGGGAGAAAGTCAGGTTTTGCCACGTTCAGTTTATCTCTCTGCTGCCACCCAAGGCAGCCTGCGAGCAGATCAGACAGCAAGGTCCCTAGGTAGCACAGAGAGAATAAAAGGGGGGAAATGGCAAATCATAAGCATAGCCACGCAGTCAGGAACTCTACTTACTCCAAAGGAGTTCAGAAATCATGCATGAAAGGTGCAGAGAAGGGCAAAGGATTTTTCCATGCCAAGTATAACTGCCAAAAACTTCTGAAATGCCAGCTTTGACAACGCACACGGTGTGTCCCACAGGACAAGAAGGTGACTTCAGGCAGGAAAAAATGCTCCAGTCACCAACAATACTCCTTCCTTGCACATTCTGCAGTGTCTGGTTTATGATGTTACGGTCTTGGGGCTGTTTGATTTTCCCTACACCAGTGGCAGAGCGTCAGCACGACAGCAGCTGCTGGTTTGGCTTAACGAACAGGAACATCTCCTCCCTCTTTGTTTCCCTCTCCCGTCCCACACGCAGGCAATGGCAGGAGCGCCTGGAGAGCGTGCGCAAGGTTTGTGCAGCGCTTGGGTGCCCTCAGCTACTGCACTTCGTGAATATTGATGATCCAAGTTCATAACATTTGCAATGCAGAAAATACCCAGGAGTGTCTACGTTTTCCAGCTTAGCTTGGTTTTGGTTTGTGATTTGTTCGCTTGTTCTTTGGGGTTGGTTTGTCTTTTTACAAATGTCTGCCGCAATTTCTTTGATGATGACGTTCAGTGGCTTTGGCAGCGAGGAGAACCTTCTCTCAGATTCAGGATCTCTCTGCTTCCCTGGAACAACCATCCCTTATAGTCCCACAGGATTACACAGAACCCTGCAGTTTTTACGAGAATATTGAACATGGTTTTAAAGAGCTATGTCCCATCTACTGACAGTTCAAAACAGATTATAACTTTTGACTGAAATCTATAAAATTTAGGGTAAATTCACTATAACAATTTTGGTTTCTTTCTTACTACAATTCATAGAACTTTTTCTGTCATAAATCTAAAATTTATTCCTAAGATTTGTATGGTTCTATGTGCCAATATTTACATTTTCAATTATGAACATAAGTGAAAATTTTAAAGGGGCCAAACATCTACACCCCACCTTTGAGGAAAAATGCCCGTGGAGGCTTGTTGCCCCTCCGTGACTGCCGTGTCCAGGTACAACGTAGAAGAGCACTAGTGTGAGGGGCCCAAGAGCCACAAGCATGGTACAAACTGAAGGATCAAGAGAGGCAGAAGCTGAACTAGCAAAGACGTAACATACGCCGTGTACACTTGGGTGGCCAGTTTGTTGTGGTAAAGCTCAGGGACCCACAGAAGTAGAGTAGCTACTTATAACTTAAATAAATCCTGACATAACCCCCAGTGCTCAGATTCTCTTGGAGATGGAAATCCCTTTGAAGACACGGGTTGAAAGAGCTGCAGAAGGACCAGCAAGAAGCTTGTGTGTCTCTAACAGAGGGTGAGCGTGGTGGGATGAAGGCAGATGGCTACCAAGGCAAGGTCCACAGCCTACAAGTAATTACATCTCCCTGAAGAGCATCCAGCTCTGCTTTCAAACTGTTAGAAGATGGTTTTAGTGGGCCCAGACGCGCTGGGCAGGGGTAATTGATTGCAGAGCCATAGCTGCTCCCTGCGGTGCAAGACATGGGTGAGAGGTTTGGAGCGGAGAACTCTGCAAGAAATGCCTTGGGTTACTCCACGGCCAGTGAGTGCTGTAACGGGATGGCCGCAGAGCAGTTTCTAGTAGTGTTGGTCTCCAGACCAGCTTCACTCTTAGAGCAACGACATTCATGTGGTCAGTGACGTGAATTTCGGACTCTGTCTGAAGTGGAAGAGGGTGCTAGAGCCAGGGGCATCAAAATGACGTCTGTGCTGGGAGGGCGGGGGGAGTGACATGGCCACCCCTCAGTCTCCCATGCCACGGACAGGAGGATGTGTTCGGGGGAATTTATACAGCTCCTGGTTCCTCTTTTTCTTGCTCTTGTGTGTGAAGAATGAGCCACCCAGACAGTGACTCGTCTCTGAAACCTCTGAAACATGTGGAGGTGTGGTTAAGATAGACAAGGGTAGCTCAAAGCAAAGTTTGCCAAATGCTTCATACCTGTCTCATTCAAGAAAACTGCCGTCAGAGCCCTGCTTCTCTGTCAGTCCCACCCTGCCCTTCTTGGTGGTGGTGGTAGAGGTTCTGCTGCTCTCGCACACCCGCCCCGGGAGCACCAACAGAGGGGAGACAGGGACCATCAGGACTCCTGGCTCTCAGGAGAGCTCATCTCTCATCCTGACCCTGTTCTGAGTCACGATGGCCAAGCTACTCTGAATCCTGATTTTCCTATTGCTAAAGCAGTGCTAAAGCTTATTACCATCTTTGTAAAGTACTTCGAGATCTACTTTTTATAAAAAGTCGCAAAAGAACTAAATGTTTTTACTACTAAGTAGATTTTAAAGTATTTCAGCACGAGGTGACTACAGCCACTATAAATATGTTGCATAGACTTCCCAAGACAAAAGCTGTGCAGGAAGACTTTATTCCATAAAGGTTTTTTGGTTTGGGTGGTTTTTTTTTTTTTGCTGTTCCTTGATGCTCTGATGACACCCTGTGGGCTTTTCCCTGTACTACTGTAGCTGTGCAAAGACCCAAGAACTTCATTCTTTTTCTCCCGAACGGCCCTTCCACTCCGTTTCTGTACATTTTCCTCTAGTGACTTTTTTTCTTCAAGCTGTTAACTCAGTCTTCAATGGCTTTTAGCAAGGGACCCACGTCACTGGCGTTATTTGGCATACACTGTTCCTGTGCATTGCTGTCTTGCGAACATTTGTCGTTTTGCAATTAAATGGTGGATGACCTAGGCCCCTCCGTGACCAAGGGGGCTCCACGGCATATCTTGAAATGCTGCAGCAGTTTCAGAAGTTTGAAGCTCCCTGTCCACTGGGACGATGGTGATTTGAGACCTCCCCCACAATGACATTTCCCCAGATTTAGACTCTGTCTGGTAGAATATAGTTGTCCTTCGTCCCCTTGGTCCCAACTCCTATGCCAGCAGAAGGATATATTAATTATTTGTAGCTGTTCTGCCTTAAGATGTGTTGCCTATACCCTCATTCACATTGTGGGTATAATCACAATCAAGCGCTGATTCTTGAAGAGCTTCCCACGCCATTCCACACTCATCTGTAGATGGGAAGTACTTTCCTTCTTCGTTTCCCTCAGTCTCAGAAGAAATATTCAAGGAAGGGAAGAAGTAAGAATTAAACTTTCTTCCTCCTATGAGTGTGGATCTCCAGTTGAATTCACACTATGAATGCAAGCAGAACACCCACAAACCACCAAATAGCTGGAAGAGAGCAGGAGAGTTTTCAGTAGCAAAGTACGAGGACCATTCTGCTAACAACAGCAACATACCTGGAGACCTCATGAATGGTATTAGGCTCAGTTAACATGTGGACAGAGTTTGAGATGGCCATGCTACAGAATAGAGACACCTGCACAACATACGGGGAAAACATCAGTCCTGGGTGTATGCAGTTTAGGGGAAAAGCATAGGCAATATTCTGACGAGGTGAGACTAAACCTTGGATGACAACTTAGGTTGAATTTTATCATAATATTGTCCCAAATGATAGCAACAGAAGAAGAGTCAGTCTTACAGATTTTGATCATCCTCTTCAGCTTGTCAGGGTGATAGCCACCAGAAAGTCTGTCTTTGCTGAAAGATGAAGACAGTGGATAGCTCAAGGCTTCATGACAGCTCCGCTGAGGAAATGAGACTAGGCTCAAACACCGCCAAGGAATTTTGTGTGTAATGAGGGGAAACCTTTGAAGGAATCTCAAACTTGTAAGCATGGAAAAAAGAGAGAAATGTTCCTCCTGGGGGTGGGGGCAGATACAGCCACCAAATGTATTACAAGAGGCTAGTGAAGATCTCAGAGTACTTCGGCCCCAGCAGTAATTTAAAATGTTAGGTGGACTAAATTGAACAGAGGCCATTGGGGTGGACGTTCATCAGGAAATAATTCCAGCCCCTTTGCTTAGATGTCCACTGGAATGTTTTCTGCTCAAAAAAGCATGCGGCACCCTGCTGTGAGCTGTCAGAAGATGTAGCTGAACCAGAGTGGTGAGGTGAGATGAGCAGCCAGTCAGCGGAGTTCCTGGTACAGCGACGATGTCAGACCACCAGAGGCCAAAACAATTACCCAGATTGCTCCCTGCCTTATCCTTCAGCTAAGTTTGGAACAGAAGAGAAAAGCGGTACATCAACTTCCCCTACAAAGGGAGAAACAATACCCCCGGGAGGCCCGCGGAGCCTGGCTCTGGAGGCTGCCCTTCCTCTTTCTGTGCACGGCGAAGGCAGACAGGAAAACTCCGGCTGCAGAAGACAGGTCCCGTAACCCAGCTGCACGAAACGACCCATCCGCTAACGTGTTCCAGACTCCAGACTGCCGAGAGTTGCACCTGGTGCTCAGTGCATCACTTCCCAAGGAAAGGGAAATGAAGCTCGCATCCTTTTTGTGGAAATAGAACAAAGCGATCTTATTGTTTGTTATTGTGTATGACAATCTCGTGTGCATGAGCGAAACGCCAGACCTGCTCTCATCGCTCCCTGGTTTCGAGGATGCTGATGCATCTTCCATGACAGGTGAGATCACCGACGGAGCTTTTAGACTGTCGGAAATGAACTCACACCCAAGCGTTAAGGCACATTTCACCGTCATTTCAGATCGTGGAAGCACACTGAAAGTCATTCTGTTGCGTATCTTGTTCTAGACTTGCGCTCAGCAAAGACAGTTGTCTGAAGGAACGTGTGGTTACTAAATGATATTTAGACAATTATACTAAACAGAGGGAAACTTGTGGAGATCGGGTAAAGTCTCTCATGAGGGATCATATGGTTACAGGCAGTTCAATGACTCAGGACTCCCAAACCAACTTTTTTACCTATAGCCTGCCAGAGCCCAATACTCTCTGAACAGGATCTTACAGATATTCCACACATAGAGGGTTTAGCGTTTAATACCACATTTACTCTTTGAAGACATTTGATATCAGGTGTGATTTTGATTAAGCAGAGTGGTACAGCCATGAACTGAAATCACAACACAAGTACAAATGACAGTTTGCAGAAAACAGCAATTGCAGTATCCTTCTGAATCACAACCCAAGCTTGATTCCCACTGCCAGTCTCCATAATTTGCTCGCCATCATGACCCTGAGAATCCCCACTCCCTGCAAAGGAATACATAGTTTGAGACCAGCCCAGGCCCGTTGCTCTCTTCAGAGCTCTTGTTGCTTGTCGTTCAGATTTTGCGCTCTCTGCGGGGCTGAGCCATGGATGCGCCCCCCCCCAGGTCCGGTTGACTCAGGAAGGCATTCAGCCCCTTTTGATTAACTCGGGGACAAACATTTACACAACCACTCGATCTGCTCAGCTGATATAGCCAGTTGGTCTAAAACAAAGGCTACCCTCCAGTTCCCTTTGTGTTGAGATCAGCTCAGGTTTATTTGCAACAGCTGTGGTCAGTCACCCCTCCCTCCCCCGGGCTTCGCGAGCCCTCGCCCTCCTCCCCTGAGCCTTCTTCCACTGTGGGGCTTTATTGATCGGTCCCATCGCTAGCGCACGTCTGACTGAGCCATGATTTCAAACAAACATGGAACAACTTCTGCAGTAGCAAAATTCTGTCCAAGGATGAATCCAGGATAGCAGCTAGAAAGACTTATTCGAGGGAAGAAATTGGAATTTCTGCATATTCACCCAGAACACCACCACATTCAGAAGATCTAGGGTGAGTCCCAAAGCGTCTCGCAGTCAGTCTCGGGAGAGTGTTTTGTTAATCTATTGTCTTGCCCGACAGGAATCATCAATCCACCTTTCTTAGTTAGGTCACAGTCAATTCCATGTCTTTTGTGAAAATCCTTCACACTGTGAATAGACAAAATCGCAGGATGTTGTATCAGCCACGCACTGAAGGGAAAATAAATCCCTATAGAGGGAGCAAACATCTTACAGGTCAATACGTTGTCATGGGCAAAACGGTCTCAACTCAGGGATTTTCACTTTGTTTAATTTACTGTCAACTAACATAAACTTTTCTTTATTGGTTTAGGTATTTAGAAAAACTAGAAGACAAGCAATTCAACAAACACTTAGGGAAATTCTTTTTCTCCCCCTGCCGCAGGCTGAACTTCAACAGCTTTTTTCCCTGCCGATCTCAGCTCCCCATCTTTTCACCACACACTGCACTCGCTCTCCTTGGTGAGGCAATGGGCACTGCAGGAGGTTGGGGTCAGTGCTTAATGCTTTCTCCTTGCCTCTTACTCTTTTCTTCTGCTGCTCCTTGTTTCTTGCACCTCCCCTGCTCTGGTGTGGGAGCTGCAGTCCCTTTGGGGGTGTCCCTGCTCGGATGTGGCTTATCCACACGCCACAGACCTGTCAGAGGTACCTCCTTCGGCACAAAGTGCCACCTTCCAAGAGCGTGTCTTCAGCAGTGTTGCCTTCCACGTGTTTTCTTTGCTTCCTGCTTTTGCATTTCTTTTCATGTGTCTCCTCCTGTGCCCCAGGTTTTGCCACCACTCTGCCCTTGGATTTCTAAACAAAGGAGCTCAGCCCCCCTGAGGCCAGAATCAGTCTCCAGTGCTAGTCACTGCCTCAGCGGGAAACGGCCTGTAGTAAGACTCTTTCCTCCCGAAAGAAAGAGATAATAATTCTGTAACTTCTTGGGATAGAACGACTTTCAACTGAAATAGGCATTGCGGGAAGAGTCCCTGGAAGAGGTCAAAGAGGGGTTTGGAGTGGGAGGACTTGTAGGATTTGATGATGTACCCTCAGGCTGGGGAGTCCTGGCATGTTAGGTTGGGAACCAGATAGCTCTGCATAACCCGGGTCAGGTATCTGCATTCCCGGCAACCCAGACGTCCTGCCAATGGAGGACAAGAGTCAAGGAGACAATACACCACTCTTGTCAAGTGTCCATGTTACATTTCTCGTTTTCATTCAAGGTTGCATTCATTGATTTGCACAAAGATTTGGGTTCCTGGTTTTTGTATCACTTTCAGAACTTAAAATAGTTATTGTAAAGCTGTAGCCCCATAACCCTCCCCCACTAGAAAGGCCATCTGCTCATTGTTTTAGCTCAGCAATCTGACATTTGCATGTTCTTTTTCCTGGCTGGAAGTATCAACCTGCAACCAGCCTACTGCCTGCTTTGAATCTGAGTTTAGAAATAGGATTTAAACAGACTTACCAGTTCTGCTTTAGCATTGATTCCTGTTTAATAAATATGAATTATTTAAGCTTAAAGCAAAATGATCGTAATAACCTTGCTCCTGATTTTTACAAAGTGGGATAGTGCTGGGTTCATATATAATAAGGTCAGTCCTTCCTTTTACCATCAGGGGTGAACTGATCCCCTTACAATGAACTATGCTTCACTTCCTGCTATGCAGCTTCAAGAGATAAAATTAGATCTGAGGAGAATGACCCCTGAGAGCAGCCGGCCGACCGAGGCACTTGCTCCGAAACATCTCCAATAAGCTGTAATTTGTACTTCAGCCATTATGCTTTTTGCCACGCTGAGAGCTAGATAAATGATGAATTGAAAGAGGATTGAGGGATATTTTTTGAAATAAAGACCAACAGTTCGATTGTGTGGCTTGCGCAGCTGCTTTTGAAAGACAGACCTGTCCAGCGCATGGGTCCTTGGAGGTGCTGGCATGCAGGGGAGCATGTCCTCTCCAGAAGCATCCAGTTGAGTGTAGTTCCTGCTTGACTTCTGGGGCTTTGCTCCATCTCCTGACATGCCAGGACTAGGGAACAGTCCTTGCCCTAGACAGACAAACCTCCTGGCTGGGCATTCAGCACTATCTGCCACGTAGGGGCTTCTCTGTGTGGGGCTCTCCGGGTGCAGGAAGAATAATACTGGGTGATAATATTGGAAATAGCACAAAGAAACCTGCTTTTCTCGGGTAAGGACCTCCTCAGGTCTCCAAGAGGCTTTCAGATATGTCTATAGCACACAAAGAGGCACGATGCAGCGTTCCCTGAGCTCACAATTACTGTGTTAGATTTGGAACCAGACAGCCTTGTCAGCACAGCACTGCACCTGAGCTACCAGCACAGCGACTTTGTGTTCGGGTCTGACTTCTGCTAACCACGCAGCCCCTTGGGGAAGATGCAGAACAGGGCTGTCCTGTGCAGGATAGTTTTGTTGTCAAACTCATTTTGTCCCTACAGGGGAAAGTAAGCAAGTATCTTCAAGAACATACCCAACGTCTTCTGAACTTTGAATCACCACCCCCTTATTATTGCTTCTGTGGGCACGACCACATGGCAGGGAAGTAAGGGCAGTATGCTAGCGAAGGGGGTTCCCTGTAGGTTCTCCAATAAGTAAGCAGAAGCAAGGAAAAATGGATAAGGAGCAAAAAAGGTTCTTGATTTCTACTGCCTTTTGTTAGTACTTGTGGAAAAGTGACTTCTAAAAATTAATGTTAATATGCTAATCACAAACTGATTCTAAGTCTTACAACATTTAGATATACTCTTAAAACCCATGATCATGAAGAATAAGACTGCATAATAATTTGAGCTTTAATATTTTAATTTCTTATATGAAAGTAATTTTCCAGCCCTTGAAATAATAGAAACAAAGTTGAAAAATGCCCAAAGCACATCTTAAAACTTCACAAACAATAAATTTTAGCCTTGTTTCATTTTTAGCAGGCTGCTATTTTTTTGTCTGTTTGTTGTTAGGTTTTTGCAGATAACCCTGCTGGTATAACATCTGTCTCTAAAAAGACAAAATCTTGATTTGGCAGTGTTTTACACTCAGCTTGGCACAGGTGCAAATCCAGGACAAGTCAAACTTTCAGATGAGAGCATTGTATGCAAAGTTATTAACGATTGCCATCGCAGTGGGCTTTTGTAACAGGTAGAACTAAAGTCACCCGTGTGTGTCATTAAAAGCAGGTGGAAGTCAAATGACGTATTAGAAGAAAAGCAAGCTGGGTGAATAGTGTGGCTGTTCCTGGAAGAGTCTGTGGGTACATCTATACCGCCCAAGGCACACTAGCGACCCTGCAGAGTGCAGGCATTCTAGGTAAAAGAAGCCAAAATAACTTGTATTGGTTCTCTGAAATGCAGTATCAAATCAGGCTTCCTGTCAGCCTATATGCATTGGCTAACGCTATAATAAACTATCAGGGAAATGTGACACTGATCTTTGGGTAGGAGCAAAGAGAAACAGAATTATTTGGAATAGAATTTGTTAGACTGGCAGATTTGGGGTTTCTGAGCATGTTTTGAGCATTAGACTAAAGCAAAGGCAGTTTTCAGCTGGCCGAAAATGATGATCTCCTTCCAACTGCAGCTGTGGCTCCCGGTGCCCAAATCCTGTCAAGCTTTTACCTATTTGGGTAAGGTCATGCCCCAAGCAGACTTTCTTGCAAGGGATAAAAACTGTGGTTTTCACCACACCCTTACAGCAAATTGTTAACGGGGTACAAAAGAGAAGAGGAATGGTGAATGCTAGAATGTGTTGTCCTGTTGACTGAAGCCATAAGGAGATGATAAATATCATGCCCCCCATAAGATACCTTGGGGAACAGAATTTTATCTAACAGGCTCCAAGTTGAATCAATGCACTGTTTCTTCTAGCCCTCTTGGTTGTTTCTTTTTCCCCCATAAATCCTTGTGTAATCTCTTCTGAGTGGGAAGAGTGAGAGGGAAGTCTGCACTGTTCAGAAAGCTGGTGGAGCAAATTCTTTTCCCCAGGTTTCCCAGCAAAGACTCGGGTAGTTTTATTCAAGCCTCAGTGGAAGCATTTGAAAAGCAGACCCATTTTCTACCGGCAGCAGCTGGTATCAGCCGTGAGCTGACACTTCTGCGCAGGCAGCGGAGCCGGAGGTCGTGTGTGCAGCTGTAGATGCTCCCTGGGGAGAGCAGAGAGCTCTTCTGCCCTGACAATGCACCAAGACTTCCTGGGGGGTAAGTTTGCTCTTCGCTTGCTGACCAGGAGGTTGGTTTGGTTTTTTGGGGGTTTGTGGTTTGTTTTTTTTTTTTACTTTACCTCCTCATGACAGCTACTGGCTTTACTTCTAAAACCAGCTCTATGTGCCTTGGCTTTATGTGCTTTATATGCTCCTCTGAAGAAGGAAACTGTGGTACAGCAGGATGTAATAGTAATAATAATAAAAAAAATATGCCTTGGTGGATCATGCCTGTTTATGTTTATTTTTACTTTGGGAGATGAGCTTTCAGACTCCAGAGTGCTACACAGACCGTGGCTACTTGAGTTTTGCAGTGGCTTCTCTTCCTGGAGATACCTTCCCAAATCAGATACAAGCCTGAGGAATCATGTTAAATCCTAGCTTTGCTTCGTATGTATAACTAGGTGCCAATGTGGGGAGATGTAAACAGGGCAGTATACAAATTTACCCTTGATTTTATACTTTACAAGGAATAATGTGGGGAATGTGGTAGACGACAGCTGTGGGAGTTGTGCTTTTATGACTTATGAGCAGAAATAGTGTCTTCTGAAAGGAATTTTGATGCCTAATCATGTCTGCCCTGGTGTTTGAAAAATGTAGATTCGTTCCACCACAGGAACTGCTTAGGACGAACGGAAGATCATGTGAACTTTATGGACCTGCTTTGGAACTAGAAGCGCAGGAGAAAATTGCTTGGCTCAGCAGTGTCCAGTTTTCAGCTGACTGAAAAGTGGGAGATGAATACGCTGGATATGGCCACTCTGTGCTGTAAGAAACATGAACTAAGGGCTGGCTTTCTAACACTCGATCTCAAATGATAAGTATTTGCTACTCACACTGTAGAGTTCAGACCTCTTGGTTGTAGAGCAGAATTGCCCTGTGACCTCGGAAAGACAGCACGCAAGGACTATCTAAGCATAAAAGAAGAGACAACGGATAGCTATAGGAGACAAAGGTAACATTGTAAGGCATAGAAATATGCTGGTTTGAAAATCAAAGTGGACAGTGGAGGCTGGCATTACAAGCTGAGCAGATTTGGGAATATATTTGAATGTCAGATGATAAGTAGGGTAGGATGTGAAAGCTTTTGAAAATGAAGAGAGTGATCTCATTCTTAACATTATAAGAGCCAGAGAAGAGCTACACGGGGAAGAGTAATTCTGGATTAGAAAATGATGAAATGAAAATGGATGGATATAATCAGGGCATGACTGCATGGGAGAAGGATTTTGCAGTAACTGAGGTACAGTATGTGACAGCCTGGATGAGATTTCTATGTGACTGAGAGGAAAGCTGCTATATTAGGTATTTTACACACCCGCTACCGTCCTTCCTGATGAAGGTGGTATATTCCATGGTATAATTCTGCCGTGCCCAGAATCTGCTGATATAAGGTCTCTGTATCAGTGGGTTCTTTCATCAAAGGTGCAAATTAAACGCCGTTCTGCTCAGAAACCGTTTTTGAACTTGTAAATGGTCACCCCGAGCAGGGTTCAAATGAGGAGGGGAGAACTCAGGCCAGGGCTCTGTGTTCCAGTATGACATATAGATTCGACCTGTTCAGAGGATGGCTGTAGTGGCTGATGAATTTACTTGAAGAACTTAGTAGTGTAGGGGGATCAGTTCCCCAGAAATACTGAATTCAATGACACAGTAAGTTGCAAAGGACACTTTGTCACTAGACCTAATTTTTCCAGCATTTTTAGCCAGATACAGGATTCTTGCCCAAGACTCTTCAGTAGTGTTCTGAATGGCTGCAGCTGAACAGAGTCTAGCACAAACCTCACTATAGATTGGAAACATTAGGGGTACATCCAAAAAACAAGACTTATAATTAGTTTTGTGTTGAGTTTTTGAAGCATGTACATGTGATTTTTTTTGTGTGTATTTAATTAACTGGTTGTTTAAGTTAAATAAACCATATCCCAACTATACTTAAGTAAATTAATTACCATTTGTCTGATTTGTTTGTAAAAAGTCAATATTTACGAAAACATGATCTCAGTATTTGTTTCTGTGCACTGACCACATATCTCATTTTGTATCTTTTTTCTATTTTCAGGAGATAAGAGGATAGGATAGGATAGGATAGGATAATAGGAGGCTGACTTGTAACAGACATTGGACCAGAATACCCTATACTTAAAGATGTGGTCTAAGTCAAGGCAACATGGAGATGAGACTGGAGTTAACTTCTGTTAATTGAATCTGGCCTCTTTGTCAGAGCAGAGAAAGCCCTAAATGGGCCTGTGATTTAGTTCTCTGTTTTTGAAAGGCATTTTGGTACCTGAACCTCACTTGTATGCTCTAATTGCCAGGTGATTTGCTACAGAATTTAAGGATCTGCAAGAATTTTTGTCATTAATCCACAGCTAAAGAGGGCAGAACACCTAAAACTGACAAAGATCACCTCTGGTTCTTGCTGACAGTTCCCAGCTACTGATCTGTGGAAAGAGTATAATGGTCATAACGTAAAATCTCTTAGATAAAGATTTTTAAGTTCCATTTACATATCTGGGGTAAGTGCCCCCCTCAGCTATCCTCTTAAAAACTTTGGATTTTGTGTATAATCTTGCAGAAAATGTTTATATTCCTACTCTGTCCTTTCCTGCAGCCAGTTGCTATCAGATAGAGCTGCTTGGTGCTGTGGCCATGTCATTTGTCCTCCAGAAGGTGTAGGTGAGCACAGGTTATCCAGGCAGGTGGGGAATCTCCAGGCTTGGATGATTTCAGGACATGGCCAGACAAAGCCGCATTTAACCCAGCCTAATGCTGCTGACAGCGCTGCTTTAGATGAGATTGAACTAGAGACCTCCTGATGTCTCTTCCAGCCAACGCCTCTATGAGTTTATGACTCACAACGTAAATCCTGAGGGCTGCTCTAACATCACGGGTTGGAGCACGTACCATATCACATTTTAGTAAAAGAAGCAAGCTGTAATTCTGGGAGTGAGTTTGAGATTCACTTAGGAGGTGGAGAAGTGGTCTTTAATCCTCGATCCTGGACTGGCTTACCTCTTTCACAGCTTCAGTAAGTGATTTTTCTCCAAAGACTAGTTCATAACAAGAACTTGCTCCTTTCCCTTGATGCTCAGTTCAACATTGTCTTGTACGACCCCTTACGCTGTACATTTATGCCCATTACTCTGTTTTGGCTTCGCTGTCTAGCTGTTGTACGCAAGCTTGCAACTCACTGAAGGTGCTGTGAGAATTAAGGTGTACAAACACCTTTAAGGACACAGGCCTTCACTTTCTTTTGTCCCTGGCACGGTGTTCACTGGCAGTGGCTTTCCCACACAGGCACATACAACGATTTTCCACATTCTCTTCCCATAGAAACAGGAACATATGATGCTGCACACTGTGAGAAGCTGCTCATTTTTCTATGAAACCACGATACGGAAAGAGCAACCATTTGAGATGCTGCATAGACGTACGCCCTTTGCAGGTAGGTAACAAGGGCTGGCTTTCAAAAGCGTGATCATTAGTTTTTCTATCCGGTGAGTGATATCCCTCCTTTGACAGGAGAGAAGATGGAAATAAAATCACAAGTCTGGGTGGGGTGGGAGTGTCACCTGGGAGCTCCTGGGACTTCCAAGGGCAGAAGTGGCTTTCGGTTGAGAGAAGATGGGAGCGGATTGCAACTCTGGAGGATGAGGTGGGATGGAGGGACAGCTGCGCTGAGAAGGGGACTGGGAGCGTACGGAGCAGCATTGCAGGAGAATGGCCGACGGCTGGGACAGCCTGTAATGGCAGCACGTGGATGGGAGCAGGTAGTAGTGTCGGTGAGGGAGAAGGTGGTTTGTTGGTGGGCAGCAGGCTGCGTGATGGGGGAGGCCGTGGGAGGGAGCAAAGGGAGCTGCAGCTCGGGGTAGCGGCCGTGCGAGCGGACGCGTGCAGGGTGGAGATGCCAACAGAGGAAGATGGCACCTGGCCGACCGCCGCTGAGTGGAGGGAGCTTGGTGCCGGAGGCTGGGGACAGGAGCTCTGCCTGCAGGTGCTGGTGTCGGGGAGAGGGATGCGGATGGTAACTCGGCGGCGGCTGGCTGGGAGGTTAGCTGGGCACGCTTGGTAGCACCAGCGCGAAGCGGCTGCACGGCTGGGTGGCGGTGGGCGGCCAGGGAAGGGACGCGGGCGGCGGGGTGCTGCGCTGCGGAGCAAGGGTCGGCCAAGGGCCGAGATGGTGGTCCTGGGGGTAAGCTGGGGCAGGCGCTGGCGTGAGGAGGGGCGGTCGGTGGCTCTTGGTGGCTGTTGGGACAGGGAGGTGGGCGGCAGCGCTGGCCGGGGGAGGCTGGTGGCCACCCCATGGCCACCTCCGACTGCAGGCACCCGGGCGCAGGCAGCGAGCGGCAGCCGGTGACTGTGAGGGCAGCGGGCCGCCGTGGGGTGGGCGACTGGGGCTGGCGGAGCCGCTGGCAGCCGGTGGCCGCGGGAGAGGGGAGCCGCAGGCCGCTGGCGGCAGCGGGGGAGGCCGCCCTGCCGCCCGCGGGAGAGGCGGGGCGGGCGGCCCTGAGGCGACCCCGCCGCCGCCATCCCCTCCTCAGGCTCCGGGGGGAGGCGGGGCCGCGGCGGGGGGAGGGGGGGAGGGGGGCAGGGAGGCGGCCGCGCCCTTTGGCAGCCGCCGCGGGGCGGGGAGTGCGCATGCGCAGATGTAGGGGCGGGGCTCTCTGCCGGGCGGCTCCGCCCCCGCGGCCCGTACAGTAGGTGGAGTCACGCGGGCGAGGTCACATGACCGGGGCCCTTTACAGTAGGATCCCAATATGGCAGCGGCGGCGGGCGCAGGGGCCGCCGCGGTCGGGGCCGCCCGCACCTAGGGCCGCCGCCGCCCGCTCCGGCTCCCCCCGCGCCCCCCTCCCGGGCCGAAGGAACCCCCAGGGTATCTCGGAGTCAGCTGCGCCCCGTCGCGTCCGACATGAGGGAGAAGGGCCGCAGGAAGAAGGGCAGGACCTGGGCAGAGGCCGCCCGGACGGTACGCGGGGCCTGCGGCCGGGGGTGGGGGGGGCTGGAGGCCGCTGGGGCGGGTCAGAGGCCTCCCGGCCGCCTCGGGTCGTGCGGGCTCCCTCCTACGGGGGACGGCCGCTGCCGTCGCGCCTGGCCCCGCTCGGCCTCCGGCTGCGTGCGGGGCTGCAGGGGCAGCCCGGTGAGGCGCCGAGGGGTGAGGTGCCGCACGGCCCGTGCGAGCTGCTGGCCTGCCTCCGCCTGCAACTCTGTTCCACCGCCGTGCACTTGCATAGGCAGGTTTTATATTTTGACCTGTTCTCCAGTTGCTTAATGTTTCTAGGCACAAATTTATGTGGGAAGCTTTGTGGGGGGAGGATTACGTCTTCTTGTTTGCAAAATGCTGTGATTAATGAGGATGTAAATAATATTAGCAAACAAGTGACATGCACAGTGGTTTTTTTCAGTATTCTCCGTGTATCAATGTCTTTCACGCAGCAGAACTTGCTGCAGTAGGAGCTCCTGAGCTGCCTCAGGTCAGGTAGTGAGTTGCGAACCCTAAAAGGAGAATTTTTATCTTCTAATTTCCTAGTCTGACAGTCTTTGTTACTATGCTGTTTTGAAGATGGACTTACCGTAGTTTCTGTGTGGGGCAGGCACGTTAGAGGGTGGATAAAAGAAAAGGGAAGTTGAGTAGTGGGACAGGCGTGAGAGAGGAAACCAAACAAGTGCAACCTGCAGGAGCTAAACAGAAGTGTTGAATTGTGAGAGTACAGCACATGCTTCTGAGAGATCTGTATTTGCAGTGCGGGTTCAAGTCTGCCTAATGGAGAGGGGGAGGAATTCGGGTTCTATCATAACCATTCTGAAAGAGGTATCTGTTAAAACAAGACTTGAAAAGTCTGGCTGGAAAGCAAATGTAAATAGGCATCTGCGGCTGAGACTTGCAAGCACTATTTTAATAAGTAATAGTTTATTTGGACCTTGTATTTACAGTTTGAAAGGCATCAAAATAGCTGCTTTTCTTTCAGGAGATATGATGCAGTTAACTATTTTAAGAATGTAAGATACTATCCCACAGCTGAACGCTTTAGTACTTCTCTGTAAATGTTTTTGGTATCTTTTTTTAACAGTTAGTTTTGAAAAAAGAGTGAGAGAATCTCCAGTGTAGGGTATAAGTGGGACCAGATCTCTTTCAGCCTATGTGCACTGCTGATCTCTTCCAGAATCCACTTAAAGGCTAAAACACGTATTTAGAAAAGCTGCACTGAAAACTATCAAAACTGAAGGTTACATGTTACCCTGGGTTGTGTACCTAGATTCATGGCAGAGGCAGCCA